>NW_017731616.1:1820969-1937658 GCF_001890085.2 Hipposideros armiger
TTTTTCTGGGAAAAATCTATTTTTTCCTAGAGACAGAAATCTTCAACTGCTTTCTAAAGCAGATGACATATAAGCCCAAGGCAGTGCTTAACCCGTAAATTATGTAAGGGTCACATTTTGGAAACTTCAGCTATTTTGTATCCCAGTGGAATAGTGTTTGGCTTTCTTACCGAAAGTCTTATGTGTTGACTCATTTCCTTTAGCAATATGACAATTTCCTGCACACATTTAATGCTTTGGGCAAGATTATAATATGTTAACTAAGATGTTTTTACTGTTTTCTTCATTAGGAAACTTAAATTTTGAACTATTTTTATAGCCTAGCTTATCATCCAAAAATAATGTATTATTTGTGTTGTTGTATGCTTGGCTGTTCTTATCCATTATTGTGCAATTATTAGTTTCCCATAATCTGAAAATACTGTCTTTTAACTACTCTGGGTTGTATGTTTGCATCTTTAACCATATTATGCTTATTGCATGCACTAGAGCATTGAGTAATACCTGGTGTTTTTTGGTACTAACTAGAACATGTGGTTTTTAATTGTGAACAGTACTTTAGCGATTCACAGAGTGTATTTGCTTGACTAACTTATGGCCTTTTCTGCTAATGCTTCATGGTTGTTCTACAACCATTTAGGACGCTGCATTGGGATACAGATCCATCAGTTCTTCAGCTTCACTCAGATTCCGATTTGGGGTATTGAATAGATTTATTACCTTCCCTCTTTTATAACTCATTTGATTCTTTGTGAAACTGTCCTAATTTTATTTTGCTTAAATTTCTGATATGCAGTATATAGTTAGGAAAAGAGTTATATTTTACTGTGACACCTCATTTATCCTCTATCTAAAATTTGAAAGAAATAGTCTATGTACCTGATTTTCTAGGTACCTTAAGTCTACCCATTTAAGTGTCCAAATTCCTCTTATTATTTCTGTATTTTTGATGTTAAGTTTTTCTAAGACATATTACAAATTTCCCAGACTTTTAAAAATACATATTCTACATGTAATTGAACCTTTTCTGGATGACTCAATATGAATATTAATTTTCCTATATTAAAATTCACTCATGATTTCTAGGGTTTTGAGAGGAACAGAGCTGTTGGTCTCTACACTATGGCCCCAAATTGCTGTTGATTTATACATTTATTCAGTAATTCACTCATTTATTTATTCTAGTCTTCAATGCAAAATATCTTTGCAGCTGCCATTGTGCCTCACTGAGGTAGCTATTTTCCCTTGATAATTAGCAGCTTCTAAAACATAGGACCAATACCTTTGGAATTATGTCTAAAGGAAGAGGAAATAGGCCTTGAATTAGGGCAAATAAGAAAAGTACGTGAGCTTCTTGCACATTAACTGAAGAGCCTCTCTATTGGCTGCCCTGAGGCTCCCCATCCCTAGTTTCCTATTCTCAGTTAAAGTAGCTTTTGGATAAGTGAGGTATTACCTCCCTACCCTTCTACCTTTAAATCTTAGACTATTTTGTTCTAATATTGTGATTTTTTTTACCTATTAAACCCTATATGTATCCAGGTTAGTAACTTGTTCTTAATATTGTTCGCATGACCATTTTTCCTAGACATGTGAGTGATTTATTTTTCATATGGTTTACATCTTAAAAATCAGAATCTAATTTAGTTTCTTATTTCAAATTTTATTCTTAGAATACTAGATTATTTAAAATGTACTTAAATTTTTCCACTTAATTCTTTTATTATGGTTTTATTTTCTTTCTTTAAGGCTAAGATGTTCCTAAAGTAGAAAACACATTAAAAATTTCTTATGGCCCACATTTAGGACCTTCAGAGAAATTCAGTTTTTCAAATGTACTAATTTTATTATCCTTTTTTTGTACAGCATTTTGAAAAGGATGTTTATATAAGAAAAAAATTATTATATTACCAATGATATGTATGTAAATTTCAGATAGCCTATTTGATATTCTGGAAGTTATAGCAATGTCTTTATTAGATATTCTTTTAAGACAGCTCCATAATTGAGAGCTTCTTTGGGAGTTTGGATGCATACTTGATTTGGTTTAGAATTTAAATATCTAGTATGATAACCAAGACAAGATCCCCCAGATGTCTAATAAAAGATAGTTTTCCTTTGGTCCATTTTCCTCAGCCACAACTCTCTTCTTCTGTTTACTAAAAAAAGAATGTTTCCCCTCTATTTAAGGTAAAAGTAACTTTAGTAGTTTTATGTTACTCAAAAGATCTGTTGTTTTAGTTTAGGTATAAAATATCTGCACTGTAGTTTGTTCATACATGAATTGAGGACAATGTGGACTGTGCAGAGATTAGCGATTTAAATTTAAATATTTCATTTTGAAATCTAAAGTGTATGATTCTCAATTTCTGTAAAATATACGTAGAAAAAAAAGGTTTTCCATAGAAACTCATTTTTCAGCATCAAAGCTGAAGTCTCCTAATGGTGAAGGGGTCTGAGTGAGATCCATGTTATCTGACTCTTCAGAAAAGTCCAGAATCACATCCCTGCTAAAACCAACCACATTCTCATAACCAACCATATTCAGCACACCACTTTGGAATTCCTATCCTCTTACTCTATTTTACCCACACATTTGCTCTAAGAAACTAAATTGTTTGCCTTTTAAAGTGAAAAATAAACACCTTGAATGATTCAGAAATATCTTTTGGTTTTGCTACCTTCTAATTCTTTTGTTAAGATAAAGCCAATTCATTGTTCATATAAATATCTTGAGTAAAATGGATTTAAATTACAATGTTGAATACACAATGTTTAATTCTTTTCCAAAATAACATGGTTTGATGTAGTTAAATGTATCATTTGTTGTATTTAAAAACATTTGTGTTCACTTTATTTAGACGAGGACCTATTAAACTTGGAATGGCAAAAATTACACAAGTTGACTTTCCTCCTCGAGAAATCGTGACATATACAAAGGAAACTCAGACTCCAGTTATGGCTCAACCCAAAGAAGGTGAATATTATCCTTAAAATGATTGTCATTAAGTCTCCATGTTTAATAAATGGATTCTTTTTTTTTTATTTTTCCACATTTTTCTTTCTGTTTTTTGGCATATTTTCTTAGGGAAACATCATAAAACTAATGCTTTAGTGTTTGTGTATTTATGTATTTGTTTTTCAGAGTTTTAAAACTCTTTCTTTTAAACATTAATAAAGTACAAGCTATATATATGATTATTAATTTTCTTGACATAAATTTAAGTCATTTAGTCTTTATTTTGTCCAGTTTTAGAAGCAGAAAAGCTTAGGAATATTCTAGTTCTGTGTCATTGATTATAATTCTTCCCTAAAAGAGCATGTATCCACAGTGAATGAAATCATGTAAATTATTTTTTTAGAGCATACTGTATTCTTATATGTTGTAATTACTATCCATATTAATGCACAAATCTAGATCTAATTCTTAAACTTTCTCTTTTCTGATCTAAGGGCTATGTTGATTATATGGCAGCCTTTAATTTGTGTGTAATGGAAATATACACACACATTATATTGAATATGGGTCCTTTGATTCTTAAACCAGAAGGAGTTACCATTTTTATATTGGGGACTAATTTTTTAGGTTTCATTAGATAGCTAAAGTTAAGATGGTTCTTGTTTTTTCCAGTGAGGCTAAAAAATTTCTTATACATATAAGAGGCTTATATAAGACCTCTAATACAGATCCACAGTTTCTTATCTGAAACCTTTGGAGCTATCTATGTATTTGAAATTAGAATTTTTTAGATTTCAGAAAAGTAAAGTATATTTACCATATGTAAACACTCCATTAGCATCTTAGGTATTAATAGTAATCTTTTGGCAGCAAAAGTTGATTCAAACAGAGTGAGATAAATAATGATTATAATCGCTTTACCTCTGATTATGTCAAGGTTTACCATTAAATAAGTTATGGATTTTACAGTTGTTGCTATATTGGAATTTTGGTCTCATAAGTTATCCTTTTATTTTATTTTTTTTTTAAGATTTTATTGGGGAATTGGGGGAGGGGAAAAGCGCTGGGGAATCGGGGGAAGGGGAACAGACAAGTTGCTGTTGTTTTGTTTGTCAGTCTAGTTGTGGAGGATGTTGCTTCACTGGCCCAAGCTGGCACCATCATTGCGCTCTTCCTGGGCGAGGCAGATCAGTCGCCAGCCTCTGGATGGCTGCTCACGGCAGCTGTAGCTCACGGCTACACACAGTAGCTTATGGCAGCCCACTGCAGTAGGGGACTGCAGCCTACGCCGTCGCTGGTGACCCACGGCAGCCCAGCCCCAGGTCGAGTTGCCATTCACCATCTTAGCTGCAGAGGGCAGCGTCACTGGCCCTCATATGTGGGATCCGAACCGGGGCCCTCTGGCATCCCAAGCCAGTTCTTAACCATCGCGCCACTCGGCCGGCCCAAGTTATCCTTTTAGCAGTCTGTACATAGGAACATTTTTTTTCTCCTTGACCAGGAAAATTTATTCCTATTTCATCATAGAATAGCAAACATAAAAACTATTTATCAAATGTTTAAATTAATTTATTTTTAAAATTTCAGTTAAATTACCATGTTTCTCCATTAAGGAGAAACAAAAGTAATTAATATTCATTGCAGAAAGCCCAGAAAACAGATAAGTATAAGAGGAAGAAATCCTTGAAATCCCTGGCTATTACCAAAGAAAATCTTTAAATTTTTATGTTTATATATACTTCAAAAGAAAATTAATATTATAACTTTATTTTTGACTAGATCATCACATGCACTTTTAACAATTCTTTTTCTGCCCACTGAGGGAAATGAAATAAGTACCTTAAATTTTTTTTTTCACTTTTCATCTTCTCAACATTATCATACATACAATTACATTTTAAAAATTTGAGGAAATCAAGATAACATTTTTATCCAAGTACTTTTTTACTTGATCATGTAAATGTTCATTTCTATGGATACATTTTTTTCATTCCTGCTCCTCCATTGATTGGTAAGATAGCTTTTACAGGTACAAAATCCTTATCTTACCAGAAAAAGAAAAAACCCACAATGGTAAACTTGTTTGAGATATAAGCAGCTTAAAAAGAAAAGATAAAGTGTTAAACTATCAGTATGAAGAATACTAATATTGCAGGACTCTATCATTTCCAGGAAATATTATTTTATTAACTAGTATATTCAAGTATTACAATGTCTGTCTTTTTGGAGCTATATTATTAGATAAGTTAACTCAGAAAGTGAGTAAAATTGTCAAAATGAGGTATAATGACTCATTTAAAAAATAAATTAGGCTTTTTTTTTCATCTAATAATCTGGAGATTTATTTTTAGTTATACCATCATACTTACAATATGCATTTTGGATTGTTTGAAATGTTAAGTGTTCTAAAGCTATTTTGGGTAGGTAATGCCTATTGTAATATATCTATAATCAGTTTAAATGAAGACTTCGATTTTTTTAAATCATTTTTTTTAGTTATTATATTTGTATATCACAGAGAATAGAAAATACAGAAAGGATATAAAGAGGAAATATCTATGATGCCACTGTGTAATAGCCATTGTTAATATTTTGTTTTCAGTTTTCTATGATACATTTTTTCAGAAATTCTGTACACATATATTCACATATGGTTTTATATCCTACTTGAAATTTGCATTTTTAATTGCTTATTTTTGAGATGCATATAAATTTTAAAATGTGAACATGTAACTTACTGCCTTTGAACTAATTTGAATATACAGCTACATAATATAAGACTGGTGTTTTTCAAAAAATTCTTTTTTCCATTTTTATTTTGTAAGCAATTAGAAAATTAGAACAATCATGATTTGTTAGATAAGCTGATGACCCAGAAGCACAAGGTAAACTTTATTCTTTTCAGTTTGAAATTATCTGGGCAAGGCTGCTAGCATCATCATACTTCAGCTTCTTTGCCAAATTTTTCCTGAGAATAAGGACTGTTGTTTCTTCATTGCTGTAATGTCTAGTCTGAGTAGTTCCTGGCCTATAGTAAGTACTCAATAAATACTTGGTGAAGGAATGAATTGCTTTTACCTCCTCAGGAGAATGATTTTGTTTACTTGGGATGTTTATTTTCATGTGTTTACTCTGGAAGTAACTATTGAGAAAATGGGTTATTTTCCAGTGTTAATGCTACAGTATAATTTTTAATGAAATTGGGTAAAAAAGTATGATTAGTCTCAGTTCTTGATTTTAATTATATCTTAATCATTATTTGTTCTTAGATACATAAATGAAACCATTATAGATTTTCCTTTATAGACTTTTTGAATTCTATGATGACATACCATATAGATGGAAACATGCTGTTATTTTGTGTTCTATGTATCCCTCTGAATGCTTTGAACAAAATTGAACCTGTTAGCATCTTTCAGATATATTATTTTAGCCATTCCTTTGTAACAGTTCTTCACACCTCATGTTTAAATTGATAACTGAAAATGTTAGCAGCAAGATAGCCTACTACATATCAGGTAGAGTGTGAAACACTTTACCTCTAATTCTCTCACCAAAACCCTGAATGTTAAGTATATTAGTTCTGTTTACACATGAAGAAGCCAAATCTGAACAAGATTATTTATCAAAGGTCATATAGCTAGTAGCTAAGATTCTGAACCAAGTCTGATTGATTCCAAGGTGTGCTGTCTCTCATACTACCATGTAGCAGCACTTTCATGCTTTTATGATAGTATGTTAAGAAATTCAATTAATACTATAATACAGTGCATTGATACAGATATATAACTGAAACAAGAATTTTATGAAATGACACCTTCCTTTCTCTTACTGTATTTCATTTTTTAAAATGTTGACCAGGATTATTATTGGTTTAGACCTGTAGTTTGAAAATCACTTCATTAAAGGATAGCATGGTTTAGTTAACTTATTTTTTGGTATATCTGTATCACGATAATATTTTATAATGATTGCCTGAGAATAATACATAAACAGTTTTACCTTCATGGTGTTAAATAGAATTTTTCTTCACTGGTAGAAGGTAAAAGTGACAAGATAGGTGAACTGAGCCCAGTTTCTAATGGGTATGTCTGCATCTGCACCACTATCTTTAAATTTTTCATGAGTGGACTAGACATAGATGTTAATAAAGGTCCATGTTTATTCACTTGCAACCTAACAAGTATTCAGTAAGTTTATTGAGTGTGTGCTGTATATGAAAGCACTAGATTATTCTTTCTTTGTTGTTTTTTTTTAGTTTCAGATTGAGGGAAGGAGAGTGATAAATATATCCAAATACCATGAGGCCATCCTTAGCCTTTGGAACTACTTATAAAAATGAGATCATTTCCTTTCTATATTGTTGCAGTTATTTTCATGTTGGGGGCTCTTACATTAAGTTACTTTTCCCAATTTGTGGAAGTTTTTAGAAAGAGGGAAAGAAAAACTCTGAAATTAAGGTTTTATAATGAAAACACTTTGTGCTTAACTATACTTGTACTTATCCATTGCTTTAATACAGTGGTTCTCCAACTAAGCCTGGCTGGTTCCCATTTAAGAATTATGTAACAAATTCCAAAACTCACCATGAGACAAAATTGCCAGAGTCACAATTTGAGTGTAACAAACAGTAAATTAAACTTGGGTAGGGAGTGTAATCAGTGCAGAAGTAATGTGAGTTACCAAACTGAAGATAAAAATTGGTCTTAGATTTAACTCTTTCGTCCATTTTTAAAAAAATGGTTGAATCTATTCTTTTAAAGAGCAGTAGGTTTTATTCTGCCTTGTTTTTCTTTTCTCCCATTTTAGCCATCTTCTTGCTTTCACGTTTACTCTCTAAGTTGGTAGTACTGTTTCTGAACTGAGGTTCTTTGCTGTTTTAAAGCACCTACTGTGAATGAAATTGACAAGGAACATGCGACCTCAGTCAATTTTGCTCTCCACAGGTAAAAAGCTTCTCATGGCAGGAGCATGATGCCCACAGATACACTCCTGGAAAAGTTACTTTCTTCCCAAGTTTTTAACTCTTTTGAAAATGGCATTATTTTTTCTTACCCACCACTCAGTATGGATTTTTTTGTTCTTGCTATTTTTAGAAACAGATTTTTAAAGAGGAAAAAATCCTGTTATCTAATCTAATCTTGTTTACACCTCAGGAAACTGAGGCCCTGGGAAGTTAATTGTTGAACCTGTGTTAACAGTGTGAGAGAATATCAGGGCTACCACCAGAACCTGCCTTTTGATTTTCAGTGAAGTGCTATTTTTCTTACCCCATTCCACTTTCTTATATATGTGTGTTTTGTAATTATTTTTGGTATTGTTTTAGTAGCCAGATATTTTTATTTAGGTACATGTTGATTAGCATTTATAAGGTATAGGAAAGTATTATATGTAATTGGCTCTTAATTTTTTACTGTACGATCTTAACATCTGCAATCCATGCTTCCCAAGTAGACTAAATTTGTGGGTCTTCTGGTTAATAGTACCCTTGTCTGAAATGGATTTTTGAAAAATTCTGGAATAAATAGCACATTTAATAAATTAGTTTTTAACCCTCAGAATCTATGAGAACATAAATTTAATTGAAAAGTGAAGCATTTGTTGTTAATCTTGATGGAAAGACTTTGATCAGCATATCTGAATTTGTGGCCTCTGAAAAATGTAATATTTATGAGATCACAGATATCAGGATCTATGTAAAATGATGCCAATATTGCCTAAATAAAATCTGAATTTTATGTATAAAAAAGACCATGTAGAGATTCTGTGTTAAAGTAAATAGTGTAATTAAAGTATTACTCCTTTCTTATATGTCCCCCAAATTAGCATTAGATGTGTATTCAAAGTATTTTCTGATTAAAAATTCTGCTATATATTTTCCCTTGTTGAAGATCTAAATTATTGAAGAAATTCAAGTGACCTTGCATCTAACTCTAGATGTTTTAAAAAATAAAAGGAATGGATTCCTTTGATACGTTCATGAAGCTTTCTCCCAATATAAATTTTCTTAATATTGATTTTAAAGAGTAAGGTATAAGAAGATGAAATTGAAGACAAAAGGATTGAAAACGAAGTGATTCAAAATGATGTTGAGGGCCGGCCGAGTGAGTGGTTCAGTTGGTTAAGAGCTCGCTCAAGAGTGTGAACTCTGAGCAACAGCGGTTTGATTCCCAGCCTGAGCTGAGCTGCCAACAGGTGGCAGGATGGCTCAGCTAAAAAAACAAAAACAAAATGATGTTGATCCAGAAAAGAAAGGATTATTTTGAAAATATTAAAGGAAAAATCATTCATATCCAACCTGTATTTTTAAACTAATTGAAGCATTTTCCTCTAATATTCTCATTTTCTGGAAGGTGTTTATGAAGTTATTCATGTTGAATTTTTGTAAATTAAATCGTATTTTTATATGCAAAAATTTTTCTGATTTTTAGAACTGAGTGGCGACTCTGTACCATAATCGGACTTTTTAATTTTTTTTTTATTATTATTATTTTTTAAAGATTTTTATTGGGGAATTGGGGGAAGGGAAACAGACAAGTTGCTTTCATTTTTGTTCTTCAGTCTAGTTGTGGAAGACGTTGCTTCACTGGCCCAAGTTGGCACCATCATTGCTCTCTTCCTGGGTGAGGCAGATCAGTCACCGGCTTCTGGACGGCTGCTCACCGCTCACGCTGGCTGCTGGCCGCTCACGCTGGCTGCTGGCCGCTCACGCTGGCTGCTGGCTGCACACGGTAGCCCATGGCAACCCACTGCCACAGGGCTGTAGCCTACGCCATTGCCGGCGACTCACGGCAGCCCAGCTCCAGGTTGAGCTGTTGTTCAGCATCTTAGCTGTAGAGGGCAGTGTCACTGGCCCTCATATGTGGGATCCGAACCGGGGCCCTCTGGCGTCCCAAGCCAGTTCTTAACCATCGCGCCACTTGGCCGGCCCTGGACTACTTTTTAAATTCGGAATTCTTCATAGGATATTAAGCTATCTTAAAATAGCTTTATCAGTATAATGAAACTACATAACAAATTTATAGCAACAAATGTATTTCCTAAACAACATTAAAGCTCTAATGATAGGATTTGTTTTTCACTTCAGATTGAGACTTAATCGTGATGATAGGTTAAAAAATATCATTGTTTAGTGAGGATTTCCTATGGTCTTATATATTACCTGTTGTAATATGTTTACAGTATATGAGTTGTAATATTTTAAAATAATTCAGAGTGTATTTTGTGGCTTATTAGCTCAGATGTCTCTTAACTAACATAAACATGAGAAAACTTGCCCTGAAGACGCCTTCCTTCAGTTGAACAAAAGCCACCCATTTCACAGATGACTTAACCTTGATTAACCCAATCCATTGTAACAGATTATTCCGACAACTGGAATTTCATTCTGTGGTGTTATTTCAAGGTACATCTTAATTTACAGAACAGCTTTTCTTTCCATCTCACCAAAATACATCACAATTTTGATGTTAACTCAAAGTAAAAATTCAGTGGTTCATTAAACCTAGTCTTAGCATTCATTGACAAGAGATTTGTCATTTTAAAAGTAACTGCTACTTTTATACATTTTTTACTGCTCAGTTTATAACCTTAGATTCCCTGTCAAAGAAAGCATGGAGTTAACCACTTAGCATATTGCAATGAATATTCATCAATAAATTGATGTGACATGGCAGTCCCATTTTTCAGTCTTCCTGCTCTGTTGCAGTCTTCTTTGCTTTTAAATATATTATAGCTTATCATGTAAAAGGGGCTAGCTTAGAAGATCTTTAGAATTGTAATACTATATTTTTGTTGGTGTTAATAGTTCTTTAGTAGCTATTGTATTAGTTTTTAATAAGAGTCGTATATTTGTTTCAGAGGAACATTCTCTAATCTGATGTTAGGCATTTTTGCCAAATATTTGGTATATATAGGTAATTGCTTAAGATAAGCTTTGTAATAAAAGTATTATGTTTTGTAGTTTTTAGGGATAGCAAATAATTTGTGTTTATGTTCCTTGAAATTTTATTTAGCTTAATCATTTTTATAAAGCTTGGGTTTAAATATCATAGTTTTAAAATCAGTTTTGAATCCATGTAGAAAGGGAGGTATGTATGTTCATTCTAAAATAAAATCCTGAAAACATGTATTTAAATAGTTGATACTCATCATTCAGCTACAACTAAAATCAGGCAAATAGGCATGGCGGTTGCCATATAGTAGGCAGATATAGATCACTGTCTAACATACTTCATCTACATTTTAAATTTTGAAAGGGAAAGAGTGTCTATAAACAAGATCTGTTCTGTTAAATATGTAGATTATGAGGTCACTTAGCACCAAAGCACTGACCATATGCATTATGACAAGAATTTGACACCTGTCATTGGAAATGGTACTTAGAGGCCGTATAATGCAACAAAGTTGAGGGAGGAGAATACGATGTGGGTAGGAGGCTGTAATTTATAATTCACAATGCTCAAGAATGACCTGTTCAGCGTGGCTCAAAATCCATCTTTGATTTTAGGATTTTTATACAGAACCCAGCTGGTGAACAAAATTGATGAGGATAGTTGATGGTAATAGCAGAAAATGGAAAAAATATGTATATTCTCAGACTTAATTTTTAATTGATGTTAATATCCTATTCTAAAAGGCAGCTTTTAATTTAAATGTAATTAAATTATTTTATTACATTACACTTGCAGGTGACTTTATGGTAGAATTTCATTCTGATGTTTGAGCAGTATAGAATTGTTACCAGTTATACTGTTTTCAGATTAATAATCCGTTGTATATGAGAATTCATCTAAAAAGGAGTACTGTCTCTCTGTTTCTCTGTGTGATTATTTTGTCCAAAAAAAAAGCTTTCATTTTTTAAGTAGCACAAAAGCTGTAATTGGCATGCTTTGTAAGGAAGTGTCAATGTGCAAGAGAGTGGCGATCACTAAGAATTCTTTTACGTGTTCTTTCCCCTTTGCACTACCGCCTCCCCAGCGGGGTCACTGAGATCACTAGCTTTTCTTGAAATGGCCATTTTCACTGGCAGGTGCATTATACCCTGTATTTTCAGATTGTTTTTCCATTCTGAATGTTTGGCAGGTTGATTGCTCTGGCTGCATTGACGGAGAAAGGGCTGACAAATGCGGTTGGGCTGGCTGAAAAGACAGTGATTACTGTTTTCCTTTGTGGCTGATTGAGGCCCTTGAAAGGAAAAATTTTAACCTTCACCATTTGGTTCAAAAGTATGAGCATATATTGAAATCATTCATGCCATTTATCTTAGTTCTGTAAACTTGTCAGAACGTAAAAATCGCTCAATTTCAAATAATGTAGGATTGGCATACGTCATTATCATTTTGATTAAGTTGGAGGTTGTATCATTGTGTGCATTATACAGTGTCATTTAAAGCTTTCTTTCCTACAGGTACAGTTATATTTTTATTGCTTATACTATAGAGATAGAAAGATTTTCATAGCTCTCCAAACCTAACTCTATGTGTGTGGTTTGGCAGCTGGTGTGGCCTCCAAGCTGCATTTTGTTTGCAGGGTAAAGGCTTATCTGTAGGCCTCCTGGAGTGCGGGTAATTGCACAGGCTCACCATTGGGGAGAGACAGGATTGGAAGCAGTCAAGCGGAAGAATGTTATGCCATCCCATTGCCACCTTGTAGCAGAAAGACGCAGCCCCAGCAGTGCCATCTGGTTGTTGCTATCTAGTCAGCTGGCCTGGCTGCTGGGACCATGACTTAGCAGCTGGTTCCCATCTTTGACCATTCTTTTGTGTACGTCGTATGTATGTGTGTTTTAGATAATTTTGAACATGGGTCAGAGAAATGACTATAACTAACAAGTAAAGTTCCCTTATTGAATAGGCTCTCATTACTTGAGATGCACTCTGCTGTAGACGCCTGCTGCCATTGCCTTATAGACAAATGACACATCTGTTTGGGCAATAAAAATAAACATTTTCTCCATAAAAATCCATCTCAGTATGTAGTGAAAGAGAAGGTAGGCAGAGTTGTATGTTCTATAACATTTTAAAATGTTATTTTAAGTTATTTCCTGGTTTGGGAATATAAGAGGAGATTTAATAATAAAAACCGTCTTATAAGCAGTGTATATTATCTCAAGATATATTTTTATTCAAGTTAAGAAAACAGTTTTAAGTGCTTATTGTCATATTATATAACTAGATAATGAGACTTGCATTTAAAATGACAGAATAGAAAATGTGGTCTCATAGCTATTATCTTTAAAATCTGCCTCTCAAATAGAAACCTGAGAGTTAATGTAAGCCGTCTTTATGCCATATGAAGACCCATTAGACACTGATGGTTTCAGATCACAAGTAAGCAGCCAGCACTGTAGGCTATTTTAGACACTTGATTTTCTTCATTCTGCAGCATTAAAGTGTCAGCATGCTACATAAAACTATGCAGGAGTTGCATGTTGTTCTGTCTGCAATGATAAATGCTTGCTAGCTTTTAGAGATTTCTGTGAGGAATTCATCCTAGTTGCTTATATATCTTATTTCAGTTTATGTGGCTACAGAATTTGGTATGACTGTTGATAAGGTAATACATAGGTATGTATAAAAACCAAGAGGTTCCACTTAATTCTTTCTTTAAAATTGTGTTGACAAAATTTGTATTATTTGTACTTGTTTTGTCTTATCAGTGGCTTACTTTTGCTTTTGTGTGAAGAGATGTGATACCTTCTGAATACTACTTCAAAAATTATCAATTATTTTCATAAAAATAATTTTCGTGTTCTGGGGTTTTTTTCAGATGAAGAGGAAGAAGATGATGTAGTGACTCCTAAACCACCTATTGAACCTGAAGAAGAGAAAACTATAAAGAAAGATGAGGAAAATGATAGTAAAGGTATCTTACAGAATTTAATTTTAAAAATTCTGATTCCTATTAAGATTTCTTTTATTATTTATGTATTAACGTAGAATAAAATGCTCTGAATCAAAGAGGTGAATCTGATTGAAAAGAATGTGTGCCATTCATTGATCCAAACTTGTAATAAAAAGTTGACCTGATTTGACTGACATAAAATCAGACTTCAAAAAACGTTTGTTTTCCAGCTCCCCCTCATGAACTGACTGAAGAAGAAAAGCAACAAATCTTGCACTGCGAGGAATTTTTAAGTTTCTTTGACCATTCTACAAGAATTGTAGAAAGAGCTCTTTCTGAGCAGATTAACATCTTCTTTGACTACAGTGGAAGAGATTTGGAAGACAAAGAAGGGTAATGCTTAATTGCTAAAATTATGGCTTCGGCAATGTTAAATCCTTTACATTTAGAGTGAGAATTTTAACACCTTTTTTTTTGGGTTTGGTCTTTTCTATAGAGAGATTCAAGCAGGTGCTAAACTGTCATTAAATCGACAATTTTTTGACGAACGTTGGTCAAAGCATCGGGTTGTTAGTTGTTTGGATTGGTCATCTCAGGTAAATTATAACAAAACTGGTTGCTCTTAACTCATTTTTGAATGGGGTAGTTTTAATTATGGAAACTATTTAAATCAATATATAATTTAAAATAATGGATGATGGTTCTAATGTTATCATATTCATTTTGTCATATGTACTATGGAAGAAAGGATTGGAAGCATTCTTTGTACTTAAAACTCATGATTTTATTTATGCCACAACCCAGTTTTACTGATTTCAATTGCTCACCAAACCCTTTGGATAAAATTGCAACACATATTTTAACTAACTGTATTAATTTAAAGTTCTAATGTTCCAGTAAGCATAACTCTAGAGATATCTTTTTTGGTGAAGCATTAGGTATATATTTTCAGAATAATTAGATAAAGACTGTTGAATAACTAGGAATGTAAACCAGTTTTTATTATCATAGCATTTTTTTCCACTTGATTTTTGCGAGCAGTATCCAGAGTTACTTGTGGCTTCCTATAATAACAATGACGATGCCCCTCATGAGCCTGATGGTGTGGCCCTTGTATGGAATATGAAATACAAAAAAACTACCCCAGAGTATGTGTTTCACTGCCAGGTAAGATGGTCTTTTACCAGACTTCCCCAAGTTTAAGAATTCATTAATGAATTTAGACAAGTGCCTTTTTTCTTTTCTTGTCAACATAATGATTTCATTGGATTGGCATTTACTAAACCACCCCATGTTTGCAAACAGATGTGAACAGAAAACTGAAGACGTTTCAGTTCAACATGATCTGCCTTTTGTAGCGTTTCTGACATCTCTTATAACGTTTAATAACACCTAAAGTCCTTTGCAGTTGTGATTTTTTGTTATTGTGATTGATTGTATAAAAGAAATCTTTTATAAAATGTCTTTTCTACAGGGAGTTTCTCAGGAACTTATTTGCTGAATATACAATTAGACTGTTGGCCCACTGAATTACTTATACATGGCCTGAGGAGTTGGAACTAGATAGTTTTAAGTAGAAACATATGTTTGAAGTAGGAAACAGATGCAGAGTTTTAAAGTGGATTTAGTGGAAGTTTAGAATTTGCAAGCCTTTTTTGGTTGCATAAGTTATAATCTTTTAATAATATCATAATTCTGAAAAAACACTTAACTAAATCAAAACTAGCATATGCTTGGTTGTCAGATTACTGTCAGAGGCTAATGCAGAGCCAGTTATCTTTTGATTTAATACTGTAATCAAATGAAATAGTTTTTTGCTTTCTTTGATAAATTGCTGAAACATATATAAATAATCATTACATTTGATTTTTAACCAAAAACTTTTCTAAAGGTAAATTTTTGTATTCTGAAACAAAATGAAAATTTTTAATGAATTTTTTTGTTTTTATAACCTCTAATACCTTAACATAAAGGGGAAAATGTTTTAGATATAGATTTATTTTTATAATTTGTCAGGCTTCTTCTATTTGAACCTTGAGTATAAAAAAATCTTACTTATTTGCAGTCAGCTGTGATGTCTGCCACATTTGCAAAATTTCATCCAAACTTGGTTGTTGGTGGGACATATTCAGGCCAAATTGTGCTGTGGGATAACCGTAGCAATAAAAGAACTCCAGTGCAAAGAACTCCATTGTCAGCTGCTGCACACACAGTAAGTTAAAAAGATTATTTCCATTAGACTCCTGTGCCCCTTTACCATTAAATACTTAGGAGTGTCCATCAGAGTAGTCTCAGAATGTGTTTCCTTTGATGTATGAATTCCTCATCATTTAGCAACCAAGAACAAAGGCATTTTTTTTCTGTATTTTTGGGTATCTGTCTTACTAGAAACTCATCTTTTTTCCTAGACAACCTTTTGTTAATCAACAGAATAGCATCAAACTTCACATAAAAAATGCCCTCAAGATATGACACTGTTTTTATATGAAACAATACCTGTGATTATGCAGTAAAAATTGTTTCATTTTTTGGTAAAATCTTCCTTTTTCAGCATCCTGTATATTGCGTAAATGTCGTTGGAACACAAAATGCTCACAATCTGATTAGCATCTCTACTGATGGAAAAATTTGTTCATGGAGTCTGGACATGCTTTCCCATCCACAGGTAGGTTCAACTTGGAAAACTCTGAAATTTTGAGTCAAACGTTGTTATTTTTCAAACCCCAGCTTATGTTTTTCATGAATGTTTTATAACATTTTATTATAACGGTTTATAAACCTAAACTTGTGTTTTCTTGTGTATATACTTTATTTTCAAACCTGATTCATTTAATCAAAGTCAATTTATGTAAGTAGTAAAATAATTGTTGACAAACTAAACTAGAAATTTTTTTTAAAAAAATTAAAAATTGCAAGTTTATAAAAGAATTTTCTTAATTTTTGCTATGTAGGATAGCATGGAACTGGTTCATAAACAGTCAAAGGCAGTAGCTGTGACATCTATGTCCTTCCCTGTTGGAGATGTCAACAACTTTGTTGTTGGGAGTGAAGAAGGGTCTGTGTACACAGCGTGCCGCCATGGCAGGTAAGTCTAAACTGGAATTTGAAATTTAAAATTTTCCCTTGAATAATCTCATTAAAACAAATTGCTCCCTTTTTAAGTAGAAGTCTATCCCAGAGCCACTCCGTATTTATGACAAATTATTTGAGGTCAGGTATATAAAATTAAAACAAGCACTTTTTAAAAATAAAAGGTTATTTTGGGTCATGATGTGTTCCAGATTTTGAAGGTTGTGGTGTGTTGTGGTTTTGTATGTATGCACATGCTCACAGAAGTTAGTAGTAGGAAGTAACATTCAACAATTATAAATGCAATATATACATGCCATATACTGACCTTTAAAATGTAAATAAGATTTTCATTTTATTTGGACTTTGAGATTTGTTTCAGTTCTCCTGATAATTGTACAGTAATGTCATGTACACATTTTAAATTGACTAGTATTTCACCTGCTTTTCAGTCTGTTTTTAAATTGTCTAGCTGTTTGTACCTTATCAATTGCTTTCTTAAAAAAAAAACTTGGGTGTCCAGTTTTCCTCTCAAATACAGATCACCTTCACTTCAAAGCTTTTGATTTAAAAGTAGCCCAGACTTTATCTCCTGTATGTAGTGTCCCTTTGTCTCTATTTCACCACCTCAGATATTGGACTTCTGAGTTCTGTCATCAGCAGCATGATGTTAAAAAATGTACTTACTGCTTTAGTAGTGTTATCAATTCTGGATAGAGTGATGCTTAAGTTATTCTGATGTGTTATGAACACAGAGTTAAGTTTGTTGAACTATGTCAAGCTTATATATTTATAAGTGGTCAACTTACAAAAGAGTTCCTTAACGTTTTCACTTTTATGAAATAGCAAAGCTGGAATCAGTGAGATGTTTGAGGGACATCAAGGACCAATCACTGGCATCCACTGTCATGCAGCTGTTGGAGCAGTAGACTTCTCACATCTTTTTGTCACTTCGTCATTTGACTGGACA
The DNA here is from genome assembly GCF_001890085.2 of Hipposideros armiger. Lineage (NCBI taxonomy): Eukaryota > Metazoa > Chordata > Mammalia > Chiroptera > Hipposideridae > Hipposideros > Hipposideros armiger. The sequence continues at coordinate 1,838,813 of NW_017731616.1, forward strand.
GTAAAACTTTGGACAACTAAGGTATCTTAAAAACAGATGTTTGCTCATTTGCTCAGGTTTCTAACACAAGGTGGTGCTCTAATACTACATAGGAAAGATGAAAAGCTTTCTATTGCTTAGAATGATTAACTGATAGATCAAACCTGATAAGAAGTTAAACAGAACATGAGTGAGCTACTGGATGCTATAGTTTTCATAAAAGTGTGCTGACAAATATGGTAGCCCCACATACAACCAAAGACCAGTCTTTCCACCACTCAGGCTTTTCAAGTGCTGAATTATCTATACTGAGCTGAGTTGGGGAGAAAGCCCCTGAGTATCTTGCATAGCATCTCACAGTGTTGTCATACAGCCCAGCACAAAAGCCATACATTTTCTCTTTGGAGAACTTTTAGAGGCTTGTTAGAGCTACAGTGACTCACAGAGCTGATGGAAGATGGCGAAAAGACAGATAAAACTGATGTACAGTAAGTCCTATATGATAAAGCTACACATAATAAACTTGAATCATTAAGAAAATATTATATAAAAGACATGTTTTTATATATATATATTTTTTTGTTTTCCACAATAAATAATTTAAATAGTTGGTTTTTTTTAAATTTTAATGTTTCATTTATTCGAAAAGCCCAGTTATGTTATAAAGTGCTTCCTTTTTCTCCAGCAATTCTAAATAAATGTGACATTGAAAGCCTCAAGGCCAGTCCAGGTAGGGAATGTTACTTTCTGTGATAGGCCTTGTAGTTTCATTTGACCTAGTTTTAAGACTTAAGTGCCTTGACTTTGCTGTCTAGCTTTTCTGATTTGCATTGTTGCTGGCAAAGCTGCATACTCAGAATATCAGATTCTATTTAAGTTAAATTTTAAGCTATATTTTTTTTATGTTTCCACTTGCCTTACCTTAAATCCTTCAACTCATCATGACACAATGTTTAGAGTCTTTATTTGGTTCTTCAATTTTTTTTTGAGAAAACCTACTGGTCTTAACAAATGTTCTTTGCTTAATTACAGTGAACTCATATTTATTTATTAAATACTGGCTTCAGAAATCGGGGATGAACTCGCTGTTCATTCTTGCCCTTTCTTGATGCTTACTTTCAGTCCAATATGAAGTGAATTAGAAAACTTCACCTGTAAAACCTTGCCTTTTAAAATTAAGCATTTTCAGGTTTGGCATTAGCAGGTAGAAAAATAGCACCTACCATAAGTCTAATGAAGAGAAAATATAGAAAAGTGCTTAACACACTGTCTAGCATGTAGTAGGCAGTTAACAATGTTCAGTTCCTCCTTTGCCCCTTCATGGGAATCAGACAAAGCCTAAATGCATTTAGTCAGTGATCTGTTTTCTTTCTTCGATTGTTCTTGAATTTTTATTCTTTTAATGAGATTGATACAGTGGAAAAAGGAAAAAGATTCCCAGAAACATGAGCAAAGAAATGCATAATCTAGCTAGTAAAACCAAAGCAAGATGCAGAATAGGAAAGATGAAGCCAGCTATTTCTCTATAGACTGCAGGCGGCATTGTAAGTGGTTAGAACTCTGGGTGTGCTTTCACCTTAGTAGTCCTTTATATAGACACAGAAGACATTATTACATCTTTGTTAGATTTTTGGCCAGCGTCCTCTTTCAATAGAAAAGATTCTGTATCTATTTGTAGATTTATTATTATTTTTTAATATCTAAGGGCTTCAGTTTTCTAACCTTTTTTTAGCTTTAAATTTGAGGCTTCCATCCTTACACATGTTACTAATAGGACTGGAAAATAGAGAGTTTGTCTTGCCTATACAAGAACAGAACTGATATCTGTGAAAGGCTAGTTGATGCTTGTTTTTGTGGTACTACACAGTTGGTCGATTGGTGGTTGATATTTTTTGTTCTTGTATTTTGCTATATTTTAACATAGAACTTCCTCTGAATAATGACAGGCAGGTATGTCTCTTTCTTTGCTAATTGGGCTAGGCATTGCTTCTTTCTGTGAGCTTCACAGTAGAAGACTCATTTATTCATTCACTGTGATGTATGCCTCTCCCCTCTTCTCCACACATACATACCTCTCAAATGTCAGTGGTCAGTGGCCAAAGGATAAGCCAACATAGAACAGGGTGTTTTTATACATGCCCAAGGTCCCTCTAAAACTTTATCAGAAGAATTAACCTTTTATTCTAACTTTTCTGTCCACATAGAGTTCTGTTTGAAGGATAGAACAGCAACAGTCTGCTGAGTAAATAGTTTTTATTTGGTAATAGCATGGCTCCCAATGTCATTGTTTTGATCTTACTTAGATTTATACTTCATGATTAATTGTGTTGCTGGTATTTATTTCTACCCTGCCAAACAACTCGATAGAGCCTCTGAGCTCTCCAGCACAATGGTAATGAATAATAGACAAGCAAGGTTTTTAAATGTCTCTTTTTAAAAACTCTGTTCCAGTTCCATTTTAAGCTTTTTAAACAAGAATGAATCATTAGATATTGTCGTATTTTTGTGTCCTTTTAAGATCTGGCTCTGCCCCAGTAGAAAAACAAGAATTCTTCTTTTTCTCCAAAAAAATTCCTAGAAATCTCAATTTGGCACTGCCTCAAATTTAGTTTAAAGTAGTCTACTTCTGTAGTCAGCTTCTGTAGTCTAAGTTTTGCCTACTCTGTAATTTACAATGCAGTGACAGAGTTCTGGGTAATCAAATTGTTTTCATTACTTTTTTTAACTCAGTTATATTTAGTAAAAAAGAGAGGATTTTCCGCATTTTGGTGAAGTTTAAACCAAACAAGACATTGCTTCTAATATATTTTTAGGATATTGTTACTTTTTAAAAATACCAAATTTGAAAATTCACCACAGAAAGCACTTTGGCAGGCTTGAAAAATATCAGGAAGAATATGTGACGGGTAAAAGCTTCTTGAAAGTAACCTGAGGATTCCCTAAGAGCTTGACCTGGTAAATTAAGAGGTAGTCTTGTTGAGTTAGTTTAATGTTCCAGTACATTTAACTATACTTGTTACAGATTACTCTTAAAATATGATTTATTTATTTGGTGGACAAAATGTTGTAATGTATATTTAGCCTCAGAACAATACCTATCAGAACCATATTTACCATAAAGTAACAAAATTAAGATTGCTAATGTAGTAATTTCTTAGAATTGGTAGTTTTCAGACTTTTGTAGCCCATATACACCTTAACATTTTTTTACAGTCTCTGATGTCTTAAATCCCGACCTTATTTTAACAGCTTACCTATTTAACTCTCAGAGAATTACCAGCATTAAAACAGGGTTAAAGAGATTTTACTAACACTTGGAGTAGCAACTATGCACATATTAAAGAAGTTAAAATGAAAGAATGCTTTGAGGTTGGGGTGTGTCTTGGGGAAGTCTACTGACCATCAGGACCCAGTCCTCCATGGTGGCAGCATTTACTATACTGACTTGCTGCTGGCCAGTGTTCAGCCTGTCCTGTGCATATTTTAAAACTCAGTTTTGTCAATCTACTAGAGTTGATTAGCTAACTGGAACTAACAGGCTCCTACAACACGGATACATTGGAGAAGGTCAATTTATTAATTTATAATGAGAAACTGCCAGAAGGCCCAGATAGATACTCATACTGTCCTGACCAGCTCATTGTTTCCCTGTAGACAACCCACATGGGAAGCCAAATTATAATCAGAAGATTGCTTGGTGAGCAAGGAATTGGAACAAAAGAAGTTTTCTGATTTGAATGTTTAATGGCATCAAGGAAAGCTAGCCTGATTCATTCATCTTCACATAGAGATAGCCTTGCCATGGGTGGTAATTCTCAGAATCCATTGGCTGAGACTCTCTCTCCTGGACAATGCTTGAATTGGGTACTGTTGTCATTTTTCTTATAAGACTCTGTTTCTTTGTATTTCCATTGTTTTCAATAGGCAGATTCCTTCTTTAAAAGGTCATATCTTCAGTCAGGTTATAATAAGGAAGGTATTTCTGATCTTGGAATCATTTCTTTTTACACAGGATCTATTTCTGTTCTGTTCCAGGTGAGGACATACTTATTTCCCAGTTCTCTGGAGAGCACCTCACTGATGTATTTACTGTAGGGACTCTTTGGTTATTAATCTACAACTACCCAGTTAACTTCAGAAAAATACAGAGCCACTGTATTAGCTTCCTAGGGATGCCGTAACAAATTGCCACAAACTAGGTGGCTTTAAAACAACAGGAATTTATTATCTCACAGTTCTGGAGGCTAGAAGTCCAAAATCAAGGTGCCGATGAGATTGGTTTCCTTTTGGAGGCTCTGAGGGAGAATCCATTCCTCTTCCGCGCCTCTTTCCTGGCTTCTGATGTTTGCCAGCAATCTTGGTGCTCCTTGGCTTGTAGCTGCATCACTCTGGTCTCTGCCTGTCATCACATGGTGTTCTGTTTGTCTCTGTCCACATTTTTCTCTTCTTTTAAGACAGTCATGCTAGATTTAGGGCCTGCCCTAATGCAGTATAACCTCAGCTGAACTTGATTATATCTGCAAAGACCCTGATTCCAAATATCATCACATTTATGGGTTCCAGCTGGACATGAATTTGGGAGGAGGATATTCTTTAACCCAATACATCACCATAAAGAATTCAGAAAAAAATGTGGCTTGTTCTTTGACCATACAGTATTTATTGTCACCACTGGACCAGAATGAGCTACCTTTGCTTATTCAAACGCTATCAATTATTCAAAGAAGCTCTTTGTTTTATTCACTCTTTTGGCAAATATGTTTGCAAACCTTTTCTTTGTAAGCATTTTAGAGCTCCAGTGACCTTTAGACATTATCTAGTTCAGTGGTTCTCAGTTTTGGTTGGAGAAGGATTGTTGAGTCATATGTTAACTAATTAGCATTTTGAGGAACTGCCAAACTGTTTTTCAAAGCAGCTACACCAATTTACATTCCCACGAGCAATGTATGACAGTTCTGATTTCTCACATCCTCACCACCGCTTGTTATTGTCTGTCCTTTTTTTTTTTTCATCTACAGCTATTAATATTTTATTTTATTTTTTTATTTTTATTTTTATTGTTAGTTTCAGGTGTACAGAACAATGCAATAGTTACCCTTTTCACCCTCACAAAGTAACAACCCCCCTCCCCCCATCTATTGCCCTTCCACCCCCGATATCATGCTTATCTATTACAATTCCATTGAATCCGTTCCCACACTCTACTCCATGTCCCGAGGTTATATGTATATATAATTATAGTTGACATACAGTATTATTCAACATCAGTTTCAGAAATACAATGCGGTAGTCAGGCCTCTACCTCAACTATGAAGTGGACTCCCCAAAAGGACATGGGTCCATCTGGCCCCCTAAGAAATACTTACAACATTATTGATTGTATTCCTCGGACTGTCTTTTTCTATCCCTGCGGCCATATTGTCTGTCCTTTTTATTATAGCCATTCTAGTGGCTTGAAATGATATCTCATTGTGGTTTTAATTTGCATTCCCTGATGGACAAATGATGTTGAACATTTTTTCAAATGCTTATTTGCTGTTTGTAGGTCTCTGGAGAAATCTATTCAAATCCTTTGCCCAATTTTTAATTTTTTTAATGACTTGTAGGAGTTCTAGATACAAGTCACTTGTCAGATACATAATTTTCAAATATTGGGTTGTCAGAAAAGTCATGACGCATTTTTGCAATGAAAAACAGAAAAAATACATCATGACTTTCCCGACAACCCAATATTTCTCCCATTGTGTAAGTTGTCTTTTCACTTTTTTAAGGGTGTTGTTTGACGCACAAGAGTATTTAATTTTGATGTATCCCAATTTATCTACTTTTTCTTTTGTTGTTTGTGCTTTTGGTTTCCTATCTAAGAAACTGTTTTCTAGTCCAAGGTCACAATTTACTCCTATGCTTTTTCCTAAGAGTTTTATAGTTTACCTTTGATATTGAAATCTGTGATACATTTTAATTTCTGTGTATGGTGTTTGTGTGTGCATATCCAGTTGTCCCAGTGTCATTTGTTGGAAAAGACTGTTCTTTTCCCATTTAATTGTCATGATACCCTTATTGAAGATCTGCCACAATAATTCTGTGTGGAATCTGACTAACATCCTTTTTGGTTGTTTATTGTCCACTAGTGAAATGAGTTTTTCTCTACTTCTAGGAGGGAGGGAATGGGCAAGGATCACTGTTGTAGTTTTGCAGTCTAGGATAAAGCTCTCTTCTGTGCTTTTTTGTAAAGTGCATATTTATCAGTCTATTTATCTACCTTGTACTTTCTGAGGTGTTCCTTTTCTGTTCCTCTTCACCACTTGTATCTGAACCTTCTCTTTCCTTTGTCCCTGTTGTGCCATATTCCACAACTTGGATTCTACTTCCAGCCCTTTCTCTTTGGTGAGACTTTGTCTTGAAAAGGAGCTTCAGTTGGTTAATTTTGAGAGTTTATAGGGCTCAAACTGCACCATTAGACCTTACTTATATGATACTGGAGTCTGCTCGCATTTATTTATAAATGGAATCTGCTGCTGCTCTCAGACTGGCCCCCATGCTGTCCACTGAGCATCTGCTGTCGACTGTGAGGCCCTTCTGTTCTGTTCTCCAGCTGTCGGAAGCCCCGAGCCTTCCCACACATCTTCCCTCACAGATGCACATACTGTTCAGGTCTTAAAGTTGTCACACGTTTGTTTCCACTTGCTTCCATTTGGAGCTTTGTCTCCTGATTTTGTTGTAGATATTGTCTGTGGATCCTTGGTTTTTCTATCCTTGTTGCTTTGTCTGGCTTTATAGAGAGAATTAGAGGAGATTTAAAAAGTACAGGGCCATTGGTGTCATCTTCCCAGAATCCTCTCATTGACAGATGTTTTTAAAGCGCATTCTGTTCCTTTTTAAAAACAGCATGGTGTCTATAAGTTAAAAAGAAAATTCAATCTAATAGTCAATTCTTAGTTCATAACTCCAGATAATTTTATAGTGAAATTATAGGAACTTTTTCTAGACTGAGTTAAATGTCATAAAATGTTATTATACCTGTTGAATGTATGTCATATTTTGACTGCTAAGAATCAACTTTTTCCTTTCAGAATAACAAGCCTTTGTACTCATTTGAAGATAATTCAGACTATGTTTATGATGTTATGTGGTCACCAACCCACCCAGCCCTGTTTGCCTGTGTGGATGGCATGGGGAGGCTGGATTTGTGGAATCTCAATAATGACACAGAGGTGAGCAGGAAAATAACAAAAATTGCACTGAAAAATAGAAAATTGGTGATTTATTGAATAATTTTTGAAATTCTTTTTATCCCAAGGAATGTAAAAGGGCTCTGTGATTGTAGCGTCATCACAAAGAAACTAAATAAGCTTTGTACCCTAAAGAATAAACAGCATGCTGTGCAGAACTGAAGGGAGAAATAATGTTGCCAAGAGCACTGGGGCATTTCCTTTTACTTCTGAAAAGCACTATCGTGTCTCTTAATGTCCTGGCAAAATATCATTCTTAAGGCAACTGGAATATTTTTCATTCATAGGCTAGAAGCAAGAGAGTTTCAGACTGTTGAAGCATGTTAACCTTAATTCTGACTTTCTGAATTATCTCTTAGCCTTGATAGAATTGTGTATCATCCATAAACATTAGTCTTAGCCTGACTTCTTTGAATAAAGGAAAAATGTATTTTGACTACTTGTTCCATGCAGGAGTGAAAACAGTGTTACTGTTAGCTATAAAACGAATATAGAAACCGTCACACTTCCTAATTGCTATACTAAAATCAATTATTGGCAATGAAATTTAACTGCAGCTATTATTTATTTTTAGCCATGTGTATTTTTATAAGCTTAGAGAGACTGAAAATGTTCTTAGAATTCTATATTGCTATGTGGTGGTAATATTAGCAGTTCTATCAGTAACAGTTGTTGAGGAGAAAGTCCCCTGGTGCCTTCCCCTACATCTCACTCTCATGTCTCTTCATATTTCTAGTGGCATCTGTCCAAATCCCTTAAAGTAAAATAGTTGGTTATACAAGGCAAGGAAGTTATATGTAGGAAATGTAAGAATTTTAACACTATGTTAACTACTGGTTTAGTAGTTCGAGGAGGAACATTCAAATACTGCTAGAGAAAGGTATTATGGGATTTGACTATATTCATACATTCCTAGTTATCTAGATTGGTATTGATTTTCTTAGGTTGGATTTTGGTGTTAGAGATTTGTGGTTACAGTTAAGTTTGGATCTTTTCTATAATCATTAACTCAAAGAATGTATCTAAATATAATTTTTCTCTATAGCAATTTTAGCCTAGGGGTTAAATGGATTCTTTGGTGATAACTGGTGTCAATTAGGATTATTTTTAATCAGATTTCAAATTTCTAGAAAATTTATTGTGCTTTTGATCTGAGTCAAACATTGAATGTTTGCTCTGTGTGTAGCAAAAAAATCTCTTTTCCTCGGCATAGGAGAGATATACAATCTTATTCCACAGGAAGGTGCCACTGTGTTGGTGCCATCATTCCCCCTGCTCCAGACAGTTCATGGGAATAAAGGGTTTTTGGAAAGACCCATACCACACCTTCAGTATGAACTGTTTCTAGGAACTGTGGATCAAATCACAGGTTTCAGCTGACAGAGATGCAAGCTACAAAAGTAATTCCTGTCCTCTAAAATTGAACCGTAATCTGTTTATTAGGGCTTTTGAAATGTTTCTTTAAAATGGGGTTTTGGCCATCTGTTTTGAAACAGCTTGACTTCTTAAAGAAGTTAAAACAACAACAAAGAATGCTTTATTAAAGAGAACATCTTTCAAAATGATGTATCTAATCATGTGAGAATTTCTCATATAAGGACTTAAGTTATTTTCCAAACCATTTTCAAGGATTGATTGTAATGTCATTTGTAATGTATCACTGAACAGAAAGAAAGTTGGGAAAATTCTTTATCTGTTTTCATCTTTGTCTTAAAAAAATGTAGCCAGATTGGAAGAAAAAAGAATTACTGTTTTACATGTTTATAGAAATCTTGATGAGACTTTTAACACTGCACTATATTTTAAATGACTTTAGGTACCAACTGCCAGCATTTCCGTGGAGGGTAATCCTGCTCTTAACCGTGTAAGATGGACTCATTCTGGAAGAGAGATTGCCGTGGGTGATTCTGAAGGACAGATTGTTATATATGATGTAGGAGAGGTATGGGGCTCACTGCCTATAATTTTGATACATTTATTTAGCTTTCACAGCATTGTAGTAACAGTGTCTTCGTGGCTAAAACTAGTCTTTAAGGTTCATGAATTGTATAAACCGAGGTTGTAAAGATAAAACGTACTTTCCATCACAGAAATAACTCTTGAGATTAATTTTCTTTCTAAACTGTAAGTCCTATGTCCCCATACAACAGATTTTGAAGGTAGTATATGTTGGAAGTACCTTGTTTTTTGAAGCATGCATTGCTGGAATTGGAAATTCTTGAGGCAAAAGAAGAAATTTGGATTATAGTTGGACTTTGGGGCTTTCCAGAATTGATACTGAGACAAGATTTTATTTTTCTGTATTCATAGATTTGTTTGGACCAGACAGTAGAAATCAGAAGTAATACTTTTTGAGAGTTACCTGATGACAATGTGAAATATGAATCTTGATTCTTGAGCTTTGTTGCAAAGCCACTATCATTGAATCCGAGATGAGTTGCAGCTCTTTCAACTTTAGTGCTTGAGTTTGGCTGTACACAATGCTCAGGAGTAAAGATTTCCTCCTTTTAGGATTTGCTAGCACCTTAGTTACTGCTTCCTTTACTGTGCCTTATGATTCCTGTCCTCTCTGGATACCCCACAGCCTCTAGCAATTGGATCTGGAGGGAGGTAGATTGAATCATTTAGAACAGCCAGTAGAACTGTCTGCAAAGTAAAATTGCTCTGTATCTGCACTGCCCAATATGGTAGCCCCTAGCCACATATGGCTACGAAACACTTAAAATGTGACTAGTACAACTGAATAAATTAATTTGAAATTTTATTTAATTTTAAATAATTTAAATGTAATTAGTCACATGTGGCTGGTAGCTCCCATTTTGGGTTGGCTCACTGTCCAGTGGAATCTAATCTAATCTGGTAGATTTAGAAACAGACACATCCATTCGCCACAATGAATGGCTTATGCCCCAATATGGCAATGTCACATTCCTCTAATATTATAATAACAATTATCAAATATTTTTGGTTATTGGACTGCTTCAGTGAGGCAAAAGCATCACAAGCTTTTCCCCTTTTGCTATTGGTACATCAAAAAAGCAGAAAGAAGTAGCAAACCTTCTGATGAGGGATTAAGATATCAAGAAAGGTTATCTTATGCTCCAAACAAAAATAAATAATTATACGAAACCAGCTCTTTTGAACCATGCTTCAAAAAGTATTTCATACTAGGAATGGTGCAGGAAGTAAAAAATTTTTAGGTGTTCCTCCCCACCAGCAAAACTCACAAGATTTTGCGTAGGAGTTATAGTTACAGAGCATCTTTATTATTTTCTCTTGCATATTGATGGTGATAACAGCAAAGTCATTTCTGAGGCTGTCAAAACACACTTCACAAACACTGTCTTTTGTTTCAAAATGTTGTAAATCATTGTTATAGTCCCTATAATTATGGAAAGGCCATTCAGGTCAATTATTACTTTTTAATGGAAAAATTATTTGAAAACACTGAATAATAGGGGTAAGACGATCTTTTATTTCAGTATACATAAAACGTTGTCTTTCAACAGCAGATTGCTGTCCCCCGAAATGATGAATGGGCACGATTCGGCCGAACACTTGCAGAAATTAATGCAAACCGAGCAGATGCAGAGGAGGAGGCCGCTACCCGAATACCCGCTTAGCTCCTGAAAGGGGATATCCAGCCGTAGTGGATTTGGGGAAACTCTAAGTAGATCCTAAGACTATTTGCATGCTTCTGTCTAAATGATAATTAAAAGGGAATTTTGTGGATTAAACCATGGATTAAATGCAGCAAGCAAATCTTACAATGTCCTTTTTTATATAACATGCATCTTGTTTTGGATTTGTGTCATTTTTAATACAACTGATTGACTTTACTGAATGCAGCCTTTTTTGAATTCATATACATAGGTGTATATTTGGTATTAGTTATTCTTTTGAATTCTTTTCAACTTACAATATATAGTTATCTCTAAAGCACAAATTAAATAAGTTCTGCATATTTTTAAATACTCATAATCCCATTATACTGATAATGTTCTCACTAACCATAATATATAGGGACAGTGTTTATTCTTAGCCATAGCATGCATACATCTATCCAAGTTACATTCTAATACCCTTTTTCTTTATAATTCATGTGATAGCTATATATAAATAAAAAACAAATATGGTTTAAGTTTTCAAATTTTCATTTTGATTTACTCCTTGCAATTTTAATTTTTCTGTCTCTTATAAAGTATCTTTTCTCATATCTTTAAGTTCTTGTTGTAAGTAGCCACTTCAAATCTTGGAAAGTTTTGTGCCTTAAGTATACCATATAGTATACCATAGCTCTCTCAATGCATTATGAACTTATGCTTAGATAATCTGTCAGTGAAAAAATTTCTCCTATGTTAACTTTTGCTTTACCTCCCTGATTTTCTTTCCATTTAAGATATATTTAGTTTAAAGAACAGAAAGATGTCTATTATTTTCACTGATTGAGATTACTATGTACGTGAGCTCTCTGAGAGTAAAATCTCCTTTGAGAGAAACTGATTTCATGGCTGCAGTAGCTATGAAGGAAAAGTGCTCAAATGAACTTTGTCATTGAATCAACTCCACATCTCGAGATCTGTTGCCACAATCTTGTCTACAAGTCTGAAAGGTAAGTGACAAATATCTAAGAATTAGTGTTGAAATAACCTATTTCAGGACTAAAAGAAAGGATTATGATCAGATCATGATTTTATCCCCTTTAAATTGTCCATTTCCTTAATCTTGACCTTTTGTCCTTCTCAAGTTTGTCATTTATTCAACAGAACATGAAATAGGAAGGACAGAAATCAGAACTTGAACGTTTTTGTGATGTTTGATTTTTAAAAATAATTCTAATGAAGATCTGTTGGGATAAATTTCCAAATAAAACTTTTTAGTAATGAGTATTATATAAGGAATAATTGACCAGGAATATTAAGCCCAACTCTGGTTCTAGCTCTAGCACTCATGAGAAATGTGATTTTAGCCAAGTTTTTTCATCTGTCTGTGCCTCAGTCTTTTTATCTTGGAATTAAATTTGGATTAGATGATTTCTCAATTGCCTTCCAGCTCTAAAATTATTAATTGTAATTACTTTAGGAAATTCTCCATTTTTATATATTGTTTTTATAAATTGACACCTGTAATTATCTATTGTATACCAAAGATAAGTTTTTTATATCAGCAGGCAAATATCTCAAGTTATCTCATAGTAGCAATGTCTGTGAGTCAAAAGTTCAATTTCAGCAGGGTCACACTGTCTACACACTGTCTTGTGTAGAAAAATTCATGTAATCACTAGTAATTATATTTTGCCCTCAGTTTGTAAAAATGATTAGAAAAAGGAAAAACATAATTATGACTAAGGTTGAAAATCAAGAGACGTGGCAAATCAGATGCTCATTGGACTCAAGTTGATGTGTTCAATTGTGAAAGAATAAAACTATTAAGTATTTGCAAAATACCACCACAGAGTTTTTGCTTTGGAGGAATGACATCTTTCCCTTCCCTCCCCAAAATCCAACGTGAACCTTTGCCCATTTAACTTTAGTTTACATTTTTATGAACACATTAATTTAATATGAGGAATTGCTTTTTGAGGTTGACTAGGTAATAGCAAAAGAGAAAGTGCTGAGACTCTCAATATTGATGTAAAATCTTATGACAGATTAAATTGACTAGAAAAAGTGTATGTAGCACAGCTCTTTATACTACTAGAAATGAAAACTTTGTGATTTTGAAAAATACCCAGTTATAGAAATGTACCTTATTATTTATCAATTATATTTATTTTTCTCTGAGTGGGAAACAAGCCAGAGCTTTCTGGCTAATTTCGTATTTTGTGTTTATTGTTTGGTTATTCTGTTTCTGAATGGGAAGAAAGATGATTGGTTACCCATGTTTGTGTTGAGGAAGAAGACTCAGTTTTGCAGACAATAATTAACTTGCAGTAACGCTCAGAAACAATCATTTTTTGGTATCATTTAAACTAAAAAAATATATATTGGTACAAGCTATCTTCCTGTTTTTAGACCCAGTTCCCTACAAATTTATAAAAACCTAGATATAAAATATTGTTGTAGTAATGCTGAGATACTGCATCTTGCAAGAATGGATGACCTAAAATTTAGGGGGAACTAAAGGAAAGTCGTGTTAGGGATGGTCCTAGTCTTTCAATATTATAAAAACGCTGATTCATTCTATTTTGTACTGGTCCTGATAGACTGTAACCTTTACCACTTGAACCATATGGAAAGGAAGGGCTGGAATGAATGAATGGATCAGTCAGTCAATCAAAATCTGGTGTGAAGCATATGATTTTTCATTTCCATTCTATTGGGCCGTGCATTTTTAAATGTCTTTTCTATAACCCCTGTATTTCAACATTGTCATTGTGAAATTTTCTAAATAGAAAAAGCTGCACAATTAGGTATATATCAAGAGAATGGAGCTTCAATTACAGCTTTGGCTGCTCAGTGGCTGTGAAAACAGTTGTTTAAACCATGACACAGCATCCAGGGTGTTGTTAGTGTTGTGCCTGAATCTTGGGCATAAGTCCAAGGGTAAAAAGCCATCAGCTTTGCCTCATTTGATGATTTAGTGATGGGATTCCCACTGAGTTTTTTTTTCCCCAAGCTACATAGAGGCAAGAAAGGAATGTGCTTTTCTGCGATCTTCTTGCTGATTGCTAGGCAACTAGGAATCTTATAGGTTTGGAAAAAATACCTGGAAATCATTTCTGACTCATTAAAAAATGCTGGGAAGTTATTTACAGATCTGGTTTACAGATTCTGGGGGCTCCTAGTGCTACCAGAGAAGTGGAAAGTTACCCAAAGGCAGGAACAAAAGAACACCCATGTTCAGTATTTCTTTTGTAGTAGAGGATTACAATTAAGAACATTCTTTTAACCAATTTCTTCAAACTTAATGCTCCTATAAGATAAAAATTTGCTTGGACCTAGCCTATTATATTTTTTAAATCCTTTGCACATATACGAAACATATTTTAGAAAAAAATGATACAATCCTAATCAGAAGACCAACTGGAAGACTTTGGATTTAGATACTCATATAATTGTAATGTTTTTCTCAGTAGGCCAATGCTCTCAGACTTTTTGTTGGACTTAAGGTTTAGATTCTCTTTCTGCCTACCATGTTCACAATTCCCCAGCTTCTTAAAGTTCGAATGGATTTCAGAATGTAGCTCCTAGGTACTGATAGTTTCCACATAGCCAATCAGCAATCTTTTACAAACTTTTCTAAAATTACAGTATTTTGCGTTGTTAGTTTCATAGCAGGAAGCTCAGTTTTGGCTTCTTAATATTCCATTACCAGTTCCCAGTCAGACGATGGAACAGCTTGCACTCAGGTAAGCTTTCAGAAAGGTCTGTTTCACTTTGTGAGGTCATTTATTCAGGTCTCTGGTAATGTATTGTTCTGCTTCTGTTCTAATGTACTTGATTTGGTCAGAAAGCTGTGGGGCAGCGATTGTGTAGGGTGTAGAACACACCTATGTGGTGCTGAACATGCAGAGACCTGACTCCGTGACTCCAGAAATCAGGTATACCCCCGGGTCAGGCTTTGATGGCAAGTAATTTTATCTTTTGTGAACTTTTGTACTAGATTTTTTTTTTAATGTTTTTTGGGTTTTTTTCTGAAGAAAGTAATGGAAATGCTTTGGAACCAAAATCTCTTATAGTTAAGGGTGGCCTCATATATGAGAAACAGAACATGGGGCTCAAAAGACCCAAGTTCTATTTTCCTGATATCCCCATTAACAGAAATGTCACCTGAGGCAGATCTGTATTTTCATCCGTTAAGTGAGGAAAATGCTTATTTTCTGTGAAGATTACATAAGATACTGTGTATGTGAAGACTTGTAAATTATAAAGTACCAAACAAATAAGGATTTTCTTTTTTATTTCATATTTTTTAAGAATACTAGAATGGAGAAGGAGCATTTTGTGTAGCGATCTGTGCAGTGTAATAAGATCTCATCTTCTAAGGACTAAGTGGCTTGCTTGGTATTCAAGAAAAATATTTTTTAATTCTAAGAAATAATATCACAGTTTGAACCCTCAGATATTTAGGAGTAACAGTAAACTGATGGGGAAATATTAATTGCCCTTAATCAAGGAAATTTTCCTAGGAATGTTTTCCCTTATTCTATGGTCTAATTACAAGTTACACTAATAGAAAAAAATGACCCTCTCCAAATTTCCAACCTAAGTTGTTGCTCTTATGTAAAACATGGATTGTGATATCTGGAGCCTTAGAAAAGAGGAGGTAGAACCCCTTTTTTAAAACAATAAGGAAACAGGGCTGGCCGAGTGGCGCGTTGGTTAAGAACTGGCTTGGGACGCCAGAGGGCCCCGGTTCGGATCCCATATATGAGGGCCAGTGACACTGCCCTCCACAGCTAAGATGCTGAACAACAGCTCGATCTGGAGCTGGGCTGCTGTGAGTCCCCTGCGACGGCGAAGGCTGCAGCCCCTGCTGTAGTGGGTTGCCATGGGCTACTGTGTATAGCCAGCAGCCTACATGAGTGGCCAGCAGCCACTGTGAGCGGCCGTCCAGAAGCCGGCGACTGATCTGCCTCGCCCGGGAAGAGCGCAATGATGGTGTCAACTTGGGCTGGTGAAGCAACATCCTCCACAACTGGACTGAAGAACAAAAGGACAGCAACTTGTCTGTTCCCCTTCCCCCAATTCCCCAATAAAAATCTTTAAAAAAATAATAATAATAAGGAAACAGATTTGATCCCAGCTACTATAGTAGCAGAACTGGCATCAGTCACTTACACAAAAATCTGGGGAACAACAGTTATTTAATTGTTAAACTTATGCAGTACCCTTCATTCTTCCCTAGGGTCAGTCCCCTTGGACATAACGTGTTCATTATAGGAAGATGATCACTAGAAGGGAGAGCTTCAGCCACAGGGGACCTGTGTGGCTGTCAGGCTTAGAGGACCGAAGGTTGGTCTTGCAGGAATACATAACTTGTGTCTAACTCACATCTAGATTGGGAGATCTCTCTCACTGTATCTAAAATATGATTTCCAGAAATAAGTCAAAACCAGACTTGTTAATGAATGCCAGTTGAGCAAGAAACTTGGTAAAATGACTAGGCCCTTCCTAATGAGTCTCATTTTCAATGTTTGATACAGTCATGAATTTGTCAGTACACTGAGGGTCATTAGATGGATTTGGAGGACACTTCATCTTCTAGAGGCAAAAGAAATGGCCTTAGCCTTCCTGAAACTCGGGAGCTACTTGAGTAGGATTTGTATCAATTGAGAAAACGGACTTTTGTATTTTGTGTTGAAAATTAGATAGTGCAGGGCCGGCTGAGTGGCTCAGTTGGTTAAGAGCTCGCTCAAAGGTTTGAGCTCTGAGCAACAGCTGTTCGAGTCCGGCCCGAGCTGAGCTGCTGCTGAGCTGCCAACAGGTGGCAGGATGGCTTAGCTGAAAAAAAAAAAAATTTAGATAATGCAGTGTGATTTATAGAAGACTGCCCCAATGTTTTTTTGCTCCTCGTCTTTCGTGAATCCTTCATCTCTCTAGACCCTCTGTTGTAAAATGAATGCTGCAGGGGAATAATACATCCACCCTTCACAAAAATTAACTCAAAACAGAACTAAACCTAAAACAATTATAAAACTCTTAAAGGTAAAGGAGAACACCTAAGTGAGGTGATGACTTTTAAGATACAACACCAAGGCAAAATCCATGAAAGAAATAACTGAGACGCTGGACTTCGTTAAAATTAAAAATTTCTGCTCTGTGAACGACAAAGTCAAGAGACTCAGAAGACAAGTCAAAGAATGGGAAAAAATATTTATAAAAGCCACATCTGACAAAGGACTGTTATCCAACATATGTAAAGAACTCGTAAACCCTAACAATAAGAAAACAAATCGATCAAAAAATGGGCCAAAGACCCTGTTGCTCAGAGCTCACACTCTTGAGTGAGCTCTTGACCAACTGAGCCACTCGGCCAGCCCCCAGAATGCTTCTTAAATGCTTGTTATCTATATTTTGTACCTGGATCCTACAAGTGGTTCGACTTGCTTTATTTAAACTATGTGTGAACTTATATTTACATTAATAATAAAGCAAATGATTTTTTTAAAAGATTTTTATTGGGGAATTGGGGGAAGGGGAACAGACAAGTTGCTGTCTTTGTTCTTCAGTCTAGTTGTGGAGGACGTTGCTTCACTGGCCCAAGTTGGCACCATCATTGTGCTCTTCCCGGGCGAGGCAGATCAGTCGCCGGCTTCTGGACAGCTGCTCATGGCGGCTGCTGGCCAAACACGCTGGCTGCTGGCTACACACGGTAGCCCATAGCAACCCACTGCCACAGGGGCTGCAGCCTACACCGTCGCAGGCGACTCATGGCAGCCCAGCTCCAGGTTGAGCTGTTGTTCAGCATCTTAGCTGTGGAGGGCAGTGTCACTGGCCCTCATATGTGGGATCCGAACCCGGGCCCTCTGGCATCCCAAGCGAGTTCTTAACCATCGCGCCACTCGGCCGGCCCTAAAGCGAATGATTTTTAATGTAAAAAAAAAAAAAGGGCCAAAGACCTTAAGAAAAACACCTTACCAAAGAGAATATACACATGGCAAATAAACATATGAAAAGATGCTCCACATCATGTGTCATCAGGGAAATGCAAATTAAAACGAGATACCACTACTTGGCCATTGAAATGGCCAAACCCTGGAACACGGACACCACTAAATGCTGATGATGTGCAGCAACAGGAACTCTTATTCTTTGCTGGTGGGACTGCGAAATAGTATAGCTACTTTGGAAGACAATTTGGTGGTTTCTTACAAAACTAATTGTACTCACCATATGATCCAACAATCATACTCCATAGTATTTACTCAAAGGAGCTGAAATTTATGCCCAATCAAAAACCTGCCCTTGGGTGTTTTTAGCTGCTTTTGTCATAATTGCCAAACTTGGAAGCACTCAAGATGTCCTTCGGTAGGTGAATGGATCAATAAACTGTGGTCCATCCAGACAATGGAATATTATTCAGCACTGAAAAGAAATGAGCTCTGAAGCCATGGAAAGACATGGAGAATTTTAATTGTATATTACTAAGTGAACAAAGCCAACCTGAAAAGGCTACATATATATATGACTCCAAATATATGACATTCTGGAAAAGGCAAAACTATGGAAACAAAAACTGTCAGGTGTTGGAGGGGAGGAGATGGATAAATGGGTGGAGCACAGAGGATTTTTAGGGCAGTGAAAATACTTAATGATACCATGGCAGATACATGTCAATATACATTTGTCCAAATGCATAGAATGCATTAAAGCTGGACTTTGGGTGATTCTGATGTGCTAATGTAGGTTCATCGAGTGTAACAAATGCACCACTCTGGTGGGGGATGGTGATAATGGGGAGGCTGTGCATGTGTGGGGACAGGCTATCGGAAATCTCTACCTCTTAATTTTGTTGTGAATCTAAAACTCTTAAAAAATAAGTTTTTAAAAAATAGTAAAACCAAAGGAGTTGAAATGGTATACTACAACATCTGTTTTACACAAAAGAAAGCAGTAAAGGAGGAAGAGAGGAACAACAAACGAAATGAGACATATAAACAAAACCCAACTATCAAAACTAATAAGTGAGTTCAGCAAGGTTGTAGGATACAAGATCAATAGAGAAAAATCAGTTGTATTTGTATTACTAACTGATATACTAATCTACAAATACAATTAAATATTCCATTCATAAAAATATCATAAACAATAAAACACTTAGGAATAAATTTACTGAAAGAAGTACCAGACCTCTACAAAACATGGCTGAAATTCTAAATGATCTAAATATGTAGAGACTCCAAGTTCAAGGGTTGGAAGACAAGGTTGTTAAGATGGCAGGCAGTTCACCCCAAATTGATTTATAGATTCAACAAACATCAAAATACCAACTGACTTTTTCTAAGAAACTGACAAACCTAATCTAAAACTTATATGGAAATTCAAAAGATTCAACCAAAATTTTAAAAAGAACAAAGGTGGAAGATTTACACTTTCCTATTTAAAAACTTAATATGAAGCTACAGTAATCAAGACAGCATGGTACTGGCATAAGTACAGTCTTGTGGATGAATAAAACAGAACTGAGAGTCTAGATATAAACCCTTACATGTATGGTCAATTCATTTTTGACAAAAGCGTCAAAGTAATTCATCAGGGAAAGAATAATTTTTTCAACAAATGTTGCTGAGACAATTGGATAGCCACATGCAAAAAGATGAATTGAGACCCTTCACACCATACACATAAATTCACTCAAAATAGATCATGAATCTAAATGTAAAAGTTAAAATATAAATTTTTTCAAAGAAAACATTGGTTTAGGCAGAGTTTTTAGATGACACCAAAAGTGTGATCCATAAAATTGATAAATTGGGACTTAATCAAAATTTAAAACTTTTGTGTTAAAAGACACCATTAAGAAAACAGACTGGGAGAAAGTAATTTCAAATCTGTTATAGGACCCTATATATACAGAATGTATAAAGAACAATTACAGCTCAATAATAAAAGGGCAAACCCCAATTTAAAAATAGGTAAGAAACACAAATGTCTAAGCACATGAAAAGATGCCCAACATCATTAGTCATTGGGGAAATGCAAATTAAAACTACAATGTAGTCTCACTTCACAACCATTGAATAACTATAATAACAGACAAAATTATAATGTTGGTGAAGATGTGGGGAAGCAGTAACATTCATACAACGGTAACTGATTCATTTTACATTTGGAGAGGGTGATGGAAATGTACTAAAATTTGGTTGTAAGGGTTACATAGCTCTGTAAAGAATACCTCTGTAAAGGTGTTAAAAAGAAAATGTAACTATACCACTAGACTAACTTCCTGTTTATAGTATGGAGACAAATTAGACAGATAGACAATGTGGGACATTCTGTAAGACAAAAGATTTATAAAGTTAAGGACAAACAGAAAGCAGGGGACTATTACAGAATTAAAGACTAACGATGCACAACCTAGCATAATGCATCAATCTTGATTAGATTTTGTATCAAAAAAAGTCATTTCTGGAGTAGTTGGGGAAGTTTGAATTTAGACTGAATATCAGGTGATAATATGAAGTTATTGTTGATATGTGTGATAATGATATTGACTGGGTACAGAATGTCCTCATTCTTAGGAGATGTATGCTGAAATATTTATGGATGAAATACCATGATGTCTGCAACATACTTTCTAATGGTTCAGAAAAAAATGTATAAAGATAAAGCAAATATGGAAAAATCTAAAGTGAATCTCGTTGAAAGGTATTCAGAGAGTTCATTTTACCTCTTCAAACTTTTCTGTAGGTTTGATATTTTTGAAAATAAGAAGTGGGGGGCGGGGGAGTCAATTATATTCCTATATATATCAGGAATGACATTTTTAAAGAGATATAATTTATAATAGCATCTAAATATATGACATACCTAGGAATGAATGTGCACGCACACACACACGACCTCTTTGATGATTATAACATTTTATTAAGACATTAAAAGGATTGAAATAAGATATATATTAGGGCTGGCCGAGTGGCGCGTTGGTTGGGAGTTGGCTTGGGCCGCCAACTTTGAGCAGCAGGGCCCCGGTTCGGATCCCAAATGCGGGCCAGTGACGCTGCACCCTCTTCAGCTAAGATGGTGAACAACAGCTCGACCTGGAGCTGAGCTAACATGAGTCGCTGGTGACGGCGTAGGCTGCAGTGAGGCTGGCCAGCATCTGGCAAGAGCAGCCGTGAGCCGCCGTCCAATGGCCAGCAACTGACTTCCTCAGCTGGGAAGAGCACAATGATAATACCAACATGGGCCAGTGAAACGTCCTCCACAACTAGACTGAGGATCAAAAGGATAGCAACTTGTCTGTTAACCTCCCCCAATTCCCCAATAAAATCTTTTAAAAAATATATATGTCATGGATGAGAAGACCCAATATGATATAAATCCTCCATCATTATAGAGTCATTGCAGCTCCAATCAAAATCTCAATGTGTTTGGCTTTAGTTTTGGGGAGGAAATTGACAAGCCGTTTCTAAAACTGATAAGAAGAGCAAAGAATCAAGAAGAACCACAGGTTCTTGAAGAACAACAAAGGTGAAAGGATTTGCTACACTATATACCAAAACTTTTTTTAAGTTAGTGTAATGAAAAGAGTGTATATTGGCAAAAGAAAAGACCAATAAAGAAAAATAAAAAGTCCAGAAGTAGATTTTTGCATAGATCACCCTTAAAGTCTAACAGGAGAGGCACTTCAAAGCAGTATGGAAAGGAAGGTCTTTTCAATAAACAATGCAGGAAAAGCAGAGTAACCATGTAAAGAAGCAAAAGTATTACCTCATATGATAGGCCAAAGACATTCCACATAGGATGAAACCTTAATGTGAGAGGCAAAACTATAATGCATTTAAGAAGAAAATATCAACCATATTCATGACCTGGAGAGAGTACGAAATTTTTTAAATGAAATATAAAACATGCTAGTCATGAGGGGAAAATTAATATATTTGAACATATTAAAATGTTAAGATATCAACATAGTGAAAAGACAAGCCACAAACTGGGAAAAAATTTTGCAACACAACTCATAAAGGAGTAGTATCCAGAATATATAAAGAACCCCCTGCAAATTATTGAAAAAAATGAACAAAAGACTTGAACACATGCTTCACTCACCAAAGATGGAATCCAAGTAGCCAATAAACACAGACTTGTCGTCATATGCCATCAGCAGAGTAAATTAATCTTTTTGAAGAACAATGTGTATATGAATATATGAAAGGTGTTCAGCCTCATTTCATGGAAAAGCCACATGAGAGAACATTATATACCCTTGGGGGAATATAAATTGGTGCAAGAATCTCTGGCAAATAGTTCAGCATGATTTAGTAAAGTTGAATCTAACACGACCCCTGTGCCTTTGTGGTTCTGCTCTCAGGTATATTTCCTTTTAAAAATGTATTCTCCAAAATATACATCAAAAAGTGCAGAGCAATACTGTTTGTAAGATCCCCAAATTGGAAACAACCCAGATGTCCAGTTAAATGGAAAAATAAATTGTAATATAGTCATAAAATAAAATAAGGAAATGATAGCTACATACAATTATATGGCTGAATCTTATAAACATAATGTTTAGCAAAAGAAGTCTCAAAAGTATAAAATTTGATTCATATAAATTTCAAAGCCAGGAACCAAATAATTGTGTTTAGGGATACACACACACACACACACACACACACACACATATATATGCTCATATATACACATATGTATGGTAAAACTATAAATAAAAGCAAAGACATGAAGAGTAGAGATGGTGTTAAAAAGGAGAGAAAGGGTTATAATGGAGGATCATATGGGGGAACTTACAAGGTGTTAGAAATATTCTGTTTCTTGACCTGGATGGTTACATGGATGTTTACTTTATGATTATTTGTTTAAAGTATATATGTGCATGTGTGTTTCTGTGTATACATGCATACGTGTTTCATATACTTTCTATATATTCCACAATAATATACCAGTAAATATGAAAAGACATTCAACCTTACTAGTAATTAGGAAAAGGAAAATTAAAACAATAATAATCACCTATCATGTTTGCCTGAAAGTAAAAGACTGATAATATCCATTTTAGCTAAGGTTGCAAAGAAATAGGCATTCTTAGCAAAGAAATGTGCTGTGAATAGGAAAGTAAATTAGTAAAGATTTTTTGAAGAATAATGTGGCAATATATATAAAAAATGTAAAACCCATATGTTGTGAATTATCAAATCTAATTTTAAATATCCTAATGAAATACTAGCACATGTACTCAAAATATGTGTACAAAAATGTTTACTGTTCACTACAGCATTGCTTGCAATAGTGGGGGAAAAAAAAGAATAAATGTCAATAAGGAAGAATACCATAACTTACACAATGGAATACCATGCAACTATTGAAACATTAAGAGAAATCTGTATGAACGGGCATGGAAAGATCTCAAAGACATTAAGTGAACAAAGGCGAGTCACAGAACAACACATATATAGATTTAAAAACATAATCCAGTTTTTAAAATACAAATCTGTATATTTATAGAGAGAGATGTATGAAAAACAGACAACAAATTTATATTCTAACCCATTAGCAGTGAGAACGTCTGGGGCAGGGAGTCGTGACGGAGGAAGCAGGGTAAGGAGGGTCCTTTCACATCTTACTCTATATACATATATAGTATTATATGAATCGTTTATAAGAACATATCTATGGACTACTTGCATATTCTTAACAGGTGATAATAGCAAAACAGCTATTATTGCTATTTATTCCATTCCAATGAGAACTGAAAACTTTGCTTTCAGAGCTAATTCCTTTGTTCCTGCGGGGCCTTGAGAGAGCCTACAGTTGTTTCAGTGCTGTCAGCCATCAACTGAAGAGCGCTGTGTGGGATACTAAGTGATTTGGTCCATCTCCAGGCTTGCCCCTTGAAAACATTTGCATACATTCTCATATCCCGGCTCATTGGCAATAGCAGTAATGTTTTCCCAAAGCACTTTGCTAAAGTAAATAAATTCTTATGCTCCACATCAGATCACAACCATGGTGAAGTGTAGATGTGGCTGTCAAGACACATGTTGAGATCTAAATTAGTAATCACACCCTTGGTGAACGACTTTTGGAATAAGCAGTTTGTTATTTGGATTCACAAGGAAGAACCTAGACCCCACTAAATCACAGGATAGAGCTTTTCTCCTTCTTCCTCCCTTCATTCCACCCTAGGTCTTTCCAAATTAAACTATTTCCTGTAGAAGTGGGAGAGAGGGAAACTTGATTATGAGTTATTTGGGATCAGTAGTGAATTAAAATAAGCACTATCAGTATATCTATGAAGGAAAATCCAACTACATGCGTACATTTGGTGTGCATTTTATTTTTGATTGGAGTCATATCCATAGGAAGGAAAACTGCCAAAGTATCCTTGACTCTTGAAAGCTAGGCCCTTGCCTTGCTGTGTCAGAGGAAGGCAAAACTAAGCTTGTAATGCTGGAGACATCCCTCTCCATAAGCACACTCACAGGCGACGAGCTGTCTAGGAAACGCCTTTTGACTGATGAACAGAGAAGGATCTACACACACGTGAAGTACAAATGGAAACACATCAGCACACACAAGTCATTAGCCTGGTCCTCTGGCATCCGCAGGCATGCGTCTTTCCCCAAGGATCTGTCTGATTCAATGGTGTCAGCAACTGGTCTTATTATACCTCTTCTCAGCAAATACCTTTTGATTCCAGAATGGAAAACAAGCTAGGAATTAAATACATCCAATGTTGATGCTTCATTTCCATAAGTCACCAATAAGAGCATGAATTTAATTGTAATACATTTATTTTCGGTGATTCTTAATAAAACACTTTCAAAACATTCTGTACATTTCAAGCCACTCAGAACTGCATTACATTCTATAAACGTGATCTGCTGGGATGAGTTGCCAAGGTGTCTCTGTACAAAGATGTACAATATGTACAGTCACTATAAGTGCAAGCTGTGCAAAGCAGGCTAGAACACTAATTCATGCCAAGGCTTAGAAAACATCTCAACACGTAAGACTAAAGCTGGAAACGGCATTTTTTTTTCCTGGGCAAATGGTTACTTTATAAACAAATATATGTATATGTCATATAGAAAGAATAGTTTGACTCCCCAGCTCAGTCAGCACCATGCAGCTGACTGGACACATTACAGGGCTGCTTTCCTAGGCCTCTCCCTTCAGGGTACCATTTGGCCACACTCAAGGTCGTCTCATCACTGAGCTGCTGCCACTGCCTTTGACTGAACCACAGGAACACTAGGAGATTTAAATTTGGGGAGATAAAGGCCAAACTTGTTTTCAATGCCAGCAAAAGTGGCTGTGGCGAGTCTGTATCCACCGATGTGATCGGGATTGGCAGGAGGAAGGTCTGCGATGCGTGATTTAGGCGTTGGTTCTGAGCCAGAGGGTTTGCTGTTGATGGGAAAAAGCAAATGGTCAGCATGCTCAAGACTGGTGAGGATGGCACACAACTGAACATTTTCACTCTGGCCCGTGTGTCACAAGGAAGAGGGTTGTTCAACCATTTCCTTGTCATCTACGCTGCCTTAATCATGATTTATAGGGGCTTTCAAAGCAACACATTCACATATTTGATTTAGAAGACAAATGGTCTCAATTTCTGCTTATATACATGTATAAATAGATCCACAGAAAAAGTATCAGAAAAAAATACACTCAAATATTTACACTCTCCAGGAAGTAGGATTATGAATGATTTTTTCTCTTTTATACTTTGTTTTCCAAATTTTCTGCATTAAGCATAAATTAATCATAAAAAGTTTACATTTTTCTCTTATGACAGTTTAAAAAGCTAGATTTTAAAATAGACTCATGAAGGTTATCACAAAAATTATTTAAAGAGATATACATATAATTCTTACTTCTACAAAACGTGAAAGCATAGAAAAGCCCGGAATTGTAAAATTGCTGTTCTTACTTTCTTTGTATAAGTCCCTCTACTTCATTCAACAGCTAATTCCCAACTTGGCCTCTGAGCAAAAAAGGGGCTTATAGGTTTATGAGGTGGAGGTGAAGACTCAGATGCAGGATTTGATCTTATGCTGAAAAGCTGATAATTGCTTGCTTTGGGTATAACCTTCCCCACCCAGCAAATTCAACAAGTAATTCCTATTCTCTCCAGAGCAAGCATCAAGTACTAAGCTTCACGAGGCCCAATTTCTGGCCTATATCTCACCAGTGATTATGTCCATAGGTATAATCTCTCTTTGATCCTTGTTTTGTTTTGTTTTGTTGGCAATATATTCGCTCTAAGGACATCTATACCTATTCTAATAATAAATTATGGTGAATAATGAAGTCTTGGAGGTGTAAACAGCCTTGACTGACACTTTAAAAGACTGCTGCGTCTGAATTAGTCACAAAGGTGTGACTAATTCAAATTTACATGACTTCTGGTAAAAAGGCCGTACAATAAAATCAAAATAAGGACCTAAATCCATGAAGCTCAGTATTTCCTTATGCTGAAAAAGGTAACTATTCACAGAACCTTTTAATTTGCTGCCTCCCTAAACTTTCCCCAGGCAGCTGCTTAATGCTGTGTATGATGTCACCCTGCCAGGGTCTTCCACCCCTAAACTGAAGCTTCCTAAGCCCACTGTGTGACTTAAATGCGTTGGTCCCATAGGATTCTCTGTCCTACCACCTTCTAAGAGTTCCAGAAATTCCTTTGCAGGCTGAACACAAACATATTTTGGTTTGGGTGCTTTCTTTACAAAGGAGTTTCACAGCTGCACTTACAGGCCTCCAAAATCAACATAAAACCACCGCTGGAGAAGTTCATAGGTGACCAAGGTAACACCAAACTGGGGAGAGGACCGAAACACTCGAGCTGAAAAAGAGAGACGGAAGTTGAGGGCACTTCACACCAGGACAACTGTGGCAAAGATGACCCGTGAGTAATGGGGGTGGCCCCCATGGCCAGCCAGGCATTCCGTAAGGCCCAGCCCTACCTGCAGTCCCTTTCCAAAATGCTGAGGGCCCTTCTTCCCGGAGTATTTTCCTGAAACAGTCGATGACACCACTGTATGTTGTCTGGCCAGCACGGGCAGCCACTTGCAGTCTTGTCTTGATGACATCGGCAGGGGTCACCAGAGAAGCGGCAGGCACACCTTTCGGGAGAAAGCCACATTTAATCCAAAGTACCTTATAAAGGATAGAAATACTGCTAACAGCTAACAATACAGTTAACAAGTTTAGCTGCTTGAACTCAAAAGCATCTTAAACAGATGCCTGGGCACACTAATGGAAAAGGGTATACACACCTATTAGCTTCGTGTTTCTTTCTGAGTTAGGAAAATCACTCTACACCACATGATCCCAAAGAACTGAGGGAAATGGAGTCACATCGCTAGGACAACGCCCAAGTGTTCTCTTTTAGCTTTCAACTATTTTTACCTCCTTTTTTCTTTTTTCTTAAATAAGAGATACAAGTACTTTCGTGTATATAAGAAATGAGGATAATGTCAATTTAATGAGCTGCTAAATGTACCAAAATGTAGTGTTTTTTGCTGATTCTTGTCACCTTGCTTTGTGAAGTGAATATCAATACTCATAGCCACTCACCTGCTTTGAGGGGCCAACTTGAGGTTGACTGTGACCCCTTTCAGACATGCTTATATGACAAAAGTCATTACAATGGGGGCCGAGAGGGCAGGGAACCAGTTAAGGAACAGTAGGGGGAACTGGTGGTCATGGAAAGGCCTTATCACCCACCCCCTGTCCCTGACTCCCTGGGATCATGCTGAGATTGAGCCGGGGGACACAAAATATGATTTCACCGCCATACCTTTTCCGTATAAAACAGAACAGGGAACAAAGGAGCAAGGTCACCTCCCCCAGGGGGAAGAAATTCAATTTGGCATGAATGTTAGCGAATCACCCCTAGGCAGATGGAGCTGGTGGGCTGGTGGGGCTTTGTCAGAGAACGATGCCAATACCTGCCCCCACATCGCCCCACACCTTATTCAGGTAAAACTAGGTAACTGGCCTGCCTTGGGCCTGTTCTAAATTCCGAATATTCTCAGTGCCTGCCTGCAAAGCTTTACGGGTAAAAAGTCAGACGAATTCATCTCTCATTCTGAAAACTGACATCAAATCTCTGTGGGCAAGAAGTTGGTGCTGACAGTTCCACGGAAATGTTTACTTGGTTCCATCAACTGCTGGCAAAATGCCTGTCCACAAAGACTGTTCTTTGGCTGGTTTTTGCTGCTGATTGGAAAGCACAGAGAAAAGTCTTGCGAGAAAGTCTGCTGGCCCAATTTGAAACTGGGAGACTTTGGGAAGTGCCAGAAAGGGGCTGGACGAGCACTCAGTGCCAAGGCTAACAGGTAGCTTGACTGGCTTTCACGTGTGCACGCATGTGACTGAAGTGATGAGTGCCAGGGGACAAGGGGTTTGTTGGACTCCAAATAAGGGCTCGTAGCTCCCAGGAGAGTTTCTTAATCATCATAAGTCATTCCCTGTCGTCATGGTCCACCCCAGTGTCATAGGACCAGGGGCTCCTGCCACACACCACACTTCAGAAGCGCTCAGCCTGTCCTGCCATGTTTAGCCGGGGCACCAGAGGAGACTGGACACAGTGCGAGCGCCACAGGCCGTGAGCCCAGGTAGGCAGAGCTCCACTGATCATTTGGGGACAGTGTTTGGGTTTGTGTTCACCCCTCACGTTTCTATCACTGACCAGCTGTACTGGAGAGCACACATGCCCTTTCCTTCCTCTGTCATTTCTCAGTGCTGACGCAGCCGAGGACGCCCACTCCTCCTTTCTATCGCATCAGCTCCTTCACAACCGAAGAGGACGCTCCTACACCCAGGAGATGAGAAGGAGGCATCTGAGGACCTTCCTGCGTCCCTTAGACTCCTCTTTTGGATGGACTCTCTTCTGTGCCTAATTTGGTATCTTAGACCAGATGCAGGATTTCATTTGTTCCAGTGACATTTATTGATTGACATTTATCCTATTATCACTATGCTGGCTACAGAGGGGAGGCAAGGAGGAACAGAACGAAACCCCTGCTCTCAAGGAGCTCCCAGCCTAGTACAGAGAATAAAGCTGATGCAAACAACCATCAGTAAAAGACAGCACATGTTCAGGGACAGAGAAGAGACGCCAGTCAAGTACAGGGTGGTTTGCTGGGGAAGTGCTGCTTGCTTTGGTCTAAGTACGATGGTAGAAGGCACTGGGAAAGCTTCATGAGAAAGCTCAATTTTGAGCCAAAGCATACAGATTCTAATACACAGAAATAGAAAGTGAGAGCATGCTAGACCTGTGCGTCATGAGGTACAACAAAGCAACTGATTTGATGAAGGACTTTTTCCACCTTAATGCTTTAGCTTGGCTGCACCCAAACTAAGCATTAGCTTAGGGGCACAGGAGGCTAAGAAACACGTTAATGATGAAAGCTCGATTTAGATGGGCAGATCTAATTTGGCTCCGAGTTGCTAAGCTGCATTAAGCTGTTTATCCACATTATGCAAATGTAATTAACTCTCATCAGAATTGCAGCACATCCCACAAAGGAGAAAAAGTGATCACATTTAAACTCAGATATAAACAATAACCCTTCCAGAAATAAAGGGGGAAAGTACACAGAGATTCTGTACTTCTGAAAGAGAATGGGGGAGAGGGTTCTTTTGGCTTAAAAAAAAAAAATTGTAGTTACCTGCAATGGCTCCAGCTGCAAGGAGATTGAAACCTCCCACGCGTCCGTTTTCATCAGCCAGATGTAGTTTGCAATGAGCATAAACAGGAAAATAGATCGCAGAGAAGGGAATGTCGCGGAGGAAACACGCTTTGGCACCCTGTCACATCGTGAGGAAATAGTGCAAAACAGTTGTGTAAATGGTGTGAATGCCCATGAGGGACTCCGGGTGACAAGCCTGAGGTGTCCCTCAAACAACATTGGGACTGATGTGGAAGGGAAACGGGGAGAACTAGTGGGACACAGGGAAATGGACATGGTTCGAAGCTTGTGAAAGACTAGTGGATCCTGGGGTCCTAGAGTTAGTTAACTGGGCAAGGATGTTAGTCTGACAACTAAGACTTTTCTGGCAGTTCCAGTATAGATTCAGTTTTTAAGGTTAATAAAAATTGTCAAACCTCCAGGCTGCTTGTTCTGTTGGCTTTGATGAGTGTGCGGGGGGTAGGGGGAATAGACTTGGAAACCCAGTATTAATAGCTTGATTTCAAAGCAAGCAGCAAAGGCAGCCCAAAAATGAACCAACTGCCAATTCAATCCACATCAGCTAGAGCCCCTGATGTGCCAGGTAAAAGGGTATAGGCAGTAGCAGCAGAAAAGGAAGGCGGAAAAGAAACCACCAGTCTTCCCTGTACTAAATAGCAAAGGACTGGGGGTGGGGGAACCTAGGTAAAATATCTTAGCAGGTTTCCATGAGTAGAAAACCACCCAGGGACAGCTCGTCTCAGTGACTGAGGTCCCAACGAGCACCTTCCTCAGCTTGGTCAGCAGCCCGCACTATTCTGCCGCCCAGGGCTTTACCTAGCCAGGCTAATACTCCATCTTTGGCCCTTATTTCCCTAATGGTGTTTTTTTTTAAGAGACAAACATTAAAGGAAATATAATTCCAGGGATTCTCTGAAGGATGACAGAGAGAAACAATACTAATCGGTTCAGTCTCAAAGGCAATTCCAAAAAGGATGGAAATCAGGGGTGGCAGGGAGGGCATGTGTATAAGAGAGCATCACTGGTTTCCTGGTCTCTGAAGAGCCCTAGAGCTGTGGACTCTAATCTAGGGAATTCTAATGTCTAATTTGCTGCTACAGAAGCCAATTGACACATTTCTACAGTGACGGATCTATAAATAAATCAGACGCAGTGGAAACGCAGTTGTCTATAGCAGCTAAATTTACGTGTTTCTCCCTTATACCGGGCAAAAGAATGGAAAGAACTACTCTTCCTTGTTTAAGAAAAATAATAGCTTCTGCTCCATTACATCTGATCTGTAATGATGGGAGTAAGTATACCTGCAGGGAACGAATCTGTTGACTGGCATTTTGCTAAAGTACAGTGCCATCTTTTTTTTTTTAATGGAATTCATTATTGACAAATCCCACCACTTAACTTCTTAAAGACCCAATGCTACCGAACTCCACTACTGTTTCACTGCGGTCAAATTATTAAGACAAAGAGAAGCTCCTACTGGGAAGATAACAATAGAGATAACTCAGACTCAAAATAAACATAAGACTATTTTGAAGTCCTTAACCAGCCCAAAGAACGCCAAAGAAACTTTACCCAAACCCGCCATCACATAAAAGGCTGTGAGCCTGAAGCCAGCAGGTCTGCAGTGTGGCCTCCCTGCTGGCAGCTTCATAAAAGCCTGAAACTGACAACAGGAGAGCATGTTTGTATCTCCCATGGCCTCTAATACAAGTGCCCTGATTTTTCCTTTTTGTTTGATTGTCTACTCCTGGGCCTACCCTGCTGGACGAGATTGCTTTTCCATTGGGAGGGTGAGGGTAGATGGGAGGAATCTGCTTACATTCTTTCACATTTCCAGTGAGTACATTATAACCTTTCTACTGAGATAACCCGAGTGAATCTACCCACCTTATACAGACCAAACAGTCCCAGGTCCCGGAGCACATTCAGGGCACTGACCCTGGGCCCTGTGGTGATCTCTCCAGCTACCTGCAGGCGAATCTTGACTATCTCCAGGGGGTTGGTAAAGATGACCTGAGAGCCACCGGCCTGCAGGCAAGGGAGGAGAGACAAAGATTTTTCAAATCAGAGCGCGACTGGCAGTGTCACCAAGAACAGAGAAGCGTCTCCCTGTTCAGGGAAAAATGACAGTCCAACACTTTGGCCAGTGCTAGAAGGGTTCCCAGGGATGGTCCCAAACTCTTCTCAAGCCGGTCTATGACTGGGTTTATTTCTACTTGAAGTGTCAAGAGTGTTTCCCAGACCAGTCTTTCCAGGGTCAACCCAGCCATATCCAAAATGGCAAAACTAATAAACTCATTCGAAATCAAAAGTGAAGCCATGTGGCAGTGGGGAGCTCCCCATGAAAGGAAGGCTTGGTGCCTTTCACAACTGGAGCTAAAATTCAGATCTATTTTCCTCTCCTTAGCTAGTATCCCTTTAGCCACCTGCTTCCACTTCCCTGAGCTGTAGAACAATGAACACCACTTCGCCCCACAGAGGTGCCTTAAATCAGAGGGGAAAGTCTTCCGGCTCAAA
The DNA here is from genome assembly GCF_001890085.2 of Hipposideros armiger. Classification (NCBI taxonomy): domain Eukaryota; kingdom Metazoa; phylum Chordata; class Mammalia; order Chiroptera; family Hipposideridae; genus Hipposideros; species Hipposideros armiger. Next base: position 1,870,865 of record NW_017731616.1, read on the forward strand.
TTCTAAAATGTATTATCCTGAGCAAGACTATGAGACAGCTCCACAGCTCAGACCCACACAAATGGAGAGAATTCAGAAAAACAATTTCACTATCATTCGAAACAAAAACCATAACAACTCTTCCAGGCAGAGCTGGCAAGTGGAACATCTAGTTATCAAGAGTACCACATAGGCAGACCAACAGCCACACTCCACTCTTCCTGATGTTGACTGACAGAATTTTGAATTTGGATAATGAGAGTGTACTTGGATCTGCAATCTGTTAACTAATAGAGGAGGAAAAAAAGAATGGTTAACAAAACTGCTACCAACTCCTTTTTTGGTTTCTGTAAGAAAAAATGTGGTGTGTGTGTGTATGTGTGTGTGTGTGTGTGTGTGTGTGTGTGTTTGTGTACATGGGTATATAAAAATGAATACTTTTTAAAAACATAAATACATATATGTCCATTCATGAAGTGGAAAAAAACTCATTTGTACATCGTCATCTCCCCTGTAGCTGTTTACATTATATAATCATAACCGTATTCATATAATCATAATTATGTTATATAATTATAACTTCACTGCAATAGCATTTCACATGTGAAACGGGCAATGTGTGCCTCTGTGGGGCACTCTTATGCCACAGGTATGGAAAGCTGACAAACAATAAACTCACGAGCAGCATTCAATGCCACTCCAGTACTCTACCTTCACCCACATTCCTGTTCATTTTTCTCAAACCCACAGCCCTCCCAGACCTCCTTCCAAGAGGAAGCAACAAGTCCCAGCCCATTCTCCTGACTGGCCTGGGGCTATAAACCCCCAACTACTTCTGTTCCACTCCTGACCCTTTACTCCTATCAACATCCACAACTGCCAACACTGACACAAGATTCCTTTCCCTTCATGGGAAGCTTCTTGTCCTGGGTTTCCAGGGCCCTAAATCCCCTTTTAGTCCACCAAGCTCGGGGCTGCAGCAATTTGCTGTCTCTCTCTCGGGGTTTCCTGCAGCTCCCAACTCACACAGACCCAGACACGGGTCCAGGAGTGCAGACTGACCCAATTTTACATGTTGATTTGCTTGTGCTTCTTTTTCTTTTAATCTGTGGCAAGGCAGGCAGGAGGGAGCATTTCCATGTTTCAATCTAAGCAAACAATACTTTCAAAAGGATTGCTGGGTGAAAATTATGTTAGAACGATAATCCACGTAATTGCTCCCGTAGCTAGTATTAAAGACCAAACCAACTGAAAAAATTTGCTACTTCCTTGAAATCTCTTGTTTAAATAATGGCTGCAAAGACTATCTTTGGGAAAATGCACTTTATGTTCTAAACTAAAGCAGATTAAAATAATAATAATAATAATAATAATAGAACCACAACTTTTTATGATAATCCCTCAAATTTGCCACCACCAGACAATGTCGACCCCTGGGTGCCACTTGTTAAATGTGGACATTATGTTTAAATAAATATAAAGTTCTTTCATGTTTTTAATCATTAGTAAATTATAACCTCCCGCAGAGCAGGAGTATTCCAACCAGTATACCCCACACCGCACAGTTCCTTCGTCTGCTCCTGCTCTCGCCAACCCTTTTGGAAATAATTGCCAGTTTACTGAGACATGTACTCCTTTAACAACTCTTCAGATTTCTTTCTGAGTGTACATTTAACAGGCTGTCTATTAAAACATTACAATTAAGGGAAGGAAATGATTATATTTTAAAACACAAACACATTAACTGTCATATGCTTTGAAGATCTGTTACCCAGAACCGCATTAAGTCCCAACAATGCATTGCACATAGCTAAACTGTTGTGCACTTATATATATGTATATACTCTGACAAGTGAGCATGTAAACAATGAAACCATGGTACTATGGTCACGCACACAGCTATGAGCTTGTTTCACACCTATGTGCTCTACCACATTTGAAGAGGGAAAACTTCTAGCAATTGTATAGTCTGGGTATGCTTCAAAAGTCAACATACTTTTTTTTAAACTTTATTGAGGCCTAGGAATATGTAGGCAAAAACTATCCAGAAACACTGAGTAGTTTTAGAAAAACATAAAGACTGCTATTTAATTTGTCTTAAATTTTGAATATTTTTATAACACTTAAAGGGAAACATACATGGCAAACATGCACTGTCCTTTTTTAATCTCTGATCACTATGTCATACACATTAAACTGGGGACAGGGGGAAGGAGAAATAAAAAAAAATCTGCAATTAATTCAGTTACTCTGCTAAGAAATTTAGCGACATAGAACAGGGATGTGATCACGTCCTTAACCGAGTATTTCCCTTCCCAGAAACAAATATCATTTCTCCTCTAAGACTCTTCGTTATAGGTAATATCATTAATTTAAGAACAGCTTTTCACAGGAAAAGAACCACTGCTTACAGTAAATATAATCATTGAATATACAGAATTTCAAAGTGTGAAATTGAAAAATAAAAATACAGTAACTTTTAAATGAAAAAAGTACCTTTATTTTTATAAATATGCTAATATTTGCTGTTTTTAAAGCAACAAAATTCAACAAAAAGGAAATTTAAATGCCCAATAAGAAAACTGTTAAGTGGAAATAATTATATGTTCTAATCAGGCCAATAAGATTAGGTAATAAAATCATGCCAAGTGACATAAACAGAACATAAAATATTAGGTTCCCATTGATCACAAATATGACAAAATTTACCTTAGTTTTATCAAAATCAGAATGGCTTTAAGATAAAAAATATTGGTTGCCTCTGAAAAGAGAAAAAATAGCTGGGAGAAAGAATTTTCAAAGCATACCCCATTGTACCTTTCAAATTCTGAATCAAATACATGTATTAACTACTCAAAAACAACCCTCCTTCTCCCCCGCAAAAAAAAAAAAAACACTCCAAAAAAACATGGAACAGAACTGCTCTTAGAAACAATGGCTTCTTTTATAGACTAGGTTCTCTCTCACACATTCTTCCTCATGGTCAATTTGGTAATTTATATACTTTAAATACATTTTATAAAACTAGTTAACACTAGTTATCTGTGGATCTACAATTTTAAAAATGCTTATTCCCTGTGTATACATGAACATCAAAGAAACCTAACCACCTCCAGCTAGCGATCTGAAATCGACATCAAAATATATAAAATTTCAAATTAAACCATGAAATGCACAGCTACACAGTCTTAAATGGGCACTGTCTAATTTGACATCTTGCTGTTTCCTGTACTGATGCTTATATTAGATAACACACTATTCTGTACAATACCTTTGGTGAATTTTTTCACTCACCAAACCACCAAATCAGCTTTTAACCCTCTAATTGCTAAATTTCCCTCTTCAAAATTGCTGCTTATATTTTTAAGGAGAGACAACAAGCATTAATAGTAAAACTGATTTAGATGCTTTTATTTTTCAGTATTAAGTTGTCATTGCTTTGTTTGGAACCGAATTACAAATGACACAATCAAGGGAACAAATCTCATTTTGAGTGAGCGTTACCTATATACAACAGAAATGGAAAGAATGCAAAAACTTCCATTTAATCATGTCACATAATTTTTTTTTAATGAGAAAATAAAGCAACTAAAGCTGACAGCAAAAGTTAGGAGGAAAAGAATGTAATATTGAGATGTCACCATGCCTCTGATGAGCCCGAGACCAAGGGGTTGCTCACAGGATTAGGCCTGTTCAACCTCCTGCCCTCACAATCCTGCCCCAGGGGCAGAGTCCACAGAGGCTGGGGACCTGGCCCTGCTTGTGCCAAGTCCCCTGTTCACTTTCTTCTTTGATCTGTTGTCTCCTATAGTTTGCAACTATTTCCTTCCACCCACAAAATGTCCAATGGAAACAACTCATTACAAGCCTTCCCTTACTGATGAAAATCTAACTTCAATTTAAGGCCACACCAGCTCTTTGAACAGATGTACAAAATATGTGCATTTAAAATAACCAGAAAACTAATAAAAGTCACAGAATTAGTTGTCACTAGGACTGACTCAAGAGGAATAGGAACAGACAGTGACTCTATCACACGCCATCAAGCACACATTGTTGGGCTTTTATAAAGCAATGGGAAATGCATGGTTCTTTCTGAAATAGTCTAGGATAGTGACAGTTTAAAAGGAATAAACTGCAATTTGCTCATTGCTGAGTGATAATATATGCCTGGCTGTTAGGATTTGAATAGATCAAACTATACATACCTCTAGGATAAAGGAAGAGTCAAAATTCCTATGTACCTATCATAAGCCACTCTGACGTAAATATATATGGACTTTTAACTGTGTGTATTTGTACGCATGCTCACATATGTATGCAAGTATACAGTTGGGACCACACTGATTCCTAGGGATGGGAGCTGGAGGAACTATTTCCAAATAACTCTTCACACACGTGCAAGCTCAGCTTGCTGAGGAAGACACATCATAGCGGGCTGACTAGCTACAGGTCCCGGCTCCCAGGATTAATAAAAGCTCCAAATAACAAGTGGGCCTCTTGCTGCACCTAATATGGGGGGGGGGGAGTGTGCACATGCGTGCACGGTCTGAAGGGAGAGAGCATGAGAGAGTGGAAAGATTCTAGGTTTGGAAGGCTGTTGACCGAGACTGTGGTTAACTTTGTAACCCTGGATAGGTCATAACCTTTCCATTCCCTGGTTTCCTAATATGCCAACAGGGATCCCAACAACTGCCCTATCAGCCTTACAGGGCTCTTGTGCATTCACTAATATGACAGCACCATGCAGACTGAAAGCAAGACGCCAAAGAAGGGGCGTCTTCAGGAGGTATGTTCACACAGGGCTCAGGAAACACCTGCAACATGATGGGATTACAGGAACCCTTTACTGGGCAATAAATCCGTTTTGAGTTTTATGACTTCTATCCATTCAGAAGTATACATTCTCTGAAAGAGGTAATGTGATCAGTGCTCTGGTTAAAATTAACAATATAAAAACAGGTACTTACAATATAATCACAGTATAAAAACAGATGTTAAGAAAATACATATAGGTCTGTTCATTTAGACTTTTCAACTTTCTGCTCTGTTGACTTGAAAAGACATTAAATTTTTCCCAATTAAGTTTATGGATATGTCTAAGTACCACAGACACCATTAAAATAATGAAAAGACAAGTCACAGACTGGGAAAAATATTCATAGCACATATATCTGACAAAGGACTGCCTCTGTGGTGTATAAAGAACTTCTACAAGTAATAAAAAATATGAATAACCTAATAAAAATAGGCAGAAAACTTGAACAGATACCTCACAAAAAAAGATACATGAATAGCCAATAAACACATGAAAAGATGCTCAATATCTTTAGGTTTCAATGAAATGCAAATTAAAACCACAATGAGGTATCATTTCACACAAATTAGAATTATTAAAATATAAAAGACTAAGAATATGAAATGTTGGTGAGCATGTGGAGTAATTAGAATACTCATACACTGGTGATGAGACTGTAAAAAAGAGCATCTTCTTTGAAGAATTGGCAGTTTCTTTTAAACTGAACATACTCGTACATCTACCCTATTCCACATAGATATTCACCCAAGAAAAATGAAAGCATATGTTGACAAAAAGATTTGTAAAAGAATGTGTATAGCAACCTTATTTATAACAGAAAAAAAAAAAAAACTGGGAGCAACCCAAATGTCCATCAACAGAAAAACAGAAAGGTAAATTGTGGTCGACTCATACAATGGAATAATGCTCAGTAAAAGTAAAAACAAAACAAAAAAAGAAATTAAAAAAACCCAACTACTGATACCCACACACAAAAAAGATAACTTTGTAAACATTATGTTAGGCAAAAAAGGCCAAGAATGAAAGAATGCATTTTGTATGATTTCATTTATATAAAATCCATTTATAGGAGAAGAAACAAAACTGGTGACAGAAATCAGAACAATGGTTGGCTGGGGGAGGGGAAGAGTGGTTAACTGGAAAAGGGCACGAATGAATTTTCTGGGTTGAAATCTCTACATCTTATCTTGGATGGTGATTTCATGGGTGTGTACAATTCTTAAAACTCACTGAGCTGACATCTGTTCTTTTTGGTATGTTAATTACACCTAAATAAATTAACATATATGTATATGAGGTCTGACAATTTAAGTTCCCGAACTTGTTGAAACGATGTTGCTAACCTTTTTTGAAATCAGAGGGATTATTCATTATGAATCTGTACCAAATGGACAAACAGTTAACCAAGTTTACTATTTGGAAGTGGTGAAAAGGCAGCATGAAAAAGTTAAACGACCTGAACTTTTTGCCAATAAACCAGCTCACAGGACACTGTCTGTGAGGGAGTTTTGAGCCAGTAAACAAATAACTATTGGAACACCCTCCCTATTTACTTGATCTGGCCCCCAATGACTTCTTTCTTTACCCGAAGATAAAGGAAATATTGAAAGGAAGACATTTTGCTGACATTCAGGACATCAAGGGTAATATGATGACAGCCCTGATGGCCATTCCAGAAAGTTTCAAATTGCTTTGAAGGGTGGACCAGGCGCTGGAGTCGGAGCATAGTTTCCCAAGGGGAGTATTTCGAAGGTGACCATAGTGATATTCAGCAATGAGGTATGTAGCACTTTTTCTAGGATGAGTTAGCAAGCTTAACTGTCAGACCTCGTATACGCGTATATTCAGATATATGTTAAATTTTTATTACATATACATGCATATAATAAAAAGGAAAGAAAGAAAAGCCACTACAAAGTTGAATGGGCTCATCTAGATTTATTCTGACACATGGAGAAGGCCCTAACTTGATTTCCCAAAACAGCATTACAGGATAAAAAGAATTAGCCTTAAAATAAAAATATTTGGTCTCACATGAAACCTACAGCATATATTAATTGTGTGATTTGGGGTGAGAGAGTTAGCCTTTCTGAGCTGCTGTTGCTCATCTACCTATTTCATAAGAGGTGACAATAGTGCATATTCAAGTATTTTGAAAATGCTAAGTAGACATTAAAGTATTATGCTTGCCCACACAGACATCATAATTAAACACTCAATTATATTTATGTCTGATATGGACATATAACATGTGTGTATACATATGTTATTTACACATAAAGAGAGACTTTCTAATAGGAAACTAAAAACATAGCGCCTGATAAGAATGGCCATGAGGTATTTGTCAAGATCAGGCCCACAGGCAGCCACTCTTCCCATCGTTTATCTGATGGCTGCTTACTGGGTTTCCTTCAGTGAAGAGAATATTCCTACATTCCACAGTGCCTGATATTCTTTAAATAGAGACACATCCTTTATGTTTAAGGCTTTATTTTCTGTTGAAATACATGCCTTTGGGGAGAAGTGGCAAATTATGCTTTAACAATCATTTACACTGCAGTGTGATTGACTGCATCAGTAGAAACTCAATAATTGCACATTTTCTTTCCTCTCAGAATGAAGAGACTTAGAGGGAAGAGGGAAGCAGAAAACACTGGAGGTGAAGAAGTGCAGACAACCTAATCATTCTGCCTAAAGCTCAACCTATTTTTCATGCTGCCAATTTCCGGCTGGACAATCCACCAAAGCTTCCAGAAATGGGTCATGATTAAGAAACAGATTCAGAGGGTAAGCACAACCCTCAAGGTACCCCAGACTTGAATAGAAATTCCAAAAGTTCAAACCCAGAAACAGGGTCCATTCCTAGGATGAACAAAGGAACCAAAAATCTGATTATTGTTTAACCACTTAGGTCACATGTCAGACATGGGAACAGGTAAGTTTCACGGGTAAAAACCTATGGCTATTACAAATGGAAACAGAAATAATTGGCTACATGGAATAGAAAGAGCATGATTTAGGAGATTCCTGGCAAAGGGATGCATGTACTGTGCACAATTGAATTAGAAAACCTCCTAACCAAATTGAAACTAAAACCACTGAGAAAAAAAACATTTATGATTTGGGAAGTTTCCCTCATCAGAGAAGAAAAATTACAGCATTTAATTTGAATAAAGGAAGAGAAACTGCGTTTCTGCTGATCTGCCTAAGCAAAGGTCTTACTCTATGTCCATCATTTGTCCTTCATGAAAAAAAAAAAAAAGCCAAATAGGTGAGTTCTATTCCTGAGAATGCACTTGGGCATGCATGTAGACACACATGCAAACGCATGCGCGCTCACACACACGCACACCAGGCCACCTCTTCCACAAGAACTTTGGTTGCAGAAAGGTGAGGACCCAGGTAGATGCCAGGCTGACAAATCTCATCAAGGAGAATCCAGAGCAGCCTCTCTCTCTGACCCCTGGGGCATCTTCTCTGAATTAAAAGCTGCAAAGGTCAGGACCTCATCACTTCAGGTATCACAAGCAACTGAGAAGGGTGTAGCCAAGACTGTCAGCCAATTCGACTGGAAGTTATTAAGGGTTTCAGGGACAAAATGGACTAAATAAGTCTTAAACAAATCATGTATTACCAAATGTGAAATGAATACCACAAATAAAATTAGTAGAGCTGCAAACTTAGATCTGAGAAATGGTCTAAATCCAGTGTCATGCTCACACTTTAAAAACAGAAATCTTTGGGCTCTAAGTAAATACAATCTGAATCTCTGTGTTCAGAATTGTCAACAGCCTCAATATAATTGTGGTTGTTTGCTATCTCCTCTGGTCCCTAAAGAAGGAAGATTCTAATTATACTACATAATGGCTTAATCAGTCCTATACCTAAAATATAATGGCCCAATTAATCAGTTTTCTCACACTTATTTTAAAGTTCCAGTCAATATAAACGTACGGTCACTCTACCCACTAATCTATTTTCTGTAATATTTAAGAATCAGAATTAGAACTTTAAGAAAGTATTGCTTGAGGAGCTTCTAAGAGACCAAGCTGACAAAAATACTACCTCTTTTCTGCACTCAACACCAGTCAGATTATGCAATGAAATTTAAGTCATTCCATATGATCACTGAGAAAATCTGCTTAGAATTTCTTGAGTTCAGAGGGACTGTCACTTGGATATTATATCTAATGTGCAAAAAGTTAAAGGAGCATAATTGCCATGAGAAATGCCCAGTATTAATACATACACAACCTCCAGCAAGGACTTCTGCGAAAAGTGGAATGGAGCCATCTCTTTTGGTAAATTTGTCCCGAACAAAATCATTAACCTAATTAGAAAGACAACATCAGTTACCCAGAATTAATATCAGTTAACCAGAATTTCCTCTACTAATTAGCATGTTATTGGTTTTCCAAATCAGCAAAATATTTGTCTCATGATAAGATTAAAAATGACCAAGTGTCTACATATAAATTTAAAATGTTATAAATGCTTTCATAGTGGGTCAGTCTCAGCAGCATCAGTTTTAAGTTTGGCCTAATAACAATCTAAACAAACGACATAAATTTAACAAGAAAGAAACTTACAGTGAGTTTAATAGCCTTTTCTGGAGCAACCCCTATAAGTTGTGGTATCAGACCTAGGTAAATGGAGAGAATTGTTAGCAATATAAATGTACTGAAGACTTAAATACACAAACCCGACAAGAAATGGTTTCCCCCATATAATTTACTCATAAAACATTTTAGGGTTTTAATTAAGATGGGAAAAATGGGTTATCTTAAAAACTCTGTATATGTATGTAAATTACTTATGTGAATTATAATGTTATACTTTCTTGAGGCTATAAATCCTTTCCTTAGGCATGCTTCCTTTAAAGCCTAGTTATCTAATGCCTCCCCAAAAGTACACAAGGAAGGAATGGAGCCCATGGATCTTCGCTTTTCCTGGAACACAGCCAATAACAATGTAACCAAATTCCCTCCCTTTACAACCAACAACACACAAATACACACAGATACATTAAAAGAAGCCAATATTGTATGCTTGGGAAAGCTCTGCAGAGTGTGCTGTTAACGAGGCCCAGATTTTGCCACAAATGATGCTACCTATGGAATAGTATACAGTGGCTTGGTCATTACAGAATACCAACTCCCATGATTTTCTCTTTAGAAAAACCCAAAATTCAGAACTCGTTTATTTAAAAGGAAGCCAAAACTGCAAAGAAAAATGCAGTTTTAAGTATCATTTAATGGGTATCTTCCACAAGCAAAAACATATGCCTATTATATTCTTATTTACTAATATATGTCAAACTTAAGACATTTCAAAAGAATCCTCTTAACATAAATCATTACTCTTAGAAAGTTAAATTTCCCAGGCTGGCTGCAAACTGGAAAAGAAAAAAATATATAAACAATTCAACATCTGTAGATATTCAGAGGGCTCAGCTTTCTAAAGCACACAGATTATCCAAATTGTTAGCATACATTTTTTGCATACAGTTTTTAAAGATGCTAACAATAAACATTTTATATCCTTTAAATCACCCAGCCAAGGGGTAGTTATGTATGTATCTGCATGCTCACTGCTGAGTTTAAGCCTGCTTTGAGGACACTGCTGAGTGATTTCCTAGGAGTTGAGAGCCAGCCAGTAATCGTACATCCAGGCTACTGTCAGTCAAACTGAATTATCAATGACAAACACAAATCTGCACACACCTTTAATGGGTAGCAGACTGATTTAAAAGAATAAATCAGCAGATGGCAGTCTTAACTTTCTAACCCTCGTGATTATCAGACCTATTGCTTTTAGTTTAACTCCCATACAACCATGGCAGCATGTGTATTTGTTTTACAACTTGCCTCAGTAAGGCTCATGGAATTTTAATAAAGAACTGATTTATGTCATTTTATCATTGTTGCCTGTGAAGAAATTTAGGCTAATCTGTCAACAATTTTGTCAATCATCTGACAGAATAATGGACCAGTTCTAAGCAATATATGACAATCTCAATAATCATAGCGTTCACATACAGGATTCCTACAATCTTCTCCCTAATAAAAGTCTCTCATTTAAAAGACTGAATAAAGCTAACGATCCCTCCGCCTCCCTGCCCCACAACTTGCTACGTCTGACCCATTTAATTAACATGACACCTCTCGCAAATGAAATCTTCTATAAAGGATCCATCCGTCACATCGAGGGGCTAAATGGTGCAGCATATATCTAGGTTCCTTCTAATAGAGGACATTCTCTTTATACATATACCAAAGAGGAAAAAAGATCATTATTCAACCACAACAAAAAAAGATTGGAGATGTCAAAGAAAAAAAACATCTTTAGTGCCACTCAACCCTCAGATTCCCTATTAAATAAAATCTAGGTATGCGGAGCTTAATACAGTTTAAAACAAGCATTCCCATGCACAGATCTGGATTCTGGACAATGCACACCTCTTGCATGGAGTACTTGCTGTTACAGCTAGAATTTGGAGAGGCTAGGGTCTTGAACATTTGAGCAAAATGAATTACATTTATTCTCAGGAGCAGGGTATTTGAGCCTAGTTTGATTTCGGAACCACTTTCTTCTCTTATTCTACATATAATGTGAAAAATGAACATCCTCATGACCATCTCCTTTGAATGTGAGTGTATCAGAGCTACAATTTCCACTGAATGTCTGTACATAACGCTAACCAGAGGTGTTTGTGCTCCTGTCCACGAGCATAAAGCTTTGTTCAGGCCCAGTCTTTCTTTCCAAGGAAGAGGTTCTGAGCCAAATAGTTCAGCAGAGCTCAGAATGAGCTAGGGATTAATGAGACTGTGTGAGCAAACAAACAAGTACAGTAAATTACATAAATGCTCTGGATTTAAGCATGTAGAGAGTATTTTCAAAGAATTCCAAGTGGCGCCCAAAGGGATTAAAAAATTAATCTCCCTCCCAAAGGAAACCCTAAATTCTAATGTGAAAACATGTACATGAAAGTCATTCCCTCTCCAAAGAGAACAAGTTCCTACAAAGCCAACGGGGGTGGGGAGAATCGGCATGGGCTGCTGCTGCTGAGCCCAGCAGACCCGCGGTTCTGCCTCGAGTTGGTGGTAATGTTTCCTGCACAAGAAATCTTTCTGCTTTCACTCAGTGCCTCTGAACTAAGGGGAAGGAAGGAGCAAGAATGAGACTTGGAGCCAAAAGGTTTTCTTTTCTTTTTTTTTTTTTAAACTTCAGATGACTCACTGGAAAAGATTTATGAATGGTCTCCTTGGCAAAGATAAGACATGTGGCATTTCTTTCATTGGAAACAAATGGATAGAGGGTAAACTCACCTTCAAGTGGCAGCCTGGCTTCTGTTCCATAGAAAAGAGGTCTACTTCTCCTCTCTAATTCTCTGAGAAAAGAAGCTCTCTATTTCTTAGCTGTTGTCACTGTATTCCACCTGCAGACCTGTGCCTCAGTTTGTAAGAGCACGGTGACCACAGACTCATGTTGGGACAGCCACAGGATTTGGATTTCAAGAGATATAAATAGCAGGAAGAAGAAATGAAGACCTTATTTGCAGACTTACACTGCTAGCTACCGGCAAGAATATAAAAAGGGAAATGAATCAATGAGAAAAATAAACAAGAGAGAAATAGCCCTAGTTGGATTGGGCAGGCTACCCACTGATTTTCATGATTGAGTTAACATCAGCTGCTGGTAGGACACAATCACTGATGTTCAGCCGCTGAGATTTGCTTACTCACCCCGGTAGAGTCCAAAGAAGCCCTCATAACGCAAGACTTTCTTAAAACAGTCAAAGCTGTTTTTGTACATCAGCTCCCCGACAACAGAACCACTGCCACGTTGGTTTTGCATACGGGTCTTCACCAGGTCTATGGGGTACACGGCAGTGGCCCCCACCGCTACAAAGAAAACAATGTTTAGGCTTCAAAGAGAGCACAATTAAATGCAGAATCTGTAAGGGCAACAAATCAACTCAAAGGACTAGAAAATGAAACACAGCATCTTTTCTCACAAAAGAGACTTCATGTTATTTTTCCCTCTTTCATACATGGCTGAAGGGTGACAGGCTAGCAGCCATTGCGATCCATCAATACAGATGCTTCAGAGAACTGCAGTGGATTTTCAAGACATCACCAACATTAGATAATCAATACTCAATGTTCTATAACACTTAACTATTATACATAACATATTTATGTATACTTTTCATTAAATGCCTAAATATACCAGTTACCCCTTAAATTGACCATATAGTATATACACACATAGGTGGCTGTAATTTAAAATTTGAGTTTACTACAGCATTTTGGTAAAATAATCTTAGTTACAACAATAATATTGGAACTAAATCTCAAATAAGACCCTATCCCTATGTACAGAATTTGGTTTAAAAAAAAAAAAGGCCAGGCTTTAGATTTCTCAGGGACTGAAAAATTTATAACATGAACTAGAATATTATATTTTTCAACTGTTGTAAACCAAAACATACTCTGCCACTTCTAAAACGGAGACTGAAAAGAAAAAAATGATAGTTTTATCAGTTCAGGCTTGTTTTGAAAAATCATAAGCATTTTAATCACATCTGCTAAGTTCTTTTCAACAAAGCAATTTCAGATTCTACACTTTTTCTCTGAAGAGATTTTAGCAAAAAAAAGTCTTGAATTTGCCGAGGAGCAGGGAGCGGAGGTTCACTTTAGCAAATAAGCTATAAACCTTGGTATTCTTCAACCAGTAAAAGGGGAGAGGGGAAAATAATACAAGCAGAAAAAGAAAAGTGAATCCCTTTGAGAGGCTGTTTTATTTCATAAGGTTCTGTCTGGGGTTTGTACCCCAAATCTTGATTTCCTACATCGCCCCCAACACCATAAACATAGCCTTATTCTCCATTTCTTTGCATTGGCTTTAACCAGTATAATTACGGTGAGTGCAGCACTGCATCCAAGACCTCCACCTTATGACAGGGGTTTTGTCCTAAAGACAGACTGGAGCCAAAGGGGCTGTGGCCGTGCTATGACAAGTCCTGCGATCATAGGTGAAAAAATAAAAAAGGCTTCAGAAAGCTCCACAGCCATGAGCCGCGGGAACAATGAACTGTACCTTTGCTGATCTGTCCCAGTCTAGTGAGGTAATATTACATGAACACAAGCTTGAAACAGCACCTAGACATATCACTCACCTCCAGCAACTGAGCCCAAAGTGAATCTGTAAGCAGACTCGGCAATCTGAAGCCAGATAGGCCTGCCTACACCGTGAGATTGCTGTGGGGAAGAGGGAAACAGGTAGACATTTTTGGAAAAGCATACAGCAAATGAAAAAAAGCTACAATGGCTATTTTAAGATTTTAGAATTGATACCTCTATTATTGGCATTGAAAAACCTTATCAACCCAGGAACAGTAGCTTTTTTCCCCATTTTTTTTACAAGCCTATTAATGCCTCATTTACCTGCTGCTGTTGGGGAACACACTATCATTTTACAGAAGTGAATAAACATTTCAGGTATCAAATCTTTCCCCCTCTGTTACTTTAACCAACTTAAAATTTAAAAATCTTTGTAAAATGTATAAAAACTATCTTGATTCCTAGATCAGAGAATACTCATAACCTACCATCTCCAATGACTGAAGGCCATTATATTCACGTCCATAGGTTATACATCAGCATAAGGCAGCTGTTTGTGCTGTTCTCCCATACCTGACAGCTGCCACTTCTTTTTATTTTTTATTTAAGCATATAAGTATTGTTGGTATATAGTCTTATGTTGGTTATATTAATTTCAGTGATTCAACATTTTTATACCTTACAATGTGATCACCCCACTACATCTAGCAATCATTTTTCACCCCACTACATCTAGCAATCATTTTTCACCATGCAAACTGATCATAATATTATTGACTATATTCCTCTTTCCCTTTTCACCCATCTCCCCACCCACTCCCTTCTGGTAACCATCCCTTTGGTCTCCATTTCTATGAGACTGTTTTTGTTTTGTTTTGTTTTTAGATTCCACAGGTAAGTGAAACCATACGGTATTTGTCTTTCTCTGCCTCACTTATTTCACTTAGCATAATACCCTCTAGGTCCATCCACATTGTTGCAAATGGCAAGATTTTATTCTTTTTATTGCTGCATAATATTCCATTGTGTATGTGTGTATACAAGTATATAGATATATATACATCTTCGCTATCCATTATTCCTCTATCAATGGACACTTAAGTTGCTTCCACATCTTGGCTATTGTAAATAATGCTGCAATTAACATATGGATGCACATGTCTTTTGGAATTAGTGCTTGTGTTTTCTTTGGATAAACACCCATATGTGGAATTGCTGGATCCTATAGTATATTCATTTTTAGTTTTTTGAGGAACCTCCATACTGTTTCCATAGTGGCTGTACCAGTTTGCAATCCCACCAACAGTGCACAAGGGTGCCCTTCTCTCCACATTCTCACCAACACTTGTTTGTTGATTTATTGATGATAGCCATTCTGACAGCGATGAGGTAGTTATCTTGTTGTGTTTTTTAGTGTTTTTTTAAGATTTTTATTGGTGAATTAGGGGGATGGGAACAGCGCTGGGGGATCGGGGGAAGGGGAACAGACAAGTTGCTGTTGTTTTGTTCTTCAGTCTAGTTGTGGAGGACGTTGCTTCACTGGCCCAAGTTGGCACCATCATTGCGCTCTTCCCGGGTGAGGCAGATCAGTCGCCGGCTTCTGGACGGCCGCTCACTGTGGCTGCTGGCCGCTCACACTGGCTGCTGGCTACACATAGTAGCCCATGGCAACCCACTGCCACAGGGGTTGCAGCCTACACCGTCGCCGGCGACTCACGGCAGCCCAGCTCCAGGTTGAGCTGTTGTTCAGCATCTTAGCTGTGGAGGGCAGTGTCACTGGCCCTCATATGTGGGATCCGAACCGGGGCCCTCTGGCATCCCAAGCCAGTTCTTAACCATTGTGCCACTCAGCCGGCCCTTTGTGTGTGTGTTTTTTTAAGATTTTTATTCGAGAATTGGGGGAAGGAGAACAGACAAGTTGCTATCCTTTTGTTCTTCAGTCTAGTTGTGGAGGACGTTGCTTCATTGGCCCAAGTTGGCATCATCATTGCGCTCTTCCTGGGTGAGGCAGATCAGTTGCCGGTTTCTGGATGGCCACTCACAGCGGCTGCTGGCCGCTCATGCAGGCTGCTTGCTACACACGGTAGCCCATGGCAGCCCACTGCAGCAGGGGCTGCAGCCTACGCCGTCACAGCTGACTCAGGGCAGCCCAGCTCCAGGTCGAGCTGTTGCTCAGCATCAGCTGTAAAGGGCAGTGTCACTGGCCCTAATATGTGGGATCCGAACCGGGGCCCTCTGGCATCCCAAGCCAGCTCTTAACCAACGCACCAATTGGCCAGCCCTCATGGTGGTTTTTATTTGCATTTTTCTGATGATTAGTGACGTTGAGCATCTTTTCATGTGTCTGTTGGCCATCTGTATGTCCTCTTTGGAGAAACGTCTTTTCACGTCCTCTGCCCATTTTTCGATTGGATTGTTTATTGTTTTGTTATTGAGCAGCTATTATATGTTTTACCAATAGCTTCCTAGTTTGATTTTGCCACCTCTCATCTATCAGGGCTACAGAAATCACATAACTAGGATTGTTAGGATTATATGTAAAATGAGATCAAGGGCATCTCTTTTGAACTAAAGTTTAAAACTTTAATAACTACTATTTCAAGGGTTCAGAGCCTTATTTCTGGCTTTGCAGTTCAACCACTGAGGTTATGGCTAGGTAAGTACAGTGTTTCTGACCTATGCTATTGAGTATTTGCTCTCCTAGGCCTATGTATTCTCCAACTCTATCTATACAAAGAAAACACCTAAGGGGCTTTAAATAATAAGTCCCTGGGGCCTGGGGCTTATATATTTTTTAAAAAGCTTCCAATCATTCTGCTAGGTAGCGAGGGTGAGAACCACTGTCCTAACCATCTTTATGGTGCTAACATAAAATCTATGATGACAGCATAGCAAAGGGAAAAATACTACTGTGATTCAGAATGTTATTTCATAGGTATCCTATAGCATAAAGAATCTGAAATCATTTGTCTATTTTAGTGTGTCAGTCTTGTTCTTTAATATTTGCATTATGAAAATAGCAGTTATGCTATATGAACAGTCTGCAGTGAAGGAATGAAATATTTGCTTTATCATAAAGAAAACTTGAAAAATATTAACTTGATATGAGCTTTTAAAAAAACCGCATAATAAAAAGTTTAGATGCTGTCCTTAGAATAATTTAATGAAGAGGGAATCCACGTTTAAGAGTCTAAAAATAGGAAAAATATAAGCTAGTCTACTCTGATTTGCTTTCATCTATATAATCTCTTCAAAGCTCAATTAACCAAGCTAAATATGGCAAAGCCAGATATTTACGGACAATTTGGGAAGCAGTGTATAAAAAGTTTTCATCTACCTTGTTTTATAAATTTTGCACCACAATTAACATCATTTCTGTTTTAACCAAAGCATCTGATATCTAAATATTTAATGTTTGATTGTGATTTCTGTAATCAGAGATCTTTTAAAAAGCTCATTAAGCTTGCCATCATGTTATGGTTCAATAAATTCTACTAAAAAAGAAAATAATGTTTGGTGAAAACTCAAGATAAAACCCTTAGAAATCTAACAATTAGTAAAACACTACTACTTCAATTATCACTAAATATTTTATAAATCTCAACTACACTAATATACCAACTTTATTATAATCCAAGTAAGTGAAAGCATACATAATCATGTCCTACCAAGCTTGCTCAAACAACTGTATAGCCATCCATTATGTTTGATTTATATGCTGTAACAAAAGTGAGCGATTAATAATTTGAGATTGATATTTTATTTGGAATCTAATATGGAAGAGAGTAGAATATTTTAACAAAACCTTGAAGCCTAATTTTGATTCATTCACAGAAGAACAAACAATGTGCCATCCAAAAAAATAATTACTTTTTGTTATGTTTATTACTATAACAATAATAATACTAATTTTAGGCTGTTTAGAGATTTGCTATCTCCCAAAGGGTAAAAGTACATTACCAACCACTCAACACATATGCCCTAATGCAGTCCCCAGGGGTCTGATGTTTCAATCTTCTGTAAATAAATTCCCTTGTGTGGCCATCAGGGGGATGCTGACACTCAGCACTTTCTACCCACAGTGAGACCACACTGTACTATTCTGTCAGTACTAGAGTGTATGTAAGATGACCATAGGATGCACAGGACAGGTGACTTGCCAAAGGTCTCACAGTGAGGTGGGAATAAGCAGAGTGTTGGCCCTGGTCACCCCATTGCATCCTCCATCATTTTGTTCATGACTCCAACTGTTCATGATTGAAGAACACTCCCTTCCAGGCAAAGATTTTAAGCACTGAACCCCAATATATGATTTCATTTATAAATGACATACATGTTCCACTGTACTCGTCATATATTTAATTATATAGTTACTTATACATAATTATATATTTATATATAATTATTTATATATAATTATATCTTTATGTACATATTTATATTTATAAATTTACATAATACATATAAAATAATATATATTTCAAAAATAGAAATTATAAAAGAATGAGATAAAATGAAATGATAAAAAATTTTTTTGTTTGTTTTTTTAATTCGAAAACCTTTTGGTATCACTTTAAAGTGTTACATTGAATATGATTCAGTTGGTTTTTTTAAATGTTGACTAAACACAGTGAGGCTAACCAATTAATTCTAATACTCTGTTTTAAAGACAGCATAGTTGAAAACAAACACAATCTGTATCTTCAAGGTAAAGATGATGTTCAATATCATATATTTTGAAGAAATTCAGGTTATAACATTTAAAAAATATTTTAAAATCAATGTGGCTGTTATGCTACCTATTAAACACATAGCATATATGTTTTTAACTTCTAAAAACATGCACATAAAACTTTTACCCAAAATTAGAACTTCTCAATCACAAAACTGGGTGAAAATAAACCTCATTCTTATATATTATGAATTATTTTCAATCATGTCTCCTTTCAAAGAATACAATGAATTAAAACTCATAGAATAACAGGGCTAAGATCTCAAATAAGAGTCAAGTAACCACTAACTCCCTTATTCATATAAAAGGTTTCTCCTGTGTTCATCCACACATGTTTTCTTTATACTCTCTTCCTTTAAAGAATGTTTATAAGCCCTACAAAATCCTATGAAAACTGAAGGACTATACTGTGCTTTAATTCTTAGCTAAAAACATCTCTAACTATAAATACCCAAATGCCTTTTGAAAGAAATACTGTCTCCGCCCTTATTAAAAAGTATTTATTAAAAACACCATACAATATATGGTAACTAGGATTTTTTAGGCTCAGCTATCACTATAACTTACAGTTCCCTTGTATTCAGGTATGTAAATTAATGTAATTAATTCCATGGATTTCACTTCATGAATATTCGTAAGTAGAATGCTACTGTAGCTATCATTCCTATTATTGACTGTGTACTGTATTTTTAGCATTTAGGCTGAAAGTGCTCAGCACTAAAAAGATCACCTACCCCGAGCAAATGGGCTAAAGGAAAAGGTACTCTTTCCCTTAAGGTTATGACTATGATCAAGAAGGTGATATTTAACAAGATTAGTTAAGTGTTTTTCAAAGCAAAATTAAGAGTTGAGCATCTTCACTGACTTTTAACCTGCTACCTCATGCACATAAGCATATGTGTATGACAGGAAATGACTTGAGATCTCATTTGGAGAGGAGAAAGTTCTTTTGCTTTTGTTGATGAATGTACCTCATCCTATAAATGAGAATTAGATATATCATGTCAGTTAACAAGTCAAGCAACCTGCCCAAACCAAGCTGCTTCATGTAGTATGCCAGTCCAATAAAGAGAGCTGCCTCTTCCAAATGGGCACTATTAATAGATAGAAGAAAAGAGAGGAAACGCTTAAGGTGTTACACTGGGTACAGGAGAGGAAAAAGGGATACATTTTATACCAACTAAAATATATCATTAGAATGGCAAAATGAGGCTAGGTAAAATAAAATAAAATTCTTTTGTCCACAAGTCACATCTATGAATTTAATACAACTGGATTTGAATTCAATATTCTTGGCCTTTCAAAACAAGATTAAAAGCCAAAGACCACAGTCTAGGAATAAAGGTAAAGAAAAATGTGTGTGTCTCTGTGTGTGTGTGTGTGTGTGTGTGTGTGTGTGTGTGTGTGTGAGTTTCTCCCTGATGCTAAACAATATATACTTTTCTCTCAGTAAGAGGGGAGTTAAATTGTGTTAAACACTGTAATAAGTCTTTAAATCAAATAATTTAAATGAGATAAATAGCAAATAAAGAAATAAAGAAATGAAACTAATATATAAACTCAATTTCCTCCTTTTGGGGAACAGACTTCCATATATGGTAAAACTATCATGGGTGACAAAGACAAAAAGTTCCAAAAAAAGGAACTAGTTAAGTGGATTGTAATGCTTTCTCTGTACTCAAGAATCCAAAGTTCAAAGAAGGTCCATGAGTATGCAAAATACAGAAAAGAGACAAAGTCCAATGTCTAAGGAACATTATACAGGAAATAAAGAGAAAACTCATCCTGATAATGTTTTGGCAGAACCCAACCCAGCTTATATTCCAAAAGTTCTCTGTGTGAGTGGTTGATCAGCTTGAATACAATTTCCCAAAAAACAAAACTTTTTTTTTTTATGTAGGTATATGCCCAAGCAGGTCCATCATAGGTCATTTACCCCACACAATTGAAAAAGTATGTGACATACAGTAAAGAAAAAGAAGTTTACCCATTCTCACATAGGGCCAACATTAGTATTTAACCTGGTTTTAACCTCCAAAGTGTTTCACGTTCCAGAAATGTCACATCCTCTTCTCTCTGCAACCTACCTCCTTTTATTTAACTCACTTTCCCCAAATGAAAATTTCTACCTTTCTCGCTGGTCATCTCTACCACATTTACCCATTCTACTGTTAATGAATAACAGACAATTATTTCCATTTTTTTGCTATTGCAAATGGTACTGTTATATATACATTACTGCATGTGTCTTTTAATTAACACATGTACTGATTCCTATTAGGGACTACACCCAGAAGACAGAATGTCAGGTCACAGAGTATGTGTCTCTTCCACTGTAGTTGATAGTGCAAAATTGTTTCCAAAGTTGTGATGTCAGCAGTTTACGACAGTTACCATTCCTCCACCTCCTGAACAACACTTTGCCATTGTAAGAGTATAATTTTGGCCAATCTGAATAGTATAAAAATAGCATCTAATTGTAGATTTAATGTGTATTTTCTCTGTTTACTAATAATACTAAGCTTCTTCCTGCCTCCCTCCTTCCCTTCCTTCCTTCCTTCCTTCCTTCCTTCCCAGTTCTTTCTTGTTTTCTTCCCTTCCTTTTCTTTCTTCTTATACTATTTGGACATCCTCCATCTTTCCCACTGTTGTAGCTTGTTTTAGCACCCTTTTAGTGACATGTTTTAATAAACAAAAGTTCTTAAATTTAATGAAATTCAACTTATTAATCTTTTTCTTTATGACAGGAATTTTGTACCCAGTTATTCTAGATCCTTGCTTATTCTAGATCATGAATATAATCTCCTGCTTATTCTAGATCATGAATATAATCTCCTGTTCTCTTTCTAAGCTTTTATCTTTCACAGTTAGAACACTCCAACTAGAATAGATTTTTATGTATGATGTGAGGTAGGGATTTTTTTCTACACGAATAACCACCAATTAAACTTTTAAAAAATATAACGAAGAATTTCAGCCAGCACACAAAAATTTAAAAGTAAAACAATCCAGGCAATAAAGATGAACTATAAAGATATAATTCTTCCTAACTTCCAATCCTCTTCCACCTAAGAAAAGAAGTAGATGAGGGCGGATGAAGGAAGGACTTGTGTCATATATATATTTGAGCCCAACTTGGAGCTTGCTCAAATAGGCTTCTCATATTAAAGAAAGTAACAACCATAGCAATAGCAGTTAACATGTATTGCATACTCAGTAGGTGCCAGGCCTAATGCAAGTGCATTATTTCATGTAATTGTCACAATAACCCTATCAGATGGATACTATTCTCTTTATTTAATAAATGAGAAAACTTGAGAAAGGAAGGATGTTACGTAATCAGAACCCAAGTTCTTAACTTCTGCCTCTCTCATAACTTCTATTTCTGAACTCACAGATTATCTATCATGCACATGTGTTTTCATAACAACTTTCACAGGTTGAGATAACAATAAAATATACCATCCTTCCTATTTTATGAATAGGAAGTTTATCTAAGTTTTAAGCAGATTCCTACAGGGGAAGCCACTGTTTCTTTGTGGAGCCCTCCCCACTCCTGGAGTGCAAACACAGGCAGTCGCCCTATCTGAGTCTCCATCAACCTGGTTGACACCCTTCATTCGCCCTGATTCCATAAGAACCTGCCCCACATAACCTTCAGGCCCACCCAAGCTGCTTCCAGTGGCTTTTCCGTATAAATGACCTGTCTTGGCGCATGCTGTGGACTTTCCTAAAATCTCTCAAAAGTTCACAAAACCCAAACAAGCAGCATCTGGCTTCAGCGTGTTCCGTACCTCTAAATGAGCAGCCTTCAGCCCAGCCCGAGCAGCAGCTGGCCTTGGTTTGTGGCTTGGCTTCTCAAGGCGCTTCCAAGCCCAGTGTGAGCGGTAGCCATCTGTGGATTGCTTTGTGACTCATGCCAGGTGACCCCAGGCAGGGCACAGGCTGTGGCTGAACTTGGCCTTCGGTGGGCCCGTCCCAAAAGGCTCTGGGGCTGGCACACATGGTGTGTATCACCCAGCCAGAGCATCACCCAGCTGCCTCCAGGGATGACTCACCCAAAGGGAAGATTGGGCAGGCAACGGAGCCCTGCAAAAGCAAATCCTACTCCGTAGGGTCAGCCCCTGCACAAAAGCTCCTCCACTATAGTCAAGACTAGTCCTCAAAACCAATCAGCACAAGGATCAATCCTTCCCACTGATGTGCAAATAGCAATCAAGGCTCACCTACAACAGGAGGGCACACGTAACCCATACAAGGAATACAGCTGGAGCACCCAGCTCAGGTGATCAGGAAGACTGCGCCACTGAGCCCCACAGGACACCTACTACATAAAACCACCCTACTAAGAGACATAGCAGCCCTACCCAATATATAGAAACAAACACAGGGAGGCAGCCAAAATAGGGAGACAAAGAGACATGTCCTAAATAAGAGAATAGAACAAAATGGAGATAAGCAACCTCCCAGACACAGTTTTAAAACACTGATTATAAGGAAGCTCAGTGATCTCAGGGAGAGCTTCAAAAAAGAGATAGGAAACATAAAAAATGGATATAAAAAGCATAAAAAAGAACCAGTCAGAAATAAAGAATACAACAACAGAAATGAAAAATACATTATAGGGAATCAACAGATTAGATGAAGCGGAGGATCAAATTAGCAATTTAGAAGATAAGGTTCCAGAAAACACCCAATCAGAACAGCAAACAGAAAACAGAATCCAAAAAAATGAGGATAGTTTAAGGGGCCTCTGGGACTACATCAAGTGTATCAACATTCACATCATAGGGGTGCCAGAAGGAGAAGAGAATGAGCAAGAAATTGAAAACCTATTTGAAGAAATAATGATGGAAAATTTCCCTACCCTCACAAAGGAAATAGACATACAAGCCCAGGAAGCGCAGAGTCCCAAACAAGATGAACCCAAAGAGGCCCACATTATAATTAAAATGCCAAAGGTTGAAGACAAAAACAGAATCTTAAAAGCAGCAAGAGAAAAGCAGTTAGTTACCCACTAGGGAGCTCCCATAAGGCTATCAGCCGATTTCCCAACAGAAACTTTGCAGAAGGGATTGGCAGGAAATATTCAAAGTGATTAAAAAAGTGATTAAAAGCAAGGACCTACAACCAAGATTATTCTATCCAGCAAAGCTATCATTTAGAATAGAAGGACAGACAAAGGGCTCCCCAGACAATAAAAAGCTAAAGGAGTTCATTACCACCAAACCAGTATTACAAGGAATCTTAAAGGGACTTCTTTAAGATGAAAAAAATAGATAGATAGATAGATAGATAGATAGATATAGATAGATAGATAAATAATAAAATGGCAATGACTACATAGCTATCAACAATTACTTTCAATGTAAATGAATTAAATGCTCCAATCAAAAGATAGGGTGGCTGAATGGATAAGAAAACAAGACCCTTACACAGGCTGACTGTAAGAGACTCACTTCATATTGAAAGACACACACAGATGGAAAGAAAAGGGATGGGAAAAGATATTTCATGAAAATGGAAACCAAGAAAAAAAAAAAAGCTGGAGTAGCAATACTTACACCAGACAAAATGGACTTTAAAACAAAGGCTATAACAAGAGACAAAGAAGGACCCAGTAATCCCACTTCTGGGTATTTATCCAAAGAAACCCAAAACTCTAATTTGGGGGATATGTGCATCCATGTTCATTGCAGCATTGTTTACAATGGCCAAGATGTAGAGGCAGCCTGGGTGCCTGTCGATGGATGAACAAAGAGGTGGTAATATATATATACACACACACACAATTAAATATTGCTCAGCCATGGAAGGGAATGGGTTCTTGCCATCTGTGGTGGCATGGGCGGACCTGAATGGTATTTTGCTGAGTGGAGTATGTCAGATAGAGATAGATGCAATGTGATTTTGCTTATGTGTGGCATCTAAGGAACAAAATAAATAAACAAAACGAACTCATAGATACAGAAAATATTTTAATGGTTGCCAAACAGGATAGGGGTTGGGGGTGAGTGAAAAAGGGGAAGGGATTAAGAAATACAAATTTTTTGTTACAAAGTAGCCATGAGGTGTAGGAATACAGTCAACAATATTGTAATAACCATGTATGGTGTCAATGGGTATTAGATTTATAGAGGTGATAGGTGGGAGTGGGGTTGGAGGGCAGGGTGAAAATGATGACGGCATTAAGAAGTACAAATTGGTATTACAAAACAGTCATGGGGATGTAAAGTATAGGGAATATAGTCAATGATATGGTAATAACTAAGCATAGTCCCAGGTGGGTACTAGACTAGTCTGGGGAATCACTTCTTAAATTATATAAATGTCTAGCCACTAAAACACCTGAAATGAATATAATATTGAGTCAACTGTAATTATTAAAAAAGGGAGGAAAAAGGGAAGGGGAATAAGAGGTTTAAATTTTTAGGTATAAAACCAATAAGCCACGGGGCTATAATGTACAGCATAGGGAATATAGTCAATAATATTGTGATAGCATAGTATGGTGTCAGACTTATCATGATGATTACTTCTTTAGGTATATAAATGTTGAATAACTACTATGCACACCTAAAACTAATATAATATTGTATGTTAGATCGATTTTAATAAAAATATCTTTTTAAAACCCTATAAATATCAGTTTAATGATACAAAGTGAACTTGACACTAATCTTTAAATGTAACTAGACAAATGAAAAGACTTATAATTCTAGGCAGAAGGAAGCCAAGTCCATGTATGTAAGCCCTCTTATTTTCCTTATGTTAATAAGCTACAAGAAAAAACACAAACAAAAAAAGAAAAGAAAAAGAAAAAACGCAAACATAAATCTAGTTACCCCATAAAAATACCCTAAGAGGATAGGGGTAACAGTTCTATAAAGGTAATCTTTGACCTAAGTAAAGTCTTTTTCTGGAAAGTAGTTGTTAAATTTCATCATTCAGAAGCTCTAGGCTGTCATGTACATATTATTTCAGCATTTTTGGAGTGATTCTATTCATGAGACACCTACCTGTCTCTGCAGTTCTGCCAGGTTGTAAGGTAAGGCCCCCTCAGCCAATGGGGCTATTCTCTCAATATCTGCCATAGTCAAGCGCCTTTAGGCAAAAAATATGGGGAAAAAAGAACTGTTAGACACCAACAGACTCCTTATACTAAGATCATCTTTCCTCAGAAAAAAAGGGGGTGGGGTGGAAGAACTATGGCTTAAAAGTAGTATTTTTCTATTCACACCAATCATAGTGAGAAAAAAGAACTCAAGAGTCTGCTTGCCACAACAAAAAACCAAAAGATCGCAGAGAAATAATGTGGAGTGTACAAATTTAATAAGACTTCAATGATAGATATTTAAAGTAAAGAAATACTGTTTGCCAGAAGCAAAGTATAGACGTTGACAATTCATACATACTAAATGTATTCCCTTAGTATATACACTTAATGCATAGGTGCAAAGTATCTTGAGAAAGATTTTGTGTTTATCTGGTAGATAGTGGTAGTCTTCAAGCAAAAGCACAGGGTAGAACAGAGGCTTTTATGGCATGCTCTTTTAAACTCCTTGAGTTTTGAACCATGTGAATGCACCATTGTTTTCAAAATAAAATTTACTTAAAAATAAGTACTTTCCATGAACAAGCTAGAAGGTCACTACACATAACAGTTTTGAGAAGCACTTTTTGAAAGCATCTATGATGGTGTAGGAGGCTCAAAATCTTTACTAAAAATGTGAATTCTAGATGGATGAGACATGATTCAATATTTCATGTCAATCACCAAAGACTGGCTGGTATATTTAGTATCATCTCCAGCTCAGTAATTCATTCCATAGCATGAAGGCAATAAATCACCATCTATACTCAACTTCTATTAGTCCTCAATTCCTCAGGGTTAAAACCCATTTTTCAGATATTCCTATACTTAACTACTAGTGGTGACTAAAAAAAAATCTGATCACTTAATAGATCATAAGTCCCCTATCCCACAGGTCCTGCTGGGTGCTCACAGATAAGAGTTTTTCTTTTGGATTTGCATAAGACTTTGCAAATTCAATATTCTCTATGTGCTTTAGGTTTTTTTAGCCTATAAAATAGAGGCATAAAACAGCTGAGCTTGTCTGTGATGGTATCTATGACAATAATGTCACAGGCATATTTCAAGAAAATGATACTCTACAACACAAAATGGTATATACACTGTTTAGTAAAATGAGCATTCACAATGAACCCAAAAGGTTAGAAGATTCCTGAACATGCACCTCAGTTTACTTTATAAATGTACATAAATTTCCACAAATCTCTTGAAATTCCTAATACCTCCAACAGTCCAGATTAAATCAATTTCTTTCCATTTCTGTCTTACCTCTTCTCACTTCCCTCCTTCTCATTTTTCTTCCTTCCCCCACTTCCTTCTCACGCCCCGTAACCCCTTACTCCCTTCTTTTACCTCTCCATCTCTTCCCTCTTTTTTTCTTCTCCTTCCTTCTCTTCTTTCCCTCTTTGTTCTCCTTCCTTTTCCCTCCCTCTATCTCCCTTTACCTTTAGTCTGTCTTCATCTGTCTTCCTCTCTCTCTCCCTCCTTCCAGTTCCCATATCTGACTGTTTCTCTTTCTTGAAACTTATATACTGAATAAACAATTGTAAAATAAACTGAAAGCACACCACATGTTGAAATAACTGTCCTGTGAATAAATATCATGAAGAAATATTGGAATAGTTACCCTGTAGCATTATATAAGTCTGCAAGCTGGTAGAGGATATCAATTTCTAGTGGGGTGACTTGTCCATAGCGTATGGCACTCTGGGCAAATTCCTCTGGAAGAAAAAAAATATTTTACAATCTTAATATACAACAAACTTCTACCTTAGCCAATGATAATCTGCAAGCTAAAGGCATTTTAGTATTATTTTTAAAATCTAAAACTGAATTTAAATACCTCAGTTCAACTACCCAGGAATAACTACAAAATTCTGAAAGCTGGCTAAAGATAAAATGTTAAGATGATAAAACAGCACAAACAGACAAATTAACTGCAAACAGAAAACAATTTCGTTAGCATCTTCTCTTATTTATTCCCTTCGGTCTCCAGATTTACAAGATAAAAGAACTAGCCATTGTCCAGTCACCTAAAACATCCCACTACAAATTCGGAGAAAGAAGTGGGCCTGCCCTTCTTTCTGTGGCAAGTCCTTCCCAGTACAAACAAGCTGCTGCCACAGTGCCACTGACCTGTGTGACAGATTGGGCCAAGGTTCTTTTCAAAACTGTCAAAGCCACTTTTCCATTCCTGACCTCAGCATCCCATTAAATCCACCTGGATTTTTGGAGACCATTATGGCCCAAGTGAAGCATACACACAAGGCAACATACTTTCTATAATAGATCTGGCTTCAGACTGGTAAAATTAGACCACCAACCTCATGCCTTACATAAAGAAAAGCGAAAACGCTGAGATTCAAATCAACACGTATTTTTTAAATCTTACCCTTTGTGACTTCCACATCTTTCCTTGTGCCAGCTAGAGTGCTATATATCTTACGAACAAGCTCCATGTTGTTCAGTAAGGAGTTAAACGCATTGAAGTAGGAGAAGCTAACCTGATGTGAGATACTTCCTCCAGCTGCCTAGGAAACCACAACACAAAAAGTTAAACATCACAAACAAACAAACAAACAAACAAAAACTACGTTTATGGACACTGCATTTTTCTCAAAGAATATCCAAAGGAGTCTTCATTATTAAAGTGATTAACAGTCCATAAATATGAGGCAAGTGTCGTACTGAAACACTCAGTGCCTTTCATGCCCTCGGGGAGGTCTATGCAATTTAGGTTTTAAGGAAGAAAGCAACATCTGGAAGTTGGACTTTACGGTTCATCTACCTATAAGGTCAGAAACAACAAATATAATTATCGTAGATCAAAAACAATGGTTATTTAAACAGGATTTTCAAGACCCTCAACTATGGAACTCCTGCTAGTTCTGGATAATCCAAACATCAATACTACAATATAATGAGCATTCTTTTAAACCTGCATTTTTTTACACACACACACACACACACACACACAAAACAGTGGTAACTTTAAATTTTAAGACTATTTCACTATATCAACTTGCCTAA
This sequence comes from Hipposideros armiger, assembly GCF_001890085.2. Lineage (NCBI taxonomy): Eukaryota > Metazoa > Chordata > Mammalia > Chiroptera > Hipposideridae > Hipposideros > Hipposideros armiger. The sequence goes on from NW_017731616.1 coordinate 1,899,643, forward strand.
TCTTTTTTAAAAGGCCATTGTTCTATTTAGACATTTAATCTGTGCTGGGCGCTGAATCTGTATCATGAAAGGTACAACTACCAAAAACTCCCAAAAATGTAGACAAAATCTAGGCAGGATTTCTTCACGGTGAACTATGTCTTTAATGGAGCAGCTCAAAAGAGGCCTTCACGTCTGGCGGGGGATGGGGGCAACGTGGCCTTCATCACCTCTGCAGAGTGAGGAGGTAACTTCTCCCTCTGGACAGAAACTGAAAAGGGAATATTTTTTATAGTTTGCAAAAACCCCATTTCTAAGCCAAGAGTCAAAGAAACCCATATGATTGAAAACATTCTCTATTAAAAACTCAAAGAAATACCAGTGTGACAACCTTAATCAAGAAGGTCTATTAAGAATAGTACAGGTAATGGCGGGCAAATGTACCCACCCCACCATCTCTCACACACACGCCTTAACCCAAATACAGATGATATTTGTATGAGCCTGAATTTGGATACCAGTGACCCAAAAGCAAATTACTTAATGCATTCCTCCGGGAACTGAAATGGTGTTTGGTAAATTAAGGCTATCATCTAACCCAATTGGAAATTAAATGGGTCCCTACACCCTAAGGCACTCAGTGAGTCCTCCTCTGTAGGATTTTCTTTCCTTCTTCCCTTCCTCCCTCCCTCTCCCTTGCTTTCTTGCCTTCCCTCCTTCCATTTTTTGACTGGGGTATGAGGTGAGGGTAAGGGAGTGGGAGATGGGTGTCAAGGAGGTGAAATGTGTAGGAGAAAGTGACATGCTCCATGTTCAAATTCACTGAAGAAAAAGAACAGGAGTTGATCTTTCTACCCCAGTCTAAATCAGGGATAATGATCTTCAGCTGAAACAACAAAAGCACTCATTGGCTTCCCTCCATGAAAAACAAGCAGCAATCAAAAACTTACACATAAGTACAACGCATGAACAAGAAAACTGGTAAGTGAGGAACGTTACACCACTTTTTGTGAGGCAGTGGATGAAATCAGCGTGCCATTGGTCCAGATGATTACTTTGTAGAGATTAAGTTTTACAGAACAAAAAACTGTCTGGTCCATGCAGGCTGAATGCACAGGTGAAGGGGCAGAGAGGGCAGTGAGCCACAGAGGCTGGTGTCCACATACTTCCTCCATACCTTCTGCCATGGCCATGGTTATTAAAACAGTATAGAGCTCAGTGAAGATCCATCTAGCAAACAGCGCCCTGCAGGCAACAAAGGAAGGAGCCAATCTTATAGCAAGGCTTTGGGAACCTGGTGGGGTAGGGAAAGAAGAGGTACTGCCCACTGGAAAAAGTAACTGCACGTCCTTATCTACAAACTCCCTTGTATTCTTTAGTTGGACTCTGTGGATGGAAGTAAACAATTCAGAAATATACTAGAGCAAGATGGTGGCTCTGCTATGGTCTGGGGAGAGACTTCACCCCCACCTCCCTTACACTCACACCTGTTTACCTTCTACCAACCAAGCATGAAGGTAGAATAGTTGAGAGTCAGATGGGTCCAGGGAGGCAATCCAGGACCCAATGGTTCAAAAGGTTTAAGGGAACGGAAAGTTGAAGTACTTGCTTTTACTTACTGAAACTAAGTTCTCCTCCACAAAGGGGGTAAGCATGTGAGATCGAATGGTAACCATGATGTCACTGAAATCCAGACCAGAAATTGTGCCAGTTTTGCTGTTGTCTTTCAGTGCAAAGGCTTGTCTTGCATGTTCCAATTGTAGCTCCTGGAGAGAGAAATTAGAAATAGTGCCTTAGATTGGTTCAAGTACCACTCGGGTGAATGTTTTGGAAAGGAAGGACAGGTATTCTTCCGCTACATGCACTTTCTACAGAAACGATCAATGTACAGCTCTGAATTTAAGACACTTTTAATTTCTTTTAAAAAGCGTGTTTTCCTGAAAATAGACTACCTTACTTCCCAAGAAGAAAGATAAATCACAGCACAGCAATAAAGAAAAGGGAAGAGAAAGAACCTTCATTTACTTGAAAAGTTCTCAGCACTGAAAACAAATAGAGTTTTTAGTGCTTTATTTCAGCCTTTAAAATTAAGTAGTAATTTTTTCTCTCCTGCTTGAAGGCATTCTTGTCATCCAAGAGTACTTCCTGAATTAAAAGTTTAGATTCATTTTCAGTTGTTCAGTCTTAAATGTTGCAATCAAAGTCTTTCTCTCAATAAATTAGAGGCCATTTTTCAAACAATTTTTGAAGTGAACTTGGTGAGCCACTCTGGCTGGTGTGTGTACTAGTACAGCTGACCCTTGAACAGCATGGGTTTGAAATGCGTGGGTCCACTTATACAAGAATTTCTTTCAATAAATACACAGTCGGCCCTCCCTATCCCTGGGTGTCACATCCACGGATTCCCAACTCTGTAGATGGGAATCCGTGGATGTAGAGGGCTGACTGTATGCACTTTCAACACCATTTTACATAAGGAACTTGAGCATCTGTTGACTTTGCTATCTGTGGGCGTCCTGGAATCAATCCCCCTCACATACCGAGGGATGACTGAAGTTTGGGGGAAGTCAAAAGCTATACACGGATTTTCCACTGCATGGGGCTCGGCGCTCTTAACCCTTGAACAACATGTTCAAGGGCCAACTGTAATTGTAACATGAAAGTTATGAATGACAAACTGCATAACATGTGTTCAGCTGTCACTCCATTCGACTTTGGGCAGAGTTACTCATAAACTGTAAAACAATCCAGAAGATCTCTGAACTTTTGAACTACTGGACAGCCAAACTTTGCAATAAGTGATATCCATAAAAACAATAAAATGTGCCAGTATTACCCTAAATACTATATTAAACTCAAAATTATTGTAGAACACTTCTGTCCTAAGGGCCCACTACATAATGCAAATAAATCTGTTATCACAACATAATAATAGTATTGTTTGATATCATTTTCACAATATTTGCAACATGAAAATAATATTCATATCTAAATATTAAAATATTATTCCTAGATAAAATTAAATATTGCAGTTTTCACTACCGTTTATTTATGAAAGCCTACAAATCATGTTGCTTTACCTTTTTCTTACATTTAAAATAGTTTTTGGTAGAAGTTTCACCATTTTACTAATTTGCTTAATTATATTTTCCTATGGGCTTGTGATAATCTTAATGGTAATTCAAAGACATTAAAATTACCTTAGGAGGTGTGTATCTAATAATAATTCATTAAGCTATACATTTGTTGTATATATCTTTATTTGTATGCTATTTAACAATAAAAGAAGTTTTAAAAGTATTTTTTCTTAGGTTGATAGACTAGGGACAAGTATTCAAACCTACTAAATCTTTGATAGTCTTCACTTTAAAAAATTAAATGATAACATTGAGGAAAATATCTAAATATTTTAACATCTATCATCATACATTTAAATATTTGGATTTTCTGGAAAATAGCAATAGAAATGGAGAAACTGAAACTCAATTGGTAAATACATATGAAAGAGAAAAAGTACAAAATAAACAATCAGCATGATTTAACAAAATTTTCTCTCCCCTGCCCAACTTTTAAAAAATACTTCAACTTTATTGAGGTATAATTGACGAATAAAATTTTAATTATTTAAAGCGTACAACATGATGATTTGATATATGTATATGACATGAAAGAATTCCCACCACTTTAATTAACATATCCATTACCTCACACATTTATCTCTTTTTGATGAGAACACCAATTCTACTATCTTAGCAAATTTCAATTATACAGTACAGTATTCTGAACTATAGTCACCATGTTATACATTAGATATTCCAGCCTCTCGCTACTTTCCCCACCCCCCCAGTCCCTGGCAACCACTTTTCTACTGTTTCTATGTGTTCAACTTTTTTAATTCTACATATAAGTGATACCAGCAGTATTTGTCTTTTTCTGTCTGGTTTATTTCACTCAGCATAATGCCCTCCAAGTTCGTCCATGTTGTTGCAAATGGCAGAATTTTCTTATTTTTCTAGGGTGAATAATATTCCAGTGTGTGAGTGTGTGTGTGTGTGTGTGTGTGTGTGTGTACACACCCCAAAATTTCCTTATCTATTCAACTGTCAGTGGACACTTAGGAGTCTATACCTTGGCTATTGAGATAATGCTGCAATAAAAATGGGAGCACAGATATCTCTGAGATAGTGATTTTTTTTTGCTTCCTTTGGATATTTACACTGAAGTGAAATTTCTGGATCACAAGGTGGCTCTATTTTTAATTTCTTCAGGACCCTCCATACTGTTTTCCACAGTGGCTGTAACAGTTTACATTTCCACCAACAGTGTACAAGGGTTCCCTTTTCCCTGCATCCTCCCAACACTTGTTTTCTGGTTTTTTGTTTTTTGGATTTTTTTGATAGTAGCCATCTTAATGCGATGAGGTGATATCTCACTGTGGTTTTGATTTGCACTTCTCTGATAATTAGTGATGTTGAGCAACTTTTCATGTACCTGCTGGCTATTTGTATGTCTTTGGAAAAATGTCAATTCAAGTCTCTTGACCACTTTTTAACTGGGTTATTTGGAGTATTTTTTATTTGTTTTGTTTTTTGCTACTGAGTTGTATGAGTTCCTTGTATATCTTGAATATTAACCCTTTATCAGATGTGTGATTTGCAAATATTTTCTATAGGTTTCCATTCCATAGGTCTCTTTTTCATTTTGTTGACAGTTTCCTTTGCTGTGAAGGTTTTCAGTTCGATGGAGTCCCAACTTGTTTATTTTGCTTTTGCTGCCTTTGTTTTTAGTGTTAAATTCAAAAACATAATTGCCAAGACTGAAGTCATGGACCATACCCCACCACATTGTCTTTTAGGAGATTAAAGTTTCAAGTCTTATGTTCAAGTTTTTAATCCATTTTGAGCTGACTTTTGTATATAACGTAAGATAGTAGTCCAGTTTCATTCTTTTGCATGTGGATATCCAGTTTTCCCGACACCATTTATTGAAGAGACTACCCTTTTGCCATTGTATATTCTTAGTTCTTTTGTCAAAATTAATTGGCCATATATGCATGGGTTTATTTCTGGGCTCTCTATTCTGTTCCATTGATCTATGTGTCAGTTTTATGATAATACCATACTGTTTTGAATATTATACCTTTGTAATATAGTTTGAATTCAGGAAGTGTGATGCATCCAGCTTTGTTCTTTCTCAAGACTGCTTTAGCTATTTGGGGGTTTTTGTGGCTCTATAAAAATTTTAGGACTTTTGTTTTCTATTTCTGTGAAAAATGCCATTGGAATTTTCATAGGGACTGTGATGAATCTATAGATTGCTTTGGGTAGTATGGACATTTTAACAATATTAATTCTGATCCATGAACATGGAATATCTTTCCATTTATTTGTGTCCTCTTCAATTTCTTTCATCAATGTGTGATAGTTTCCAGTTTACAAATCTTTCACTTCCTTGATAAAATCTATTCCCAAGTACCTTATTCTTTTTGATGTTATTGTAAATGAGATTTTCTTAGTTTCTTTTTCCAATAGTTTGTTGTTAGTGTATAGAAATCCAACTGACTTTTTATATAGATCCTGCAACTTTCATAGCATTTATTAGCTCTAACAGGTGTGTGGTCTTTAGGATTTTTCTAGATAAAATACATGTCATCTGCAAACAGAAAAGTGGCAAAAGTGGGCATCCCTGTTTTGTTCCTGATCTTAGATGAAAAGCTTTCAGCTTTTCACTTGAGTATGATGTTAGCTGTGGGCTTGTCATATATGGTCATTATTATGTTGAGGTATGTTCCCTCTATCCCTACTTTGCTGAGAGTTTTTATCATAAATGAATGCTGGATTTTGTCAAATGTTTTTTTCTGCATCTATACCATTTGAGATGATCATATGATTTTTATCCTTTATTTAGTTAATGTAATATATCACATTTAATGATTTGCATATGTTGAACCATCCTTGCATGTCAGGAATAAATCCCACTTGATCATGGCGTATGATCTTTTTAATGTACTATTAAATTCAGTTTGTTAATATTTTGTTGAGGATATTTGTATCTATCTTCATCAGGGATACTGGCCTGTAATTTTCTTTTCTTGTGGTATCCTTGGCTTGTCTTGATATCAGGGTAATACTGTCTTGTAAAATGAATTTGGAAGAAGTGTACCCTCCTCTTCTATGTTTTGGAAGAGTTTGGGAAGAATTGGTACTAATTCTCCTTTAAATATTTGGTAGTATTCACCAGTGAAGGCACTTGGTCCTGAACTTTTCTTTGTTGGGAGGTTTATGGTTATTATTCAAGCTCCTTACTAGTAATTGGTTTGGTCTGTTCAGATTTTCTATTTTTTCATCATTCAGTCTTGGTAGATTGTATGTTTCTAGGAATTTATCCATTTCTTCTAGGTTATCTCATTTGTTGGTATGATCCTTGGCATTTTTGTTATCAGTTGTAATGTCTCCTCTTTCATTTCTAATTTTATTTGAGTCATTTTTTTCATAGTCTAGGTAAAGGCTTGCCAACTTTATCTTTTTTAAAAAACAGCATTTAGTTTCATTGACCTTTTTAATTGTCTTTCTAGTCTCTATTTCATTTATTTCTGCTTTGATCTTTGTTATTTACTTCCTTCTACTCACTCTGGGCTTAGTTTATTCTTCTTTAGTTTCTTCAGGTGTAAAGGTAGGTTGTTTATTTGAGACCTTTCTTTTTTTCTTAGCGTAGGAGTTTATCATGATAAACTCCCCTCTTAGAACTGCTTTTGCTGCATCTCATAAGTTTTGGAATGCTCTTTTTCCATTTTCATTTGTCTAAAGACATTTTTTTATTTTCACTTTTTCTATGAGCCACTGATTGTTCAGGAGCATGTTGTTTAATCTCCACATACTTGTGAATTTTCTCCTCTTCTACTTAAGCCATTCTCCCTAATTCATTCCATTTTCCTATCATCTCAGCTCAACCACACCATCCTTCAAATGAAGCAGGAATTTTCAGTCTTTATTTCACCATTAAAATATTGTTGAAAGTGTTCCTCCTGGAAAGGATATCCCTAAGCAGCATCAGAAGCAGACACAGGTCTATACCCTACCTACGTTTTCCATTCCTCACTCATGTTTTTTTCCTTCTTCTTTATGTCTTTTTTATGTTTGTGTCTTCTCCATGCATATGTCTTAGATTCTCAAAAATATCTAGTGCCAACCAAAGGCATGATTAAGCATTATTAATGACACTCAGTACTAAAGAAAATGCGGGCCTTTATATTAAAGAGAAAGAATCTTCAATGTAAGAGTAATGTTAGAAGGACAGAATTTCTACTTTCTATTAAGTCAACAGTTGAATCTGATGTATCTTTTAAAGATATATTTTTGAAGTTCAACAGATGAAACTATAGAGTGTATGGGATTGGTTTCCAAATGATCCAGTAGGGGAAGAGTGGAGAGTATAGCTAAAACACGATTGGCCAACAGTTAACAATTGTTGAAGCTGGTTGATGGATACATGGAGGTTCTTTATATTATTCTGTCTATTTTTAAATACATTCAAAGTCTTTTAAATTAAAAAGTTTTAAAAATAAAAATTAAGTACTTCAAAATTAGAAGCAAACCTAAGAAAAAAGAAGCTCCATATATAAAGCTCTCAGTTTATATAGTATAATTAAAACATCAGGGTAGAATACTTTAGTAAATACCAGGGAACCAATGATGAAAGCAAGCCATTTTTGGAGAAATCTTAAAAAAAAAAAAAATACTAGCTTCAGCTCTCAAATGTATAATATTTTCAACTTTTCAAGTTTGAGGATTTTATAAGGTCAGTCAGGTAGGTACTAACAGTGCAAATATTAGAACAAGCACTGGGTTCTACAAATATCCATACCTAAAAGATACAGTTTTCAAACTGTCATCACCCTAGTGAAGAAAAACAATACTCTGGGCTTATAAAAGATAAAATAAATTAAGATACTTTAAAAAGCTAATTCACCTAAAAAGGTAGCCTAATAAGGAAATGTTCAAATAAATCTGCTTCTGGATTGATAGGGTGGGTAGGGGAACTGAGGGAAATGGTGAAAAAAGGAAATTATGCTAAAGCTAAAGATCTTGTGAATTTGGAAATGCTTTTTATCTAACTATGAGATGAAAATAGCAGAGCTTCAGAAATAGTTTGGCTTTGGATGAGATTGAACAAGTACGTTTAACTCTACTGTCTTCCAAAACTCCACTCTTCACAAAAATCACAATAAAAGAACAAAAAATAAACAAAATAAAAACTCAAGGATGAACAGAATAGAAAAGGAGAAGATAGCAATTACATTTTTAAGATTAGAGAGCAGAGGAGCTGGCTGAGTGGCTCAGTTGGTTAGAGTGCAAGCTCTGAGCAACAAGGTCGCCAGTTCGAGTCCCACATGGGCCAGTGAACTGCTCCTGAGCTCAGCTGCCACTGAGCTGCCAACAGGTGGCAGGATGGCTCAGCTGGTGAGAGCACATGCTCCTAACAATAAGATTGCCGGTTTGACTCCGGCATGGGATGGTGGGCTGCACACCCCACAACTAAGATTGAACAAGGCACCTTGAGCTGAGCAGCTGTGAGCTGCCGAAGGGCAGCTGGATGGCAACTGGACTTGGAGCTGAGCTAGCTGCGCCCTCCACAACTAAGATTAAAGGACAACAACTTGACTGTTCCCCTTCCCCAATTCCCCAACACTGTTCCCCTTCCCCAAATCCCCAAAAACATATTAAAAAAAAATCCATGTATAAGAGGACCCTGGCAGTTTAAACCCATAGTCAGCTGTATATGAAATATCCAGAATAGGTCAATCCATAGAGACAGAAATTAGATTTATGGTTGCCAGGGGTTAGGGAGAGAAAGGAATGGGAAGTAACAGCTTAATGGACACAGGGTTTTCTTTTGGGGAGATGAAAGGTTTTAGAAATGGAGGTGGTGGTTGTACAACACCATGAATGCACTAAATGCCACACTGCGCACTTTTACATGGTTACTTTTATGTTAAATGAATTTTACCTCAATTTTTTAAAGAAAGAAAGCTTCTAGAGAGCTCTACAAAGAGGAAATTAGAATACCTAATATATTTTAAACATATTAAAATAAGATTTTAATAACTGAGGCAAAGTTTAAAAATGAATTACATTAATACATAGAAAACTAGACAGATAAGAAAAACTAGAACTAAAAAAACTAATTACTTTAGTCATGCATAATGTTTATAAAATTATAGTAATTCAAATATGATACTGATCTAGGCAGATCATGATATAATCATAAAGGGTGGGGACAGAAAATTCCAAGTCTGTGGGAGAGAGGGAAAGGTGAAAAGTAGCTCCTAATCTCCCATAGCTCAAAATCAATAAAAAATACCTAAAAGTGAAAAATCAAAAAGTAGAAGTACCAGCATAAGTTTATTTAAAACTATGGAAGTAAACACTGAAAGAAACAATCATAAAAGTTTTAAGAAGTTGCCTCTAGGAGTGGGGCATGAAAAATGGAGGTAAAATGCCACAGGGGAATGCTAGTTCTTGTAATAAAGTTGGTAAAACCAAAAGGGAAGGAGGTGGGGGAGGAATGGTATATATTTACACCAGTTATGAAAACAGCTCACCTGGAGAAACTGTGTAAATTCTGTGTAGTTAAGATGCTTCTTTCGATTATGCCCAAAATGCAGTCGGATAAATTCACAGTCCCAGTTAAAAGGGATATGATGATGAATAATAGTCTGTCCAAAAATTTCTTTGACATTTTCTTAAAAGGGAAAACAAAAATACATAAATTATATCTGAAATAAGTAGTTCAGTCCACTGCAATGTTCCTACAGAAAGAAATTAAGAGAAATTTTCAAAGTCAATATTATCTGCTTCTATTAAGATTAGCCGCCAAAATTTTTTGCCCAGAAACCCATGCACAGGAACACAATTGATACAAAATATAATTTTACACTTAAGATTGTGTACCATTACATATAAGGCCATGAGATTCTTAATTTCTCTTGATTTAATTTTAATTAGGAAGTGATTTATATCTCGCACTATGAAAGGCTGCTACTTTGCATTCCAGTGTAAAATCAATAGTGTTTTCCCGGTTCCTCAAGGAGTCGAATTAAGCCCTTTATCAGAAGCGTGAATACCTAAATTACAGGATAATGCAATATTTGTCATACTAAGTATGGTTTGATTGAGGCTTGATTATTACATTCACACTAGCCTGAATATGTCTATTGAAGATATATATAAGAAATACTACCAAAAGCATATCATTAGCTCAGCAGCAAGCACCTTATTAAAAGCTTCTGATATTGTCAAAAATATGGTCTTGACACAAAGCTTCAAAATCCTCATAAAAACCATGATTATTAGTCTCAACTATTAAAATATTTTAATATAAGTGAAATCAGTGATTCACTTTTAAGTAAAGAAGGACTAAACACAGTACACTAGCTTTTAGATGAGAACCAGTCACACTGTGTATACAACCAAAGCCCTCTGACAGCTTGTCTTCATGCACTGACCATGTCATTCATTTTCTTACACAGTTCTACACTTGCTATAAAAGTCAATTCACAAATGACTGGTACTTCAACAAGCATAGACTGGATAGACGAATTTAGAAGCTCATGCCAAAAAAAAAAAAAATCATTAACAAAGTTAAGAAAGCAGGAAGCCTGTTTACTGACATCTTAAGAACAAAATTATTTTCAAATTTAAGCCAATTATATTAGTGAAAGGGTTTTACCATCAATTGCTATCAATTATACTAGAGAATTAGCAAAGACAAGTGTAATGTTTTATAATCTCCAACTATGCCATTTTCCCTAATTTCCGCAGATTCTTTAAATAAGATACAGATCTTGTATTGTAAATGATATAATGGATTCCCTTTAGTTTTACATACTTTTTCTTGATAAAAGCATTGCTATGGTAAGGGTAGGGAGGGGTTTTGGTGTAAGAATCCTGAACTGAATGTCCTACTAGTCTGGACTTTGTATATATAACAGCTCTGAATACGTCACCACAATCAGTAACTTGGAAGAAGGCATTGGATGTCACTGGGGAGATGGGATTCTCATCTTTTCTTTCAAATGGAATGTATTGTAGCTTTTAGTTCTTGCCTAAGTAGCAACAGTATTTCAGAATTTTCAATCATATCAAATTATTTTTACCTTCCATAAACATAAATTAAATATATGGGTTTTTGTTTCTAAACGCAAATAATTAACTCAATAGCAATTCACGGAATCCTGCTTCTAACTAACATTAAAAAATTACCCTTAAATCTATATGAAACTTCAACAAGTTGTAAAATATGTTAAAGTTTAGAAACTAATTAAAATAATAAGGGTTGAAATAAAATATTTAGAGCTCAAAATATTATGGCAGATCAGCAATGATTTTTTTAGGATTCTCCTAACTTAATTAATTGGCTGCTCCTATTCCCAAATTAATTCATTTGATTTCTTATTTTTAAGATCTAACGAAGTGTGAAATTAAGGAAATGAAGAAATCAATGGAAAGCAGAACAGGATAAGTTAAATTACTACATATATTTAATATAAGATTAATTATTAAAGGGAATAAGTTATTTTGTGATCTTTATTTTAAAGGTCACAATTCCCCAAACACAACTATTTGATAAGAAATGTACATATTGCTACGTAGATAAGTTTTATATAATGATGGGATAAAACTGAATTCCTTTTATATGATCACAAAATATCAGAATCTCAAGTGTTTAACTATATCAAATAAAGTCAAAGATTCAGAAGCTTTCAAATTGAAAATTTAATTATAAAAATTGTTTTCTATTATCACAAAAAGGGCATTTATAAACCAAAATTACAATTTATAATTTACACTCAGAGAAATAGCTCTATAACAAAACTTTAACTAAAATCATATTTTTATACACTTCCTAGCAACTTCTAAATAAGATCTTAAAATATCTTTGAACCAATAAAATTACTCGTAGTAATCTCCCCAAATATTGAAGTGTCATTTCTTTAAGTATTTGTTTGAACTTCTACTAAAGTGTTCACTTGACATCTTTGTATATGGTTTTATTATGACCATTATTATGTGCTGTGGTTCATTAACTACTAGACAGTTTTAATTATTTTAGTCATGTCACAGGCTACAATTATAGTTACTAGGCCTAACAAAATTTCAAACCCACTTTGGCACCTCTTGATGTATTCCACTTCCCTTCTGTTATTATTTCCACTACCAACTGCCTAAGGCTAATTCAGGAAACTTACAGAAATAATTATTACAACTATTGTTTTGAAGTCCAATTCTTAATTACCACTTTGCTTTTACCAGGATGTGCTTATCAAAAAAAAAAAAAAAAGTTAGACAAAAGCTCTGGAACTGGAGAACTTATACTTGTGTGAAGCAATAGCTCAAACAGCTGATATCCTTCTTATCTTACCTGATTTTGTCAGGTTTTGCATGAGATGAAAGGGGACACCAATAAGGTCAAATACACCCAATACATCTAACTGGAACTGCATAGCAAGTTTCGCCCCAGAGAGAATCCCGTCTTTCCAGTGGCAAACAAGGATCGTTAGCTCTGATTAGCACTTCATGGAGGGCTATTTCAGTAGCCATAGTTCTGGCCTGGGTGGAAGGGATATGACAGGCACGTCTTAGCGGGAAGATCAGGATCTAATGTTTTATCCTAGGCTGGCATTGCTAAGGGAGATAGGAATCCATTCGTTTTCTGACAAATAGAAAACACTAGACCACTTTTTCACTTCCTACAGAGCATGGGCTTATGAAAGAGGCGGTTTCTAATTGCGCTGAAAAGGGAACTGGGGCCAGATAAAAAAGTAGGCTGTCATTATGATCTCTTTGCTCAAAGGAGAGGAGCACAATGATTTGTCAGGAGGGCAGGTAATGGTGACAACTGTGATTAAGTCAGAATGTTCACAGATGTATATAACATTAGTCAATTTAGCTGTATCAGTCACGATGACTGGACTAGATGTAATATACATTGAAGCATATATATGATGTAAATACGTCTTAACAGAGGTTTGAATTTCCCCAGCAGCCCACACTGTGTCTCCCCATCTCATCCACCCGCATCCCTCCCCTGGTCCTTATGGGAGCTTCCTACTGGTCTTGTTCACCTTTCTGCAGTACAAAATTACCTCTGACCGGGGCTGGCACTCTTCTCCAAGACTGCCGCCATGCCTGTTCCATGAATGAGCCTGGAAGGAGCTGCTGTACCAACGGTGTGGCCAGAGAACTCCTCCTGTAGGTATACAAGCCATCAGCCCTGTGACACAGCCCACCTACCATCAGCCCAACGACATCCTGATTCCAAGGATTTCAGCCCAGCAGGAGCCACTGCTTCCAACTTACAGGCTTGAGACCAAACATTTTTATTGTCAGGGCAAAAAAGTCCTCAACAGCTGAGTTTCACCTGCACAGTTCTTAAAGTGAAGTCAGAGAGGCTTTTAGAAGGACTCCGGCCATGAACAATGAATATCCTTGTGTAACACTAAACAAAAACAATGGCGAGACTTGTGGAAGTAAAGAGTTTTTCAGTGAAGGAAAACTTGGGGGGAAAGAAGAGGAACAACTAAGAGACCAAAAAAAGAAAACAAAGGAAAACAAACAACAACAAAAATAAAGATCAACAGGAACTTGCAGAGGAAGTCCCAACCAACATAGCATATAGACTCAGTCCCAGGCCTCTCAGTTATACTTCCAGGTGGGTCGTTGTTTCCTGGGTGACCTCTGTTTTTCAGGGGGAAAGTATTTCTAGTAACCCCTTACCTACCTCCAGAAGGGACTACTGTACAATCAGTCAACAGAGTAGTCCTGCTGCCAAATATATGGAAAGGTCCATTTCTCAGGAAAGATGAATTTACATTTCAAGAGCATCTATTACCATGGAAGCTATGTGCTTTAACAGCCTATCACCAAATGGCATAAAAACTAATATCACCATGTCCTTTTTTTTTAGCTCAAACTCTAAGAGCCACATAATCGCCTTGAGTATTAATATGATCTCCTCTGCGATATCTGAAAGGAATCTCAAAAATTCTTCCTGATTTAATTTGAATGCCCAGGGGAGGCTGTAATTCTTCCCAGGTTAAAGCAGATATTTATTACCATTACAATTTTATATTATTCCATGTCTGTAGCTTTGTTGCCACTGAGAGAGGGCACAACATTTTTCATGTCAAGACTTCCATCTCCTGAACCTTTTAATAATAACAGTGGTTATGCCTAAACCACCCCAATCCATTCTCCCTTATAGGGGGAAAGAGTCTATTTTAGAGGCACCCATGGAACACATTTTAATTTGCTGTACATATTGATGGTCAAAGACAGTACAAACTCAAAAGGAATTCCTGCTTTTTTGAGGGTCCTACAGTCACAGGATGAAGACATGCCCTTGGAAAAATTCACTTTGAAGAGTTCTTATTCCTAGGCAAACACAATGGTGATGAGATTTTAATAGAAAACTGAGAATGCATAATGTGTTTTATATTCATTTATTAGTTAATAGATAAGAGTTTGGGTGTTGTTTTGGTATGTTGTTTTGTTTTAATGATTACATCTTTGTTAAAACAATAGGTTTTTATTTTTTTTAATTTAGGGCAAAGGCATGGCAGCTAGTGACAAGACAATGTAGTATAACTGGTTACCTAGGTTACCTCAACCTAATTCTATCGAGCGGAATACCCAGTACACTAGTGGACAATAGTGAGACCAAGTCAAGTTTATACTGTATCTAGCACACACCAGTCATGCAATAGCCTCTACGAGGCTCATGCCACCAGGCTCATGCTTGTAACAGATATACAAGCCATTAAGTGTTTATCCACAGCATGCATTAGAAGTTTTATTAAAGGAACATCAAACAGCAAACAGTTAACTAATGGTTTTCTGCACTCTTTTCAAAGCTCCAGAGCCCTCTCCTGAGCTTGCACATTCTGAAATGGGTTACCAAGGTCTCAATGGAAGCCCTCTCTCCCAGAGAGGAGACATCTCTAACAATAAAAAAAAAACAACTTGTCCAACACTCAAGTAAATGCTGTTCAATATTGCTACTTATATAAATACTTCAAAGATGCACACAATTTAAGTATATAATTGGATGTGTATAAAAAGCATATATAAAAAACAAAAGCATAGATGAGAACAATATATACAAGTATGCAGATAACATCATCATCGTAGTCCATGAGATACCGATGGCATAACAGTCTTGCCCACTCCAGTACACCTTGCATCCAGTATGCTCTCCCACCTTTCTCTCCTGATGTGCACAAGAGAAAACTATTCTTTAAATAAGCTCCAAACTAGAAAACATAAGTCCATTTGGTGAAAAGGATTTAAAGCTAGAATGGATCTAAAATTTCCTTTTATTTAAATATATGTCTATAAATACATAAGCACAATTCATTTTATTAAGTGGGTACAAACATGAAAACTGACCTTTATTACAGATCCAAAATCCTATAAAAATAAACTCCAAGTTAATTATTTCCTTATGCTGAAATTCTGTCGACTTGCATACAGCCTGAAATGAGGGGGCCTTAGAAATCTTGTTAAATGGCATTTAACAGTATCAATGCTTTTCCTCTTTTCTTAAGAACAGAAAATTAAACTTTCTCTTCTTCATCATGATTGTTTCCATTTTAGTTAAGAAAATTTGTCTAAATGGGTTCTCAAAACCAGGAAGGCAGGGCAGGAAGGGGAAATGGTCAAAGTTCCCAGGAAATAGGTGAGCACCATCAAGAGAACCATCCAGCTGACCAGGCACCCAAGGAACAAAAGGGGGTTCAGCTTTATCTCATTCCATAAGAATCTTCCTATCTCTAGATTATGGAGAAGAATGAAAGCAAGATTCTGTAGGGTTATATGTTTTTCAGTTCATACCAGGTACTATGAAACTAAAATTGGTTTGCTTTGCTTTCAATCCTAAGTACATTTTCTTAAACTCCTAACTCATAAATCACAGTCTGAAGGAAAAACAAAAGATCTATAAAATGCTAAAGTTGGGATCTAATAACTACAAGCTTTCATTTGCATGAAATACTAAGGTGTGTATAAAGCACTCCACTACTTCCTACACTCACTTTAATATACTCATCAACAATGGCATGAGTCTCTATTGTTAGTCTGTTAGATGAGCTGACTTGAGTGACTTGTTTTTAAAACTGGAAATTAGGAAAAGCAATCAAATGGAGGAGACACAAAGAACCAGGGTATCAAGGTGGGAGGTCAAAATAAATTACAATTTGGTTTCAGGATAATCTAATTCTTAAACAATGGACTCATGATAGAAGCACAGGTATGCTGTCATTAATGCAAATATTTGCACCAAGTTATTTCCCAAGCATTTCTGCACCACATTTGAAAGGGAGATACGTGAGCATGTGTGATACCTACTGAAAACAGAAAATGCAGCACGATTAGTGGTACAGGGTTAATGCTGGACGATGAGATGCAAAGGTTTTATGCTTTAAACTATAGGGTCTAGGTGCTGATGAGGAAAGTCAACATTCTTTAGGAGGCAGAATGGCCAGAGCTTGCTCCAAAGCAGGGACAATGGTAAGGTATGCACGGAAACCTAAGGCGCTCTGCACAGGTATTTATTTGGGGAAATCTTCTTATACAGAAGACAACTGGGCCAATGGGCAGAAGGAAGGAAACAATCAATGTCAAGGTAGAAAATGTGCCCACTGAGATCGATCATAGCAAAGGCACCACGGGTCCTTCCAAACGCCTGTACTCTCTCACCATTCTTATCACAGCATTAACACTTCTTCCATTGGGTTTCACTGTGACAGTTTCTTTTATAACCAACTCTAAAATGAATACATATTTAGTGCTGTGGCTCAGGAAAAGCCTGACTTTCAGGAATTTTTCTATCACATATTGATGCCAATTCACGCCACAAAAGGGGCTCAGGTTGGAAAAGCAATGTGAACATACTTAACACTACTGAACTGTACACTTAAAAATGGTTCAGATGGTAAGGGTTATGTTATGTGTTGTGTTACAACATTTAAAAACTTCCAAATATTAAAAAAAAAAAAGGATGAGGGCTCAAGGTTCTTGAAAACACTACATTGTTTTTACTTAAAAGCCTGTTGCAGGAAAAACTAGGTGATACTTTTACTAAACAAAAACTAATTTCTGCAAATAATTGTCTTTAAAAACTAATACATGGCTACAAACAGAAATCCTAGTTTATGTGCTTATCAGACACTGACAATGTGCTAATAGATTAGGTGTCTACCAAAGGATTTAAAACTATTTCCACATCCAACTCAAATGGCAATTTTAATAGCTTAGCCTTGTTTCCTAAAACCACAAATCTAACATGGGGGTTCAGAGAATACTAACTATTCTTGCCTTAACTCTCTCCTTCAGTTCCACTCTTGGTATTAAAATGACACAGCAGCAGTTTCCCAAAAACGCTACAGAGAAGCTCTGAACTCCCTACACCAAATCCCTTCAAGAATGAGATGATTACTTCATGTTGTGAACCGTCTGCTTCATAAAGAATTTTGCCCAGGCTGGCCCAGAACAAGAAAACTTACACCACCTATTTTAGGAATGTGAACATGTCAGTAACTCAGCTGATGCAACAGCATCCCTGGTTTCCTTAATTTTTTGTGAACAGTTAAATGCTTTGAAGAAAATAAAACCATTTTATCTGTGTAAATCCTTTTAGGAAAGTAATATTTCCTTTATTGTCTAGCTCCTAAATAAACAGCAACCTACATACAGCTACTAGATTTAGCAAATAAAAACTGGACCAGCCTCACTAACTTCACTTATCACTTATAATCTTTTTTTTTCCTTACCAAATGTCACCTCTCCACTTCCACTCTTGTCAAACAATTGGAAAGCCACTATGAACATGGAATCTGGAGCACACAGAACAGATTCAAATGCCAAAAACTCTTGATAGGAGATCAACCTAGAATAAAATATAAAATGTTAATTGGATGATAAAGAAAGGGAAAACATCAGGCATGTAACCTGCCTTTACTGTATGAACTGTGGCTCAGGGTAACCACACTGAAAAAAAGAAGTTTCTCTTTATAGAGGTATTCCAGATAAGAAAGAAAGAGGAATGACAGAATTAGAATATCATCCTTTTGTAAACCCCTCACAAATTAATGGACCTGGGCAATAATCAATAGCCCCTAACATCACAAAAGAGAGAATTATTAATAAACCAAAAATAATTAAACCTGACACAGAACAAGTCAGGGTTTCTCCACCTTGGCACTCGCTCAATAGTGCCATTTTAAGCTGACTAATGCTTTGCTGTGGGGCCTGCTTCTCATTGTATCATGTTTAGCAGCATCCCTGGCCTCTACCCACTAGATGCCAACAGCACCCACCACACTGAGAATTACTACTCCAGATGTAATCAACAATTTACAGAAAATACAAAGGACAAAGGAACATGTTGAACATCGCCACAGGAACACAATCAGCAAAAATGCAGACTCTAGGAAACTACAGGGCAAACATTCTGTAGCAGAAAAAAAACTTTTAAAGAAGGTATGCGGAATGGAGTCAAGGAATTTGTAATAGATATGTATGATATTGGGGGGAAATGGGGCTGCGGATTGGGGGAGGGGGGTTGTCACTTCAAGGGGTAAAAAGTATAACTATTGCACTGTGTTGTACAGCTGAAACTAATTCTAAAAAATGTGTATTTCATAATAAAAAATAATTTAATATAAAAAAAAAGAAGGTATGCGGGAGAACCTCATTAAAAACCTAAACGATATAGCAATTAATTATAAGATACAGATCTTATTTGGATTCTGGTTCAAGCAAAGCAAAAAAGAAAAACAGTAAAAAAAAATCAGGAAATGAAAATACTGATATAACAAAAATACTAGATGATATTAAGAAATCAATCTTAATGTTTTTGAGAAGTTTCTGTTTTTTTTGTTTCGGGTAATTTTTCTTATTTTTTAGAGATACACACTGAAATATTTACAAATGAAATATGCCATCTGGAATTTACTTCAAAATAATCTAGGGAATGGGTGGAGGTATAAATGAAATAAATTTAATAATTATCTTAATATTATTTATATTATATATTATATATAATTATATATAATTATTAAATGTGGTAATAAATATATTGAATTCACCACACGATTGTTTTACATATGTTTGAAATGTCAATAATAAAACTTTTAAAGGAAAAATTTCAAAACAGAAAGAGGGAAAACTAAAACTTATTGAGTCCTACAATACTCAGGGTTGTAAAATTAGCCAGGGGTCAAAATCCAGTGAAATTGCCTTCCATGATTTATGGAGCTGCCATATGCTAGTTCAGACTCATCTTCCATAGCAAGCTTGCTGCGAAGATTCCATAGCATGTTGCTGCTATTGGTAAGTTACTAGCATTATAAAAAACTGTATATATACCCTATATCCAAGATAAAGGAAGAGCCCTCAATGTGATTTCTAGGCCCACAGAATCTGACCTCTGCATAACTTCCCCTTGCTCTCTGTACTCTAGGCTACACTCATTCTCAGGTCCTAGAAAAATCCATGATCCTTCCACTCAGGGCCATCACCGGGCAATTTATTTTTCTTAGAATGGTCCCACCATCTCCAAATTTTTACCCATTTAATTTGCACCCAATCTTTACATAGCTCAGCTTAAATATCATTTCCTTAAGAGAACCAACTGAGAGTCCCCAGATGACTTCACATTCCCATCAAATCCTAACGGCAGCCCCTTTTTAGTACCCCTAGCAAAATTCTTAAAATAATTAAGTAGCTCATCATTTAAAGTCTAGTTCCCCACTGGGAGGTAGGCTTCTCACAGAGCACAGGCTTGATTCAGGGTAGGAACTCATAAATATTTTTTAATAAACTCAATTTAGAATATATAACATTTTAGAGAGACATGTTTCCCAACACAGTATTAGAAAAATGACTACACTTTACATTTCATTTTATGCCCCCATTCATCTAAGACATATTTTATATTCAATGTTACATTTCCTATTACTTAAAACACTTTTAAATATGTCTAAGTTACACAAATTACATTACATCCAAAGCAATGATGTGTACCATGCCTTTGCCCTAATGGAAGGAAAGGCTTTTGGTGGCGTTATTCAGGGGACTATATTCTCATTGTGCCCATGCCGAAAGGATCCTTCATGACATTAGGAGCTTGACAGCCTAATGAATCCTAGAGGAACGATTCAAAAGTCAAAACTGTGTATCAGGCCACATGTCATAATACACTTTACGCACTGGTGTACTGCTAAAAAATATAGTAAAATTCAAAAGTGTGGTTATCATTACACAAACTTTAGGGTAGTAAAAACAAATGAAGTTATATCAGGTTACATCAGTAGTGATCCAGGGAAGCAGTTACAGAAGACCTTTGCTTTGTACATTATATAGTTCTGAAATGTTTGACATTTTTATAATGAAGAATTAGAATTAGTTCTGATTACAGAAAAAATTTTAAAAATAAAAAAAAAAGTAGCGTGGCTGATTATGGGCTTAAAAAAAAAATCTTGGTTTTTCCAACTTAAGTCTCAGGAATTAGACATCAAAAATACAGTTACCCTGAAATACAGAATATGTGGCTTTAAAACACATTTCATGCTCAGTAGTATTTATGAGAAGGGGTCAAAGACCTTTTCCTGAACTAGCAAAGATGATAAACTGTCAGCTGGCAGAGTGGATTTGGCTCACACATGTGTTGTCTTTGGCATCAAAGTATTATTTTTTTAGTTGCATTTGTTGCCAACATTAGGAAATCATAAGATTTCATATCAATATCCAGTTTTCTGGTTTCTGTTGATAAATTGTGAGCTTGAGCAACAGGTTTCTAGTCCCAAGTGGCACCAGGCCCTGGAGTCAAGCCGACGCTGCCTCCCTCAGAGACCAGGGCTGATGAGTTATCTCCATCCCGCACCTGCAGATGTGAGACCCTTGTTGGGTAGGTATGAATGAAGTAGCTCTTTCTTTAAAATATAAAGTCTATGAGGTGACCGGTTAGCTCAGCTGGTTAGAGCCTGATGCTGATAACACCAAGTTCGATCCCCGCATGGGCCACTGTGAGCTGCGCCCTCCCTAAAAGAGTCAACTATGCCATTATAGCATGACAGCAATGTGTAACCAATGACCACGGCTGTTCCCTAATTTAAAAAAAAATTAATACATAAAATACAAAGTCTATGGACTTTAATAAATATCTACATTTTTGTCTATCAGTATATTCATGAAGGCAAATCACATATGCATATTCATGCAACTTTAGAGCCAGAGGGACCCTTAGAGAGTCTAAAGAAGTCAAATGGTTTACTCTAAAACATTCAGCAACTTAGTGGGCCCAGTCAGAGACTCTTAACTCCTGCCTTCAATTCAGTGTACAACTCCCTGCCCCCTTCCTCAATTTAAAGTTATGGTTGAGAAAAAGAAAGAGTATCTGGTATCTATAGTAAGTAGACCATTACAAAAAGGTATTGGGGAAATACTCAGCCAGTCCTTAATACTCAGTTACTTTTATTGCATAGAGGGATTTATTTGAAGAAAGAAAAGTCAATTAAGAAACACAAAAGCATGAGCATCTTAAAAATAAGTCATTTCATATTATTGAACCTTAGAAAGAAATGAAATGGTGACATATGCTACAACATGGATGAATCTTGAAAATAATAGGCTAAGTGAAATAAGCCATACACAAAAGAACAAAGATTGTATTACTTCACTTACATGCAATAGCTAGAATAGTCAGGCTAACGAGAGAAAATAGAACAGTGCTTACCAAGGACTGGGGGCCAGGGGAGAATGGGGACTCACTGTATAATGGGTATGGAGTTTCAGTGCGGGAAGATAAAAAGGTGCTAGAGATGGACGGTGATGATGGCAGCACAACAGTGTGATGTACTTAATGCCACTGAACTGGACACTAAAAATGGTTTCAAATGGTAATTTTTATGTTCTATATATTTTAATACAATAAAAAAATAAGTCACCTGAGGTTGCCCAGGTCTGTGCATTTGTCAAAACTCAGCAAATGGACCTTTAAGATTTCTATTTTTCACTGTGTGTAAATTTTACACCTAAAAAAAAAAAACTCAAAACAAACATTGAAATCCAGTTAATAATATCCATGCTGAATTATTTAAGGAGAAGTATATCAATGTCTGCAATTTACTTTGAAATGAATAAAAAAAAATAAGATGGGTTGATAGAAAGATGGAGGGATAGATAAATGGGAAAAAAGTATAGAAACATGTTAATAGACTATATGTGGTAGGTATATGGATATTCACTGTAAAATTCTTTCAGCTTTCAAGAATGGTTGGAATTTTTCATAATAAAATAATGGGAGGAAATGGAGTGGAGATGACACACAGTCCCTCTGACATGCTCCCATAGGCTAAAAATATATACAAATATAACTTTTCAGAAAGCAAGAAATAATCTGCTTATCTGCTAATATAAAGCAGACATGCTCCAAAATAATTTTTCAAGCTCCTTTTCCTTTATCTTGCCATGGAGTTCGCTATTGCTAGAAGGACCTGATCAAGACTTTGGCAGAAAAAATGCAAGCCACTAAATGTGGAGTGAGAAAAATCATTGCTTAGTTCATACTGTAATAGTTTGTTTTCTTTTAATCAGGACACCATACTTGCTATCTCATATTTTACAAAGAATATATATCATCTTATAACTTTGAAATAATATATTTTATGAGTTTATATGTATTTTTAAATTTTTCAACAAAGTTCCTTTTTTTTTTTAAAGATTTTTATTGGGAATTGGGGAAGGGAACAGTGTGTTTTTCCGGGACCCATTAGCTCCAAGTCAAGTTGTTGTCCTTCAATCTTAGTTGTGGAGGGTGCAAGCTCAGTTCCAAGTCCAGTCGCCACTTTCAATTTAGTTGGGGGGATGGGGGGAAGTTGGCACAGCCCACCATCCCATGTAGGAGTTGAACCAGCAACCTTGTTGTTAGGAGCACGTGCTCTCACCAGCTGAGCCATCCTATCTCCTGTTGGCAGCTCAGTGGCAGCTCAGCTTGGGCGCAGCTCACTGGCCCATGTGGGAATCGAACTGGCGACCCTGTTGCTCAGAGCTCACGCTCTAACCAACTGCACCACCCAGCCAGCCCTCAACAAAGTTCCTTTTTAATTTACTGAATGAAAACTATTAAGATTTCAAAATATTAATATGTTAATATTGCAATTTTTAAAACAACCAAGATTTCTGCATAAAAGGGTCTTCTATATGCATATAGAATATTAAAGGAAAACACTTTATAGGAGAATAGAACTTCCAGGTGAAATTCTGACTAAAGCTAAATATAGAAACTATGGTTCTAGAAGTTACAGTTTCAAACAAGCAACTGTCTAAATATTTTAGATTAGATCACACAATAATAGGCCCTGAGATCTGCATGTAATGCATAAAATCATTTTGCTTTTCATTATACAACCAGAACTTCAAAGTTTAAGCCACAATCTCACAAAAACTACTTGGCTAATGGTTTTACTATTAGACAACCCTTCATGCTATTTATACCACACAATGCTACTTCTACATGGCTTGCCACAGTAGGCACCTGTATAAAACACTCCTGCTTATTTTACTATTTATTGGAGAAAAGGGAGTAGGAAAGAAGAGGAAGGGGGCAGTTTACATGCTAAGAAAACATGGGCCAGGGTTGGGGGGGCAGGAGAGCCAGAGCACAAAAGGGCATAGTATATCGGTCATTCCTAAACCTGCTTTTCCCACACACTTAACTAAATTACTTAGACTTCTCTATACTAGGTCTGTTAATTCAGGTTTGGTCTTGGGTGATTGTAAACAATATTATGTGGTGCTATGTCAAGTTACATACCTATAGGACTCATCATCCAAAAACTACAATCTCATCATCCAAAAACTACACTAGTACAAAAGGAATAGCTTTGGGGGCTGGAAAAAAATGTACCAACTGAACTATTCTAACCTTTGATCACATCTAGGTAAAAGAGTGGGAAACAGAAAGAGGGGGGAAAAAAGAGTATCTTTTTATTTTTTTAATGATTACAAAAAGAAAAATGGTCTAAAAATTAAGAGAACTAATTTTGTGTTATTGGGCAAGTCAATCAACCTCTCTGGGCCTCATTTTTCTTAAATGGTAAATGAGGAAGGATTGACTACTTGGAATAAGTTAAACATTACCAAAGTCTTTGATTTTTGAATTAAAAGTATTAAAGAAACTTTAATAATGACATTTAACCTTTTTAAAATGATAGACACTTTTGAAACCCTGGGATTTATATCCAGAAACATGCAGATGCAAATTCACTCATTTTTCCTTATACTTCAGCAAGTTCAGAAATCAGAAGACTATCTATGAACAGGAAGAGATTAAGAATCCCTGTGTTTCTAGAAAATTCCACCTTTCTCTGCCTTTAGAAATAAGCTATATATTTCTATACATAAAAATAAAATAATCTATGTTTCATAAACTTACTTATAATTTTTATGACCTAATTCTATGAATCAGATTTCCTGCCCAATCCCAATCTGACTCATTCTAAAGAGAAACAGAAAAAGTTTTAGACACTTTTAAAATTTGAAGTGGAACATATTTACCTTTAAAAAAGAGAAACAGGTTTGGTTTTTGTTTTTTGTTTTTTGTTTTTAAGTAAACACTATTCAAAATTATTAGATTCCTTACTAGCCAAACCTCAGTTTTGATCTATTCTACTCGGGCAAGTTAAACCCTCGATTCCACTTGACCACACTTTTAACAAAGCATTTGAGTCTGGGAGAACCACATGAATGAAGCTTCAAAAAAGATACACTACTGACATGGGCTAGATGGTCACATAAGGAAACATCTTAAAAGATATGAATAAATACTCTGAAAGCATGTCTCAGACCAAATTAATAACAATAAATACTCTGATCGTTTCTGAAAGAGCTAAAAGTATATACCACCTTTAATAATTTTGAAGAAGGAATTCTGATTAAATATAATTAATTTTCATATGCCTTACTGTTTAATCACTATTGAGAGACCCAATGACTAAATGGTCCACAGTAACTTATCAGCTGATTTGACTTTTTCTGGAGACTAGACGCAAAAGGTATACAAGTTCCCCAATATCTGTCATTAATAAGTTATATAAAACCTTTCCAAGATATAAAATACTCACAGTAAATTTCATGCACTGTGCTCAATTCTGTAGGAAAATACCAATGAATACATACTAACCCTGGACTCAAAGAACATAGCTATCATCATTTCTATTTAAACTGTTACAATAGCCTCCTAAACATATTTCACTGCACACAAGTCTTGTCCTAGTACAAGCTACCATTTTTCTAAAATCTTATCATGTTTGTGGTAAGGGAAATAACTTGGAGGCCTGGGGATGTAGCTTGAAACTTGCAAAGCAAGGTAAATTTTCTTTATAATTCATACAAATAGTCCATTTGCTCCATAATACAATCATATGATATTTTAATATAAAAATATGTGATTTTAATACAGTTATATGTGATTTTTCTCCTTGAATTGAGTAAACTGACACTCTAGTAAGATACACCTTCTTATTTCTGTGACCGCGCAATACACTGCCAAGCTAAAGATATCCCTACAACCGAGAGTCACGAGCCTATGGCATACAGTCAAAGCCCAGCACACAAGATCCCCAGCTCTACTCCAACCACATCTCCAACAGCGATAAAGCTACACCACAGCCACACCAAAGTACTTGTAACACAACCCCACACTCACTCTCCAAAACACACACATGTATGCCCCTTGGTGTTTTAAGCCACTGCTGCTCCTTTTCCTGGGATTCTCCACCCTACTTGTCCAACCACCAGCAAGCTCCTATTCATCTTGCCAGGTTTCACTCAAACAGTGTCCTGACAAACCCAAACAGAGTTAACCATGCTTTCTTGGGTGTCCTGTGTACCTTTCATATACTTCTACTACAGCACCTTATCCTCAAAGTATTATTTTGTTTACTCATCCTTTATCTCACTAGGCCATGAACTTCTTCTCAAGACCAGGAACCCCATTTTATTTATGTTTGCATTTCTAAGGCCAAACAGTGATGGGCAAATAGTGGTTGTTCAATACACGTTTGTCAAATAAATGAGGAAACAGATAAATGAATAAATACCACTCTCTAAATTCTTCCCTGGTTTATCTTTCTTCATAGCACCTATAACCTCCTAACATGTTATAATTTACTTTTAAGTTAACTGTTTTTGCGTGGTTTACTCACTGAAGTAACAGTGCCTAAAATATAGTAGGTACTCAGTGTTGAATAAATGAAAGAAATACACTTAGTTGTCTGAAAACCACTCTGCTCACATTATTCGATATAAAATATGGCTTTGCATATCTAATTTTAAAAAAAGCCAGTATCCTTCACAGTGTCAGTAAATAACACTGTTTTTATAAACTTCTAAAAGATAGTTTATTAATTTAAAATTCCAGATGGTCACAGGTAGACTTATGGTGTTTTTATTTTTTTAATTAGATACTACAGAACATTAGTTTTCAAAAAATGCATAAAGGTTCTTACCCATCCTTGGTTTGATCGGCTACTCCTGCCAAGAGCTGCACAATCTTCGGGTTGCTATTCGGATCATTATACAGTCCAAGATAGCGCTGGACAAAGTCTTCTGGGGTCATGTAATGTTCTCCATCGACCTCAGTACTGGCATACTAAAAAATAAATATGCATACTTAAAAACTTAAAATTATTCAATATCATTTTGTAGCCAAACGTTTTGTGAAAATGTTAAGTTAAAGGCCAGTCTCAAAATCAAAGTAAGGATAATAAATGCAGAATTTTTCTCTGGATAGTGAAAAATCAAACACCTTGAGCCTGATTTAAGAACACTGGTAAAGTACTGATACATGCTACCACATGGATCAATCTTGAAAACATTGTTAAGTTAAAGAGGCCAGACACAAAGGGCCACATGTTATATGATCCCACTTACGTGAAATGCCCACAATAGGCAGATCCACAGTGACCAAAAGTGGAAGAGTAGTTGCAAGCAGATGAGAGGACAGGAAAATAAGACAGTAGCTGCTTTAACATGCATGGGGGTGATGAAAATGTTCTGGAATTATACAGTGGTGATGGTCACCCAACATTGTAAATATATTAAAAAACACTGAATTGTATACTTCAAAATGGTTAAAATTGTGAATTTTATGTTATGTGACTTTTATCTTAATATGTACGAGAAGAGATACTAGACAGATGAAAAAAGGCGAAAGGGCAGCCAAGATGACTAAGACTTGAAAGTGACAAGATAACATCTGTGGACTCCCAGAGGCTTCCTGCCTTAATGACCTGCCAAACTTTAAAAGTGAAATGAATGAGGAAAGCATAAACAAGACCTTCCATCATAGGTATTCATTCCAAGTTCTGTAGCTCAAAAAAAGAAACAAATAAAAATATTCTGCATTTTATGTTGATTTTTTAAATAAAATAAATAGTAATAATACCTGCCTATTAAATAAATGCCTCATTATTTTGAGGGTTTTGTGTACCATGGCATGACCAAGCATGAAAGGCCAAAGGCCTCCTTTCTGGGCTACAGCTGATCAATTTAGCTACTCCAGTCAACTATCAAAGTAGAAATACCAGAAAATTTCCCAGAATTGAAGAATGCCAGGGCCCACTAAGTGCTAAAAACAATAAATTAAACAAAACAACAACCCACGTCAGGACTTGGCCCATCGTCATAAAATTACAGAACGTCAGGATAAAAAGCAAATCCTAAAAGTTTTCACAAAGAAAAAACAAGTTACATATAAAGAATTACGAAACACGGGCATCATGTGCCTCAACATAAACACTGGGACCTTGAAGACAATGCAACAAGGCCTTAGAATTTCTAAGAGAAATGATTTCCAACCTCGATTCTAAACTGAGCCAAACTGTCAATTAATTGTAAGGGTAGGTTAAAAGCACTTTGAGATGTCCACGTTTTCTCAACACTTTTTTCTCCTTGCATCTTTTTCTCCTTTCTTTCTCAGGAAGCTGTAGGAGAATTTGCTCCATCAAAAAGAGGGCATGAATCAAGGAAGAGAAAGATGTGGGATTTAGGAAGCAGATGACCTAACTCGGGGAAAATGGCCAAAGGAAATCCCAGGACAACAATTGTGCTGTAGGCCTCTGGAATGCCTAGTCCTGACTAGGGCACATAGAGGGCTCCAAGAAGGAAAGCCACTAGGGAAAATGAAATGTCAAGTCATCCAAGGCATTGGCTATGTGAAAAATAACATTGGGAGAAGTTTAAATCTTTGCTCAAATGTCACCTTCTCAATGAAACCCACTCTGATCACCCTATTTAGTCTTACAACCCATGCCTCTATCCGTATTCCCAATTCCCCTTATGTTGGCCTGTTTTCCACTTGGCACCTATCATATTTTAACATACTATACATTTTACTTATTTCTTATGTTTATTGTCTGTCTCCCAACTAGAATGTAGGTGTCACAAATGAAGAAATCTCTGTCTGGTTTGTTCCCTGATGTGTCCCTAGCACCAAAAATAATGCCTGGCACATAGTAGGCACTGAGTAAATATTTGTTAAGTTAATGAACTGGCAATAGTTACACAAATTACTAAGTAAATGAAAAATTAGGTACTTTTTCACTCTATGAAAAAGTATTTTTGTTGTACAAAAACAGGAAATATTACCATAATACATGACTTAACTCCAAATAAACAATAATAGTAATAATGTAGATGTCAAATATTAACTTAATAACAATTACAAATATACTAAGAGGAATGGAGGGGAAAGAATGGGGGAGGAAGTAGTATAAGCTAAGTCCTCAACTACTATAATAGAAAGTTAATAATGTCTAGAAATAGCAGTATAGAAATATAAAGGAAATACTAAAATAAATAGCTAAAAGAATTACAAGGGGTTGCTTCTGACAAAAAAGACAGGGATGAGAAGCATCAGAGCAAAGGACTATTGGTTTGCTTTCTGTTTAAACATTTCAAACATCCTCATTTGTGAATCTGACCAAACCAAACCACAACCTCTTTCAACAAGGAGAACATTAAATCAAAAATGTTTTCTTTGTCATATTCTGAAACACACCAAGAAGGCTATCACAGCAAATTCGATATAACAGCCTATACAAGAAGTAACCCGAGGAGGACATATTTTTACTAGCTGGTGCTGTGAAAGGCACCTAATAAGTATCATCCACTTTATTTGGGGGTCAAAAAACATGCTATAAAATACATGCTATAAAAGTCAATCCTGAAAGGGTCCTGGGTTTAAATCCTGGCTCTCCCACTGTGGGTCCTTAGATGATTCCATTCTCCTCCCAGGCCTTTAGATAGATCACACATCTATAAGATGAAGACTAACTAATCTTTGATGTTTCAAAACAATAGGTATGCAAAAATAGGATTAAAAAAATAAACTGTATGGTATTGATACTAATAATGAATGGATTCTACCAATTCCTATCAATGGCTTCTTCCTCCTCGTTCCTCAGTGTATGATATAATCTGACATGTTTTACCAAGATCACAAAACCACCAGATTTAAGGACAGGCAGGAGTGGGGAAAGGTGCAATGTCAGGGAGGCTACTGCTACTGGAAAGTGGATCAACACAAGGAAATCAAAAAACAGAATTTAGAGACTGACAAGTCAACCACTAACTAGAATATGAGTGCCAAACAACAGTATGAAAAATAAACTATGACCAAAAAAGGAGAGATTTGTTCTGAGGATTGGCGGGATGGGGCTGAGAAGACGAAGGAGAAAGCTATGTTCAGAATAGGACTTGAAAATAAAATTCAATTTCAACTGCAAGTGGAGAGAGAGGATATTTCAGGCTCAAAAATAAAAATCAATGTGAACAAATATAATTTTTTTTCTCTTTTTTGGAGGAGGAGTGAGTTGGAAAGAGAAATGGTAATAAAGAGAGGGTATACAAAAATATGTAGAAGGTGAAGCTGAAAAGGCAGATTGAGACCAGATGGTAGAAGACTTTCAATACTAAACTGAATCACAACGGAGCTGTATTCTATGGGCCATTGGGACACCACTAAAAATGTTAGGGGAGGACAGGGAGAGACTTTATCTGATCTTCGCTCTTCCTGGTGACAACGTGAAAGATGGATAGAGACGAGAGATACTGGGAGGGGCAGGGAGACCAAATCATAGCTACTGCAAAGATCCAAGTGAAAGAGGGTGACGCTGAACTAAGGTGCTGGGAGTGCAAATTAAAAAACAATGAGGGGGCCAGCCGAGTGGCTCAGGCAGTTAAGAGCCTGAGCTCTGATCAATAGGATCACCGGTTCAATTCCCACATGGGCCAGTGAGCTGCGCCCAAGCTGAGCTGCCACTGAGCTGCCAAGAGGTGGCAGGATGGCTCAGCTGGTGAGAGCATGTGCTCCTAACAACAAGGTTGCTGGTTTGATTCCCGCATGGGATGGTGGGCTATGCCTACCCGCAACTAAGATTGAACACGGCACCTTGAGCTGAGCTGCCCTGAGCTGCCGACGGGTGGCCAGATGGCGACTGGACTTGGAGCTGAGCTAGCTGCGCCTCCACAACTAAGATTGAAGGACAACAACTTGACTGTTCCATTTCCCCAGTTCCCCAATAAAATCTTTAAAAAAAAAAAGTGTACATTTACCCATTGTTAATGTTTTTTTATTTTATATGATTTTAATAGTGTTAAATTCATACCATTGAAAATTCAAAAGGTACACAGTGAAAACTCTTCCTCCCACTTATCCTCAGTCACGCAATTCCCCACTCCAGAGGAAGTCAATTTCTTGTATACCCTTTCAGGTGTTTTATGTATAAACAAGTAAATTATATATACATGAGATATGTTAATATATACACACTAATATATATATATGCAAATGTGTATGAATATTCTTATTCATTTCTTTTTACACAAATAACATACTATTTAGACTATTCTGTACATCTTGCTTTTTTTCAAATTCAATCCTTTTGAAAAGGAATTTAGCACTATGTATGTACATACACACAAATATACATAAACATCATATATAAAGAGCCATAAAAATGCTCACATCCTTTGACAGGGAATCCTGGGCCTTACTCTTATGAAAAATTTAAAAGGAGGAAGAACTAATCACAAAAAACAAAATAAAAAAGTATAAGAGATGGATTATGGTGATCTTTGTTCTCTCTCTTCCCAATTGTTTGAGTGTTCCTTTCTTTCTTTAATTAGCAGGTGTAAATTTTCAAAAGAGGGACTATGAAAACATTTGTGTTAGTATTAACAGCATTTGGCGACTAACTGTCCTTTTTTTTTTTTGGCCTCAGAGATGTCTAATATCTAATACCTAAATTTGACTGCCAGGACTATCACCATTACAAACATAGAATACATGCATATTCTCTCTCTCTCTCTCTCTCTCTCTCTCTCTCTCTCTCTCTCTCTCTCATACATTAAAAGTATACGTACTTCCTGAGTCACCAGGATTTCACAACATTCTTGACTTTAAAACTATCAAGAAATAGAGCAGCCTTAGCACAAACCACCAAGGACAAGGCAGCCAACAAGAAAACAAATGCTTTTGTTGACATGTACTGGAACAGGCTTTGCCAGTATCTGGAGTTATAAATGATGCCAGAGAATCACTTACCCTGAGGTATTTTGCTAGTGTTTTCCCCAACTCTCCTAGTCTATTTTAACTTGATTTTAACAGAAAGATAAAGTGTATAGATCAGAGGAAAAAAACAAATCTTCTCATCCACAAGGAGTCACTACTTGACTTCTGCAGAAGACAGTTAACTAATTAATTCATTAAATTAGAGACAATTACTTGGCAATGTCAGTGAGCATGTTGCCTGAACAGACAGAAGAGGTAGTTTACAACTGAAACTAAAATCTACTCAGTCAAGATTCTAAAATACTTTAAGTATTATGTTAACAAAGAAAGGCAGAAAACCGAAAGTATTTTTTAAATCCTTTAAAATAAGAATGATCCATTTTTGGCCAGATGGTCTCATGTCTTATTAGGGAGACCACTTCATGGACGGTGTAGAGGCCTGACCACTGCACTGTACTTCTGAAGCTTCCGTTGAATAATATTATATGTCAATTATAATTTAATACATATATAGTCATGGGATGTGGAGTATAGTGTGGGAATGGAGTCAATAGAATTGTACTAGATATATATGATATCGGGGGTGGGGGGAACAGTGGATGGGGGAATGGGGGTTGTCACTTTGTGAGGGGTGAAAAGGATAACTATTGCATTGTTTTGTACACCTGAAACTAATATTAATAATCATTAAAAAAAAGAAAGATCAGTGGTCAACAGGGGTTTATGGAGGGAGGACGGAGCAATGAAAACAGGAATTTTAGGGCAGTGAAACTATTCTGTATGATCCTGTAATTGTGAATATATGACATTATGTATTTATTGAAACCCCTATTGCTGTACATCACAAAGAGTGAGACCTCATGTAAACTAGGGACTTTAGTTAATGTATCAATATTGCTTCAGTTATAGCAAATGAACTACACTGATGCAAGATGTTAGTAATAGGGGAACTTAGGGGAGGATAAAAGGCAGGTGGGTACATGGGCATGTCTGTACTATCTGCTCAATTTTCCATAAATCTAAAACTGCTCTAAAAAATATAGTGTATTCATTTTTAAAATGAATAAAAAAAAAGGAAAAAAAAGAATGATCCATTTTTTTAAAAAACAACTTCATTACTTTCAATGCCTCTTATTTTAACTGACTGGATAATAATGTTTTAAACAGTTTTTTGTGTGTGTTTTTTTTTCAGCTGAGCCATAGCTCAGCGGCAGCTCAGCTCGGACCGGGACTTGAACTGCTGTTGCTCAGAGCTTGCACTCTTGAGCAAGCTCTTAACCAACTGAGCCACTCAGCTGGCCCTAAACAGATTTTTAAAAAAGTAAGCATGACGTAGAGTAACACACAAGACTAGAAATAAGAAAACGTCAAGTGGCCTTATTCAGATCTTCTCTTTCTGCTAATCAAAATGACTTGCATGTTTACACTAAAAACAATAAAAAGCAATTTAAAACAATGTCTTGGTCTACCAGGCTAACAATTACGCTACAAATTTAATATATCAAGTAACTTCATAGTTTCATAGTATCACTTCCATTTTGTTCCTATCATTTCAAAAGATGAAGTAAAATGAATTTAAATTAACCAAAAAATTACATCCATACTCCAAATAACTTTAGAGTTAATCATTTGCCATTTCAAAGGTGTCTCTCAGGCACTTGTAAATCCCTCTTGGGCAAGAAGTCAAGGACACATGAAAGACATAGGCAAGAAGTAGCTGACAGCATCTAAAAAAAAAAAAATACATGGTCTATTTTCTTAACTAAACTTTACCCCTACCCAACTCAAACATTTGAATGTGAAAGTGCACATAGCTCTGACATTTCCAGAAATATTTAAATTTGCATTGAGTATAGTTCACATGTGCTTGACACTCTGAAGCTTGAGAAATAAGATGGATCTTATGATTAGAATCTCTACACATTCAATCCAAACTATTGCCTATAAAAAGATGGCAGGGTTTCATATTCAAAGATTATGTTGTGTTTACATTGAACTCCCTCTAGCTACAAATGAAAAGATCATGTTATCTAGAAATGTTTTGCCTATCAAGCCAACAAATCAACATATCAAGGCCTCGCTTGACTGGAGTGAATTGGAATAGTAGTAACTCCTTTGCCATTTACCAAATTTAGCCTTAAGTGACCTTTAAAATGTATGCTACCTACATCACAGGTTAACTATTAAAAAGCAAACTTTACAAAGAATTTACATACAACACTAAATTTCCATTGAGTAAGGAGAAAAAAAAGGTTAACTTAAAATCCAATGCCATGAATGAGTTACCAATCCAAATAGTTTAAATAATACAAATGACCTGCTTACATGGTTTAAATTAAAAAAAACAGATCCTTTCATGTCTTATATTTCTAAAAGATTTTTCAGAATTATAAAGCAAAGTTTTGATCTGCTATGACTGGAAAGCTGGTTACTTTTTAAAAATTATACAGTATATCACAATCAAAGATTTTCAAGTATGTACTCCCAAACCAAGATAATGTATCTAGAAGCACTATTTTAAGCTAAAAATCTGCTGAAATCAAATGTTTCAGGTTATTTTGCATTCAGTTAAAAGCGTGTATGAAGCACCTACTATGTGCTGGGCGCTATGCCTGGTATTAGAGATGCAGAGATCGATAAAACGTTGATCGTGTCCTCAGATAGTTCAGAGACAATGGCATGATGGACACCAAAACCAGGGTCAGAAAACAGGTTCTAATCCCGTCCTGATAACTAGTTGAGATTTCTTGAGCAAATCACTCTGAGCCTCTTTAACAGGAAATAGCTGTCTGTTGTGAGGGAAAACATGAACTCTTGAACACCCAAGTCCTTGGAATTATAAAATATATGTACATTGAAACAGTCATTCCAAAATGCTTACACACACAGAAGAGCATAGGATCCCAGTTGCCCTCCTGGCTTTACTGAACTTTTCTGCTTTTGCCCAAACATAGCGTTATTGTTCTAACTCTTCATCTTTCTCCAAACCAAGGTTTCCTCAGGGTTGGCTTCCAGTGTTCTCGGGTTTACCAGGAGATCAGTCCTGACTTGTCTAAGGTAGCTTCCCTCTCTGCTTATCCGACAGGTGGCTGTAATATGAGTAAAAATAAACTGTTCCTCCATGACTCTGTTCCAACTGAGATGAACTGACATTTTCAGATCTTAACATGCTTTCAATTTCAGTTGCTCAAATGACAATATCACAAAGTTCAGTAACTACAGATATCACATAGAGCATTTCCCATACAGAAAAATGAATTACATGAACAATGGACGAGGAAGGCAGGGACCAAGGAAAGAGTTCAGTGTATGAAGCTAGTAATCCTTTTGCTGTCCTTAGCTCTTACTGCTCTTATTTCTAATGGAAGCCAAATTTAGTCAGGAATGCATGTCCTGTCACACTACACAAGCACTCAGCATGATGAGCAAAGACCACGCTGCAAATCGCACACACAAACCCTGTTACAATAGTACAAGGTTGAATTCAGCTATCATAAAAAATATTTTAATGATAAAAAATAATTGTAAACACAGTTGGCCACATTTTAAATTTTAACAACTTTACAGAGCCACATTAATTTTTAAAACAAAGATTTGAACTAGTGATGCAAAATTTTTCTGATATTTACTAACATCAACGACACATGCAGTGGGAAAAGGCAATTTTATACGTCTAATTTTAATGAGCACTTTCAGTTGCACATTTCATATTCACTAGAAACAAAACATTCCATTTGATTTTGCAAAGAAAATTCCCCAGAAGTCTGCCTTTCTCAGAATACTTCCATGAAATCCTATGTGCTTATTTTTCTTTCTGCTTTAAAATACGTATGCATATGTATTCGTACTGTCCATTATAGCAAGTCCTACTGTCAGCTACTAAAAAACGCATTTCCTAACACAGTGGGGAGGTACAAGACCCTGATTACTGAAATAAACTGAAGCTACCATCATAAATTAGGTCTACCAAAACAATTTTCCGCTCAAAATGGCCAAAAACCTTGGAAATTAAAATTAAAATAACGACCCAGAGAACTCAATAACTGGAACTAGAACGCTTCTCAGGGCAGATTAAGTTGAATAATTAATTTGCATTTTTCTTAAAATAGTTCAATCTCTTGATCTAAGTAACCATGGGAACATACAAGAAGCATATATGTTTATAAGCCTGGGCAAATCATGTCTTAGACAATCAAGGTGCAGCTCCTAGTGGGACAGATGCTTTAATGTTGGTGAGCCTTGATTAAATACCAAGATTTCTGCCATAGATAAAGAAGGACGTTTATCCTTGTAGGAAGTAGAAAATGTTAAAAAGATTTAAGAGACAAATCAACCAAATGCAATGTAAGAACCTGGCTTGTACCCTGATTTTAATAAAGCAACGTAAAAAAAAAAAAAAGAAACAATTCAGGGAAATTTCAACACTGAATGGTAATCCATGATATCAAAGATTATTTTTTAGGAGTGATAATTGTATTGTGGTTTGTGTGTTGGATTTTCAGAGTCATCATCTTTTCGATATACATACTGAACTATTTATGGATGTTTATGGATATAGTGATATGATGTCTGGGAATTGCTTCAAAGTAATCCAAAGCTGCTGCAATGTAGATTATAGTTGGTGAAGCTGAGTAATGAGTAATGGGTACATGGCAAATTCATTACACCATCTTCTCTAAATTTACATATGTTTGAAATTTTCAATAAGCAAGTCTTAAAAGGCTACACAAAAATAACAAGATGAGTCTATATGTACTAACTTACCTGTGCTCCAAACAATATTAAGCAAAAAAGGCAAATTTCATTCAAATTCATAAGGCAAGTTTCCTTCATTTACTGTATAACCTTGAGCAAGTTACTTAACTTTTCTGGGACTCAGTTTCCTCATCTATAAAATGGAAATACTAATGATACCTACCTTATAGAGTTGTTCTGAGGATTAAATATGATGCTTTGTATAAAATACTTAGAATAGTACCTGACACAAAGCAGTGACTCAGTCAGTAACCAATAGCACAGTTCTAGAAACCCAAGGGCCATGGCATTGGTTTCAGTGAATGACGCTTCAGAAATTTCAGCAATACAGTAAGTCCTCACTTAACAGTGACAGTAGGTTCTTGGAACTGTGGCAAAATGACATATACCAAAACCAATTTTACCATAGGCTAACTGATATAAACAAGAGTTAAGTTAACTGATATAAACAATGTTTTCACGTATCAGAGTTGAGCGAAATGACATTATTCAAGGACCTATTGTGCTAAGTAAGCAAAAAAGAGCCGGACAGAATAGGGAGATGATTTTTGAAATAATAAATAAAGTTACACACATAAAGAGTGAATTATAAGTCTCTCACGTATGTGTCTTGGTATTTCAGAGCCTATGGTTAGACTATTATTCCTTCTCTGGTCCAGACTGAGCAACTGAAGGTTCAAAAAAAGCTCTGCACATATCTTCCAGTCTCTCAGGTCTCTCAGTCTTAGACCATGGTTATCCCCTTTCTCAGAACCTATCAATTTGAGAGAAGTTACTTTTATTTATTTTTTTTTTTTTACCTGAGCCATCCTGCCATCTGTTGGCAGCTCAGCAGCAGCTCAGCTCGGGCCGGGACCCGAACCGCTGTTGCTCAGAGCTTGTACTCTTCAGCAAGCTCTTAACCAACTAAGCCAATCAGCCGAGAGAAATTACTCTTTACAGTCCCATTTCTGAATGTGGGGATTTGTGAAGAACTTTGAATTATGACTCAAGAATATGAGTAGTTAACTGATTACATGTACATAATCAGAAACACATATTAATATCCTAATCACTTTATAGGTCCAGCACAGTTACCTGGGGAAAACAAGGGACTCAAATCCTATTCAGGAAAGAAAAGGCCTCATCTCGTCTTAGAAAAAAAGGAAGGGGATAAGGAACTAAGCTTTATTTGGTCCTCCATGTGTCAGGCACCATTTACTCATTACCTCATTTAATCTTTGTAGCATCACTATGTACTAGGTGTTGTTATCCTTCTTAAGACAGATGAAGAAACAGGCTCCAAAAGTAATGTAAACATAAACACCTACGGTCCCATCGCAGAAAGGTATCAAATAAGGATTCAAATCCAAGTTAGACTACAAAGCCCATGCAGGCTCCAGCTACACTCTGCTGCCTCCTGAATGAAAAGGAGTCACCTAAGGCCCAGCCCAACATATTTTAAGAACCCTATGGGCAAGAGGAAATTAACTGGAAGAATCAGTCTACTCAAAACAGGCATCCAGGGCTGGCCGAGTGGCGCGATGGTTAAGAACTGGCTTGGGATGCCAGAAGGCCCCGGTTCAGATCCCACATATGAGGGCCAGTGACACTGCCCTCTACAGCTAAGATGCTGAACAACAGCTCAACCTGGAGCTGGGCTGCCGTGAG
>NW_017731616.1:1940873-1944891 GCF_001890085.2 Hipposideros armiger
GTGAGCGGCCGTCCAGAAGCCGGCAACTGATCTGCCTCGCCCGGGAAGAGCATGCAATGATGGTGCCAACTTGGGCCAGTGAAGCAATGTCCTCCACAACTAGACTAAAGAACAAAACGACAGCAACTTGTCTGTTCCCCTTCCTCCAATTCCCCAGTGCTGTTCCTAGCCCCCAATTCCCCAATAAAAATCTTTTTTTAAGATTT
Source organism: Hipposideros armiger (assembly GCF_001890085.2). Taxonomy (NCBI): domain Eukaryota; kingdom Metazoa; phylum Chordata; class Mammalia; order Chiroptera; family Hipposideridae; genus Hipposideros; species Hipposideros armiger. Next base: position 1,941,080 of record NW_017731616.1, read on the forward strand.
TTATTGGGAATTGGGGGATGGGGAATAACAACAGAATAATCTATATTTTACATTTTGACTATATCCTTTTTGTGAAACTCTAAACTCCCGTGAGACCATTCTCCACTAGTTCTCCTCTTCCTCTTTCCCACCTCAATTGTGGATATTACTTAAAATAAGTCCCTTATTCCCTGTCTTACTTTATATTGAATTCTCCTAACCACAAGGGTTTACCTACCACCTATATGAATTTGTACCTGTCCAAATCTAACTTTAACTTATTGCTACACATTTATTTAGCAACCAAACTTAAATTCCTTCCCCCTGCCAAAAAACAATTTTCCCAAAATAGGTGCCTTACCAATTAATATGTATCCTAAAAATGCCAGATTCACCACTCCTTCCTTTACTTCCAAATTTAATACCAAATTCAATAGACTCCTTTCCATTTTCCCAGCCACCAGCCACCCCTGGTCATTATCACCCACATGTATTATTTCAATAGCCTCTTAGCTGACCGCCCTACCTACTTCCAACCTCTCCACACTTTATCCAAGGTATACAAAGAGCTGCCAGAATTCACCACTTTAATTTGACAATTCAGCAACCCACAGTGCCTCCCTACTGTTTCAAATCCAAACTTCTTGGCCAAATGTTCTATCTAAATAGTTACAGTGTATAGGCACATTCTTTTTTTAAACACCTAACCAGATTTTTCTTTAATTTCTCAACAAATGCAGTTGCCATCAGCTTCTTACATACAGCTAGCTTTCAAAAATCATCCCATTTTGGGCCGGCCAAGTGGCGCAATGGTTGGGAACTGGCTTGGGACACCAGAGGGCCCCGGTTCGGATCCCACATATGAGGGCCAGTGACACTGCCCTCCACAGCTAAGATGCTGAACAACNGAAGCAACATCCTCCACAACTAGATTGAAGAACAAAAACGACAGCAACTTGTCTGTTCCCCTTCCCCCAATTCCCCAGCGCTGTTCCCATCCCCCCAATTCCCCCAATAAAAAATCTTTAAAAAAAACCAAAAAAACAGGCATCCATGAGAAAGCACAGAAATGTAGAAGGAAGTTTACATGTCAATGTGATCTCTTTAAAAATGATTTCAAATATAAATTGAGTCATTCTATTTCCAAAGTAAATGACCTTCAGTGGTTCCCACAAGGCCCTTAGAAAAAAACCCCACTCTTTCTCCACAGCATATAAACGAGGCCCTGCTTGATGTGGCTCCTTCAGCCTCATCTCTTACTGACCCTTCATCCCCTCACTCACTGATGCTTCAGGTCCATTAGCCTCCCTTCCGTTTGTCAAACATACCAGACTCTTATCCACATCTAGGCCTTCGCACACGTGAGCCCTCGAGAACTCTCTCGACTCACCTTGTAGTTCTCAGCTCTAATATCACCTTCGCAGGGGCCTTCACTGACCACCCTCTTGAAAAATTATGGCCTTTTCCATCATTCTGTTTCCTTACTGGACTTGTCACAATCTATAGTTGTGTGTGTGTGTGTGTGTGTGTGTGTGTGTGTGCGCGCTTATTATTGTCTCTCTCACCCTTCTTAGAATGTGAGATGCTACTTTCACTGAACTCCTCTATCTTACCTCTACAAAGGTAGAACCTAGCACGATGCCTAGTCTGGCATTTAAAAATGTATTGGTTGGTAATAGAACATAACATGGCATTTTAATAACACTAATCTTTTCATCTTTTCAGTTATTTTTCAATCCTAGTTAATTCAAGAATAAAGTCTCACTATGGTGATACTATGCCCTTGATGCCTAACACTTTTTTTTTTATGAGAACTCTATATAGTTAATGGCAAATACTTTATAAACTAAATATAATTATCTTCAATTCCTATATTCTAAAGAACTGGTGAAAGCACTTAATCAGTGTGGTTGAGAAAACTATAGATCCCCTTCTGTGCATCGCATAGTAAGCCTATTCAATCCAATTTATGCTGGAAAGTCCTCTTTTAACTTCAGGTTCCGAATTGCTCAATTCTTACGTTTTTAATTATTCACTTGCTCAAAATTTCATATATACATGTTGTAACTTTGTTTTTATTTTCCTCTAATTCTTCCCCAAGTTAACAACTTAGTATCTATCCTTCCATACCTTTCTCAATGCCCACTAAATCATACAAACATATATGTGGAAATATACATACAACATATATGAAATGACTTTTAGAAAAATAACATCATGCTACGTATATGTCTTTACATTGGAAGGCCCTCTAAATCTGGAATAGGTCTAGCGCATTCTTTTTAGTATCTACGTAATTTTCCATAGCATGGTTATTCCATGATTTTTCTACTGCTCCCCTTTGTTAGCATTAATTTTGTTCCTCAACTCAATTGTTGAGGAACAACTGAGTGCTGCAACTAACAACCTTGTATACATTCTTATGAGTATTTTTATTTCTCTGGGATAAATACCCCAAAAGTAGGATTGTTTGTTCAAATGGTATCTTGTTTTTATTTTAAACCATTGCCAGATTGCTTTCCAAAGAGTCTTTGTTTCCACAAATACTTAATCAGAGTACCTTTTTTCTCCACGTTTAGCCTCAGTAGATGTTATCATTTTTTTAATACTACTTGTATTATACCTGTAATATTATGCTACACATCCCACCCCTTTGAAAACGTAGCCCTAATGCATATTCCAACAAAGTGAAAGGGTCTCCAGCTAAAAGCTCTGCTTAATTTCCTTTTTGGACCCAAGTTACTGTGAAAAGTAAATGAATACATAATATGTAAACAAATATTTATTGAATAAGAGGACATTTCTTTAAAAAAAATTAATACATTATCATAAAAACCCTAAGGAAGAATCGCTCTTTGCTTTACAGTAGCAGCCTCTTCATCCATTTATTGTCTAATCCTAAATAAATAAGACAGAAAAAAAGCATTTTCATAATTTTCTTTGGGATATGATCTTCATTGTTACATTAGTGTTAATGAGAAAAAGAACAGGCTCAAAATGATAGTTGAGTTCTACACTGCAGTACATTTTTGGTCTAGCATATACCAGGGGTGCCAAAAAAATGTATACACATGACTTGTATTCATCTTTTGTTATCAGTATGTATTGAGTACTACAATTTTAATACAGTTTTTTTCCTTTCTTAAAATGTGTATACATTTTTTTGGCACCCTCTGTACAATGGTACAGTCTCAACATGTGTTGCTTTTACCATAGAACACTGACAAATGAACAACAGGTCTATCAACTAGAAATAAAAGAAATATCATTGACTTAAAACAGTTTTTAGGGCCGGCTGAGTGGCTCAGTTGGTTAAGAGCTCGCTCAAGAGTTTGAGCTCTGAGCAACAGCGGTTCGAGTCAGCCCGAGCTGAGCAACAGGTGGCGGGATGGCTCAGCTAAAAAAAAAAACAAAACAAACAAAAAAAAAAACAACAGTTTTTGATAAACTTAGACCACATTAAGGCTTCATTTTGAAATTTGTCAGGCTTATCACAAACAGCCTGTGACATTCTTATTGTCCTCACCTCACATCCCTCTTCATTGCTTCTATCGTCCCCTTTTGCTACCATACACTTCTGACGTAGCAAAACTGGGTCAATGATAGTATGTGGGTGAGAGAGGCAAAAGAAGAAAGACCCAGGCCAGCCGAGTGGCGCGTTGGTTAAGAGCTGGCTTGGGACGCCAGAGGGCCCCGGTTCAGATCCCACATATTAGGGCCCGTGACACTGCCCTCCACAGCTAAGATGCTGAACAACAGCTCAACCTGGAGCTGGGCTGCCGTCAGTCACCGGACGGCATAGGCTGCAGCCCCTGTGGCAGTGGGTTGCCATG
>NW_017731616.1:1946211-1966605 GCF_001890085.2 Hipposideros armiger
GCCAGTGAAGCAACGTCCTCCACAACTAGAATGAAGAACAAAACAACAGCAACTTGTCTGTTCCCCTTCCCCCAATTCCCCAGCACTGTTCCCATTCCCCCAATACCCCAATAAAAATCTTTAAAAAAAAATCATCCCATTTTAAGATCTCACAAATGGCATAATGTAAGGGTTAAGAAGAGTATGGGTTTTGTAATTTGATTTGAATCCAGCCTCTACCACTTACAAACTAAGTCACATTAGCCAAATCATTTAACTTAATCTATATAACAGGGACACTAACCCTACCTCTTCCTGAGATTGTTATGAAAATTAACATAATACCCTTAAAGCACCAGGCCAATGCCCAGCACACTATAGAATGATCAATAAATGTTAGCCATTGTCATTATTATTATATGGCCACTCTGACATTGGTAAGTCATATCTGATTGCTCTACCAGAGGCTATGCATTTGCTTTCACTATTCTTCACTCCTTCAACCACAAACTGTTAGAGACAGAATGGCTCTCAGAGAGGATTCAAGTCTTGGCTCAATCCTCCCCTTTGATTATTCAACTTGGTGGTTACTACTAAACTAAAACAAGTGCACGAGTGGCACACAGAAAATAGTCCTTAGTAAATATTTGTTGGGTCAATATGTAAAGTACTAAAGAAATATGTATTGTAGTTACTAAGTATTTTTGTCTGCTATTATCTCTAAAACAGTAACAAATCATATGCACCTAAAATAAAGCTATCTCTAAAGGCTGTTTCTATAGCTTCAAGTAACTATAGTTTGAAGACAGGAATAAAAAATTCTAACATGTTACTTGGTAACTGTCCTCAAATTGATTCAACTAACTCTACTGTATCTTTCTAGCTGCTTTATGCCTTCCTGAAAGTATGTATCTATGTTCTCTCACTCTCCTATCTACCAGCAATTCTTGGGTCAATGCTTTATATTTAGTGCTAAATGTGCAGTTACGAATTATACAAATTTGCAATATAAAAATAAGAGCATCATCAATATAATGTGTAAAAAAATAGTAAGATTTCAAAGTTGTCAAAAAGCTCAGCAAAGTCCCAGATCTCTCCTAGTACTTTCATCTCCCCTCCCCTAAAACAAATCTATACAGAACCATAGATTTTTCCCCCACACTGGGACTTTTAAAACTGGAAGGACCTCAATTCCCATTCTGTTAAGTCCTACTGAATACCAAACGGGAAGGTAAAGCCTGGGGTGGCCAGATAATTAGCCATGGGTACAACAATCACATAGAGGCAGGACTGGGAATTGAACCCAGTGTTCCTAACACCTAGGTCAATGCTCTTTTCACTACATCATGCAGAATTTCAACTGATTTCTCCCATGCCTACTTAATCTAGAAAATAAACTATATCACATGAACTCCTCACAAAACAATAGAGTATAATAATCATATAGTATGGCTAATACTAACATATATTTTGGCTATTTTCAAGAACATGTGTGAGGAATAAAGATTACAAGCCATAAATAGAGCATTTTTATTACAATTACATTTGTTCTGGAAACTATGCTTCCCTTTATCAGATATTATAAACTTTAAGATTCCAATTTTCATGCATTCGTCTTCATGAACTACACATACATATGGTCATCCATACAGCCTCCTCTCCAACAATAGGTTAAGCAATCCACATGTCTCAGATAAAAATGTCATCTATTCCAGGCTCACAGCATGTTAGAATCTGTTCCTAATATAGAATCATAGACTTTTCAAGTTGGAAGGAACCTTAGAGATCACCTCTCATTTTACAGAGAAAACTAATACCCAACAAGGACCTGCCCAAGGTCAAAATTTCTATACAAGAACCCAGTCCAGAATAGAAAGTTCTCAAAAGAAAATTTCAGAGAAAAACACACTACTTAAGTGGAATATCTTAGCTTGTAACCCTTTGCATCTACTTCTTAAGTACAACTTCCTGCATGAGGAACTTTTGAAATTTAAGAAAAGAAAGCAAAACAAAAAAAAAGTCAACTCCTTTTTTTTTTTAAGTTTACAGCCAAGTCACTGATCCTAAAAAATTATCACAAGTTTAGGTGGATCCTGGCAAGAATCTCAGACAGTAACATTTTATAACAAAACCCCAAAAGCGTATGGATATAATATTAAAAAGTAAAGGGAAAAAAAACACAAATTAAGAATAGCTGTATTTTTATCTCTGTAACAAATTACCTAGAAAAATCACTTATAAGTAGGAAAACTTTATAAACATGCAACTTTCAAGGAAGAAAGAATTTTAATCTCCATTTCTATAATTACACAAGAATGTCAATATATTTTGAAATTTTATTTTGATCATAGTTCTTAAGGGGAATTCTGGAAATTATTTTTAGTGTTCTTCCTTTACATGTCTTAAGTCATGTTAAAAAAAAACAATAATTTGAGTAAAATCTTTTATCAAACTTTAATAAGAAGGAAAACTTTTATTCAAACTTTAACAAAATAAGAATTGTAAACTATATTATCTGGCCTTGTGTTTAAGACTACATGAAAATACATCATTCTTGAAAGTTAAGGGCTGAAAAATACTAGACTTAACTTTTTCCTCCTTCTGAAAAAGCACGCTACATAAACCAATTTACCTGTAGGAATATGTTTCTTAACTCATGAGGATCACCTCGCTTGGTTGTGTGCACCTGTAAGCAAAAAAAAGGTCAGTTAATGCTTCACTAGAGATCACATAATCTCTTCAGATTAGAGTTCACAAATGCTGACAATCAATGCGCTTATCTTTTATGGGCATTTAATTTAAACAAACCAAAAGTATTAATACTGATAACAACTGTCAAATTGGAGATATGTGACTACTGGGTTGAAAGACAAGTGTGAAGAGCCCAAGATATAGCAAATCTACCAGACAGACTTCATTTGGACTGGAAAGGAAGGCAGTGAGGATCAATCCCTTACTTACTCCACATCCACCAGCAACACAGAAACCACCCACCTTCAAATCAAGAAGCCAGCAAAAGTAGATTAACAGGAAAGTTGAAACACCCAAATTAATCGCATGGCCTAGCAGCCTTTCTTCCCGATGTGAAGCAATCTAGAATACAATTATCTCAGCGCCCCTCTCCTTTTACACCCAACCTAAAATATGAAAGCTGCTACGTTCCCAGATACTTCCGACATCCTGCCACCTGCAGCGCAAATGCCAACCAATGCCCCGGGCCCCACTGAGGCCCCAAATTACTCAATTACTCACCCCCTCCCCCACCGCAATACACAGATGCCTTAGGTACCCCCGGCTTTATATGCCACTTCCTCCCACTCCGCTTCCGACGTCCTCCAATTCTGGGCTCACAATCCCATGCACTTAGGGCAGGACACTACTCTTCCTTCACTGACTCGTGGTCCTCACAAGCCCCTCCAACTCACAATCCCTCCTCCTTCCCCTCCCCCAGCCGGGCATCCTCTCCCTCCGGTCCAAGCCCCGCAGAGCTCTCCCACCCGCGAGCTGGAGCCCCAGGACACGCTATCTAAGAACCAGGCAAAGAAGGAAATAGGGAGAAGTGAGGGGCTGCAGGCAGGGTCCCCAGAATGTCTCTTATGCAATAAAGGCAGCAGCAGAGAGTTGGAGTCACCTTGACCGCCATGCTGTGCTCGGAAGCCGGGGACGAGCAAGTGAACGAGCAGGGCCGAGCTGTCAGGGCGCGCGCGCGCCGCCTCCCCGGCCGCGCCCGCCCTCCCGTTCGCCGGCGCCGCGCGCGTCCCTATGCAAATAAGCCCGGAGTGGGCGGGGCGGGCGGTGGGCCCGGCGCCCCAGCAAGGAAGGGGAGCGGGCTTGGGGGCCCGCCCACCTGCCGCACTGGGGAGGGGGACGCGCCCCCCAAGGGGAAGACTGGAGTGCCAGCCGTGGGATTCCCGACGCGCCGCGGAGTTGCCGACAGCTGAGAAGCCGCCAGGAAAGCCCCAGGTTTCCTAAGGCCTCTTAGTGGGTGTGGCGTTGGGCACCGACTTCTGCCAAAGTCGTGTTACCCTGAGACTTAAAGGAACACTTGGGGCCTAGATTGAGCAAGATTTCGAAGGCTCAAAGAACATATTCCATTAATAATGATAATAAATGAATTAATGGCAAATACTGACAATAAAAAAAGATTGGGAACTACTCCCTCTGGGGAAAACCTAAGTAAACATAACTTGAGAAATATGTCCCCTAATTGGCATGGGATGAATATACGTAATGTATTTTTGCTTCTTGTTCTATTATAAAGCTTTATTAGGCTCACTGGACATTTGTAATCACCCAAGTCCTTTGTGCAATGAGGTGGGGCACAAATGTGTACGGGGGAGGGGGGGTGGGGGGGTGCGGAATCCATTTGTTTTTGACTGGGCTAGCACTGAATCCCGCCAAATTTGCCCATACGTAAACATCTCCAGCTCTACCTAAGAAATAGAAGCTATCCCTTGAATCAAAATAATGTCTCTAAACTGAGTCTCACTATTATGACTATATTGAGCCGCATACTAATTCACTCAACCATTTACTCTGCATCTATTATATGCCAGACACAGTCCTGCTTGTAAAGCAAATAACATATAATCCCTACCCTCTAGTTTACAGATGGTCAGTGCTTCCCCACAACCCCAACCCTAAGGTATTTTTGTTTGTGTCTTTAAGTCAAGCATGCTCCCTGTTCAAAAAAAAAAAAAGCCTAACAACTCCAAGATTTCTCTTGATGTTACTTAGCTCTGTAATTCCTCTCCACCCTCCTTTGCATTTCCAAAATTGAATCTCACAGGCTTCCCTTTTCTCCAGTCTCACTAATCATGATATTTGTGTTAAGCATCGAAGTTAACAGAAACGAAGAAAGAGGAATGGCAAATGGAAATTGTTGATAAGGAATACTAAATTCCTGGTACTCCTAAAATGAGCTTTTCTGCTGTAGTTGATTTAACTGTCCACCATCATTACATCTTTCTTCAGTCTGTCCAAAGTTCTTTTAACAATGTAATTGGACATAAGGACTTACAAATTTATATTTTGTTCTACTAGCACCTTATGACCCTGATACTCTGCTCTCTCTTATTTTATGAAGTTTCTCTAAGTAGGATTCTCAAGATGTTTATTTTATGTTAATTTACAAGGAAAGAATGTCTGTTTAGTAGCCCAGAGTTCTTCAGTTTGAATAAAAGTACTTAATGGAAAGGAAGGCATTTATTTATAATGAAGGGATTATTTTCTTTTGGAACATGTTGTTATTGACCAAATCCATATTGTTGGAGTGAAAATTTAGGGTCAGTCTGGCTACTCCTAGAGAAGAAGACAACATTACACTTAAGCAGAGCCCACTGCAATAATTAATAGGTATAGGCACCAGGCCACAATGAAAATTTTCTTGAATAAAAAATAGCTGGTCTTTGAGCAAATTCAAGGGCTTTCTTGGTACCAATCTAGTTGTAATGGAGATGATATAATAATTTTAAACTAAATAAGGCTGCTATATGGAAAAGAAAGAAGAGCTCAGCTACCCTAAATAAAAGTTAATTTTGCTAAATTTTTCACTTATCCAAATATAATAAACAATAAAATGGACAAAGGTGTTAAAAGTATGTACTACAGGAAATTAAATATTGAAAGGAATACAAAAGTATATGAGTTGGACCTCCTGCCCTGAAAAACTTTGCACTCAATCATTCTGTTATAATGATTGGCTAATAGTATTATCACAAGTTAAAACAAATTAAAACTTACTTTTGCCTCAATTGTAGATGATCAGGGTTGAGAATAAGATTCACAATATATTTGGGGAAAGGTGGTAGAAATAATTCAAACTTTTCATGATTTTTGAAAATTACATGCCAACACACTAATTTATAACTCTTTAAGTTTCAAATGATATTTGTAAACAATAAATAATTTTTAAATGGTTTAACAACAACTGTAAGTTGAAAACTTGATAGTTAAGGCAGTCTATAAAGAACGACATTTCAGAAAGCAAAATTTGAAGTCAAAGGCTAAGAGACTAGGCAAATGTATTGTCAATAGTCACTTTTTAGAGTTGGTTTCATAAAAGATTCAATATGTAGCTTGACTGAGCTGGGAAATTAAATTTGTTTGTGAAGTTGTTGCCCATGAAAATAATATATTACCCCCGGATGCAAAATCGAAATAGGCACTTACTAGACAAATCCACAGAAACATGTCTCCAATTCCCAGGCAGCTTATATTATATTAATTTGAAACCAGCCAGGCATTTTGTGGGTGAAAGTTAGAGTTATACTAATGCCTCATGCCCTAATAAACTAAAACATAATTATTAAAACAAGAGGCAATTTCCAATGAGCCCGTTCTGTCACAACTCCTGGACCTCCTTCCATTCTTAATAACATACCATTTCTGTTTATCTTCTAGCCTCCTCTGATTATTTTACTGACATGAATGCATTTTCATTCCTGTTTCCATATGCCACACAGCAACTATGGATGTCATCTTGCAAGAAGTAAATCAAGGCAGTATACCAACACTTGATGGATCATTAGGGTATCACTGACTAATTAAAACCAGGAGAGGAGCTCTTCCGTAGATTAAAGGTACACATGGCATTACTGTGATGAGGAATAAGCCAGATTTTATGCCCACCATCAAGACGAAGATCACTTAAAATATTTGAAATAAATAGCATGATTTGATCATGCACGCACACACACACAAAGGATATTTGAATATCTGGAACTTTTAAGTGTATATGGATTTTGACGTATACCTTAAAATCGTTCTTTAAATTTTACTGGAATATTGCAAAACTTACAAATTTTATAAGTTGTGCTTTTAACTCTTTCCTATATGGGGAAATGGCAGTGGGTAGGCTGGGGAGAATTTTGAAGGGTTAAGTGTCCAAGTTTGAGTAATTATGTTCTAGTTGGTATGCTAACCTGGAAATCAATAAATCAGAGATTATTATTTCAACCCAAGCTACTTATAGTTAGACACTAGATAAATGACATATTTTAAGGCTTCCATATTGTACAAGTATTATACTCCCTGTATGAACATTTGCTGTAATTGAAATAAATTCTCATTTTGGTGGGAGGGAAGAGTGGGGTATTAAAAATCAGATGAAATAGTTGTACTCCTGCAATTACGTCTTCCTAAACTGTTTCTCCTCGCAGTCTGACTCTAAGTCTTATAAATTGTGTAACAAGGATGACAGTGATCCTATTTTTGGACCACAGTCTTCTTTATTCCCTGTGGAGGCAATAACAGCCAGTTTTCTTTTCAATGAATTTTGGAAGGAATTCATGGAATGAGCTGTTCTAGATGTTTAAGGCTGTGAGTGCCCTATCACTACTCGAGCCATGTACAAGCTGGTGTTTAGTGGGAAACCTCATGATCAGATGGAGAATTGAACACTATGAGCTTTAATGCTTCTCTTAACACTCTAATGTCATGACTTGGAATGAGCCAAATTTTACTTAATAAACATTTATTGAATACCTTGTGTTTGTACTAAACTCACTGTTGCAGTTAAAGGAAATATAAGAAAAATAAGTAGCATAAGTCCCAAAGTGTGGAGCATGTATTACTCTCGCAACTGCTACAACTCATTTTTTAATGAATAAATCTGCAAGAATGATACCAAAACCTTTTATATGTGCCAAAGGCCAAAGCAGCTTTAGGTAACAATGGGGTAAAAACTCTGTGATTTGTCACATGTTCTCATTCCAATCAAATGTATATCACCGGGAGAACAAACATCCTGCTGAGTCCTTCAGCCACACTACCCTACCCCTGAGGATTTACTTGGATCTGTTTTTTGCCTCCATTCTACTTAGAGGCCAATACAGAAGGCTGCTTTGAATCTGATCCAAAGTAAAGAAAAATTTTCTTTACTTTGTGCTGCGAGAAAAGCAAAAGCCCCACAATATCCAAAGCATACCTGAAAAAGAACAAAGTTGGAGGACTTATGCTACCTGGCTTTGAGATTTACTCCAAAGCTAAAGAAATCAATACAGTAGGTCCTCGAAAAATGTAATTTTGTCCAACATCATTTGTTATAATGTTAATGAGAAAAACAAATCAATTCCCAGCAGGGCCACACGGACAGTGTGGACTTTGCACATTCTCCCCGTGTCTGTGTGGGTTTTCCCTGGTGACTCTGGCTGCCTCCTACATCCCAAAGATGTGCATAACAGGAGAATTGGTGGGTTTACATTGTCCTCGTCTGAGTGAGTGTGAGTGTGGGTAAATGCAACCTGCGATTGCGAGGTGTCCTGTCCAGGGTGGGTCCCTGCCTTGTGCCCTGAGCTCCCGCGATAGGCTCCAGTTTCTGTGACCCTGAACTGGGATAAGCAGGTTAGAAAATAATGGACCTTAACTTGTTTTTATTCACTTTTCTTAAATGAATATATAGCTTACATTTATTTCAATGTTTAATATTGGAAGTGTTTTGTGACTATTTAGAAATTTGATGATGTCTTTGTTTTGGGGTTTTTTTTGTCTTTTTCTTACTTTTTTTTCTTTTTTTTGATGATGATGTTTTTGTGACCAGTAACATGCTGCAGGAACTTACCTCTTGTTTATATCAGCCTATGGTAAAATTGATTTCGTTATACATCATTTCGCTTGAAATTGCAGTTTCTAAGAACCTATCAATGAAGTTAAGATTTACTGTACAGTGTGATACTGGCTGGCATAAGGATTGATAAGTAGAGCAATGGAACAGAACACAGAGCCCAGAAATAAATACAAAATTATAAATTCATTTGATGTCTAACAAAGATGCCAAAGCAATTCAATGGGATAGGGAGTCTTTTCAACAAATGACACTGGAATAAGTAGATACCCATATGGGAAAATATGTAAACTTCAACCTCTACCTCAAAACATACACTAAAATTAATTTGAGATGAATCATACATAGACCTAAATGCAAAGGCTAAAATCATAAAGCTCTAAGTAAAACACAAAAAAGAACACCTTCTTGATTTGGAGGTAAAGGTTTTTTCAGTCAGGACATAAAAAGCAATAGCCATAATTAAGAAATTGATAAATTAGATGTCATTAAAATTAAAATTTTCTACTCATCAAAAGCCAGTGTTAAGAAAATGAGTAGAGCCTTTTTGAACTTCTTTTGCTCGGCCCGTTCCAAACTCTTTGGAGTGTACCTTCTCTTCTAATAATGGCCCTTGAGACACTTCCTACTGCTCAGGTGCACTTCTACTTTTTTGAAACGTACTTTTTCTTCTAATAAACTGCTTTTTCACCAAAAAAAAAAAAAAGAATGAAAAAAGAAAAGAAAATGAATAGGCAAGCCACAATCTGGAAGAAAAAATCAGCAAAACATATGTATGACAAAGAACTGATATCCAGGTTATAAAGAACTCCTAAAACTCAATTATCAATAAACAACCTAGTTTAAAAATGGGCAAAAGACTTGAACAAACCCTTCACAAAAGAAGATATAGCACATGAAAACTGCACATCATTAGTCATCAGGGGAATGTAAATTTAATCACAGTAAAAAGATAGCACTACACACGCACTAGAAAGGCTAAAATTAAAAGACTGACGACAACCTGTGAAGCAACCAGAGCTCCCATGTGCTGTAGTGGGAGTATAAAATGGTATCATTGCTTTGGGAAAAGCTCCAGCAGGTTCTTATAAAACTAAACATACACCCACACTATGACCCAGAAATTCTACCTTTCAGTATTTATCCAAGAGAAATAAAAATATATGTGGATAAAATCACTTGTACAAGAATGTCCGTGGCCACTTTATTCATAAAACCAAAAACTGGAAATAGCCCAGGTGTCAATCAACAGGAAAATAAACAACCCTATAGCATAGTCAACAAATGGAATACTATTCAGCCATAAAAAAAGCAATATAGACAACACTGATATAGACAACAACATTGACGAGTCTTTAATATATGCTATGTGAAAGAAGCCCTACATGGAATCATATAGTACAAAAGAGCATATATTGTATGATTACATTTATGTGAAGTTCTAGAAAAAACAAAAGTAATCTATGGTAAAAAAAAAACAAAAAAACAACACCAACGGAAAAAAACAGAACCATGGATTCTGGGAGAGAGGAATTGGCTGGGAAAAAGCATGAGTGAACTATCTGGAGAGATGGTAATAGTCTATGTCTTGCTAGGGGTTTAGGTTACAGGTGCATGCATTTTTCAAAGCTTAGGGAATGTACACTTAAGATATATACATTTCATTGTGTGTGAATTTTTCCTCAAAAGAAAAAAAAATTTGAATCTATATTGAACTCTAGCTAATAACATGAAGTATTTAAGGGGAAGAGTACTGGTATCTTAAATTTACTCTGAAATGCATAAAAGAAATAAAGATTGATGGATGGATAGAGAAACGGATGGATGGATAGATAGATAGATAATGTGATATATCTAACGGGGTTATTTGGGAATTCACTGTAAAAGTTTTCAACTTTTCCATTCATTTGAAATTTTTCATAATAAAACATTGGGGGAGATTGTGCTGGGTCTTTGGGTTACTAAAGATTGTTGTGTAATGCTGTTCTTTGACTAGAAATTGTAATGGGACTTGTTTCTTAAACACTGATAGGCTTGTGTGCATTGTTGGAGAGTAGGGAAAAGAAACTGAAACTGCTTGACAAATAATATATCTCTATTATGAGCAGGGGAATCTGTGAAAACTACATTACATTGAGGAAAAGAGTGTTTTCCTTAACATGGATTCAGACAGTAATTATATATCCTTGAGAGGTGTGTGTGTTGGTCCAATTGTTACCCACAGGAAAACAAGAGCAAAAATGTGGAAGTATATTTGCATAACAGAAACTTTGGAAAGTACCAGACTTGGAACCTGAAGCCTTCCCATGAACTCTCCTGCTGAAGTACACCAAGTGTATAAATCTAGACTGAGAAACTCAAGTCTTGGGTGGCAAATTTGTGCAATGGGTTCTTATGTCCCTGGATTGCCCTATTGGAGAAGGAGAACTGATTGTAGGATGAAATCAATCCCAATGAGTAGGGAATTTCTACAAAAGGGAGGGTAGGTTTATAGTGAGAGATCTAAAGAAAAGGCTCATTAAAAAAGAGACGGAGGGCCAGCCGAGTGGCTCAGTTGGTTAAGAGCTCTCTCAAGAGGTTGAGCTCTGAGCAACAGCGGTTCGATGCCCGGCCTGAGCTGAGCTGCTGCTGAGCTGCCAACAGGTGGCAGGATGGCTCAGCTAAAAAAAACAATAATAAAAGAGATGGCCACAAGCCTCCAGGCAAGAAAGCTAGGAACTGGGGGATGCTCACAAAGAAACTCCTTCTGAAAAATTGCTATAAAGGAATAATGTAATATTGACCAGCTTCAAATTGTACTAACCAGAGAATAATCAGGAAGTCTAAGTTGGAAAGTTCTAAAGAATCGGTATAAATCAGCTAGACCTTGAGGAGGGTTAGACCTCTAAGAGGTCAAGAGGGCAGAGGAAGGATGAAAAGTGGGCAGAATTGTGGAATGATTGGTGTTCTTTTAAACAGAAGAGGACAGAAGCTGAGAACACAGAATAACTTGACCAAGAACAATTAAAGGTCTTAGTCAAAGTTTTGCTCTGCATATTCCGTTCCCGGTAGCCCTGACAATAGGATGCTATCTTAAGGTAATGACAACATAATAAGGAAAAACCATATGAAAATGAAATAAACAGCAATTAAGAGTTGAGTCTTAATTGGAGGTCTTCATCATGTCATAAGGTCTTTGTATTGCAAAAGATGCCACAAAGGATAAGAATCAACTTTTGTATAGAAGAGTTAACTATAGCCTGCACTTTGGAGGAAGCTTCTGGATAATGCTGAACTGCTGCTTCTTCCCTGTTTCTGGTCAAGTCATCATGGGGGGGGGGGGGGACAGAGTAACAGATATGCATGTTCTTTTCCGTACTATCCCTCACTATCACTGCTTGGAAAGAAGCCCAGAAACAGTCATTGTTTGCTCACCTTGCTCTTCTATCACCCTGGATGGATGGGTTTACCCAGACAGTTTCGGGTGAGGATGGGGAATAAAATAGGGAATCAGCAATTATACTTCCTTTAATCATCCCCAACCCTTCAATAAATGTGAACAAGCTTTGGGTTGATGGTGTGGAAGAAAAGTAAAATGCAGTAATGGGAAGTGTAGCCTTTCTTATATCACCCCTTCACTGAGATCCATGTGGCAGTATCAGCAACATTATTTATCACAGACAGCAGGCTCATAGTTCTAGGTGGCAATAGCAGCTAAGTGACTGTAACCTAAAGGATAAACGAGTGGTAAAGAGGGGCATGGATCACAGAGAAACAACAGCACAGTAGCAGCTGAGATAAACCCCCCTTTGCTTAAACATACTAAAGAAACTTGAAAGGATCTTAGGGCATTTCATCATATAGAATTCCATAAGATTATGAAGTTCTAATCCCTCTCTTAGGCATAGTATGTGCCTTATTATTGATATAAGCAGGAAATATGAAGTGAACATTAATTATCCCTCTCTATAAAGATCTTACAATGTATTGGGAAGACAAAACAGGTAAAACCATTAATTAACAATGCATATGTTCAGGGCCGGCCTAGTGGCGCGTTGGTGAAGAGCTGGCTTGGGACGCCAGAGGGCCCCGGTTCGGATCCCACATATGAGGGCCAGTGACACTGCCCTCTACAGCTAAGATGCTGAACAACAGCTCAACCTGGAGCTGGGCTGCCGTCAGTCACCGGTGAAGGCAGGTGGGTTGCCATGGGCTACCGTGTGTAGCCAGCAGCCAGCCTGAGCGGCCAGCAGTCACAGTGAGCGGCCGTCCAGAAGCTGGTGACTGAACGGCCTCGCCCTGGAAGAACGCAATGATGGTGCCAACTTGGGCCAGTGAAGCAGCGTCCTCCACAACTAGACTGAAGAACAAAAGGACAGCAACTTGTCTGTTCCCCTTCACCCAATTCCCCAATTTTTAAAAAAAAAATCTTAAAAGAATAAAAATAATGCCAGTTTTTTTTAAAAAAAAGCAATGCATATGCTCAACTGTGTAGCAAATTTATGCAATACAAGTTTAGAAAAAAGAAAAGAATTATTCAAGCTGGGTGAAACACAGCAAGTTTTACAGGAACCTTAATTCACCACTTGAATTTACCACTTCCCTGTGTTCCTTCCAGTGTATGTCTTTTTTTTTAACTTTATTGGTAAACAATGTGTTTTTTGGGGGAACAATATGTTTTTTCCAGGACCCATCAGCTCCAAGTCAAGTCGTTGCCCTTCAGTCTTAGTTGTGGAAGGCGCAGCTCAGCTCCAAGTCCAGTCGCCGCCTTCAATCTAGTTGTGGGGGGCACAGCCCACCATTCCATGCAGGTGTTGAACCAGCAACCTCGTTCCCAAGAGCACGCTTTCTAACCAACTGAGCCATCTGGCTGCTCCAGAGTATGTCTTATTACCCTATTCTTCCTCCTTGATCCATATTTCAGTCCTAATACTTATCTCCTAACATTGACATTAGCTATGTAGGTACTAATGAAATGTTTACTGATTATTCCTAGCTGGTCACTCTACCACTAGCTGTTAATCCTCTTATATTTCTCAGTGAAGACCATTACCATTGCCTTAATTGCTCAAGCCAGAAAGTTGGGTATCAGGCCTCCTTATGCCTCACATCCAAATAGCCACCCAGTCCTGTGTTTTCCATCCCCTTCAGTGCTTTTTAAATCTCTTCTCTTTATCAAGCAATGTCCCCAGAGTTATAGAGCTATTCAATTATAATTTAAAAGATTAGTAAAAGGATTGTAATAAGAATGTGAGAAACTTCCCAGAAATACACAAAGGAAGAAAGGAAAAATATTTAAATAAAGAGAACTAATCAAGGGGGCCCAATAATTGACTACTAGGAGTTCCAGAGAAAATAGAGATTTGAAATGATGGGGGAAAAAATGTCAAAGAAATAAATAAGACAATTTTCCATATGCAAAAGATGAGTTTTGAGTGTCAAAGTGTCCTCTGTGTATCCAGAACAATGAATAAAAAAGGTTGACTATGAAGGCATATTATGAACTATCAGAGCATTGGAGATAAAAAGATGATATCCTGTAGCCAGAACACACAGATCCACGAACCAAGAGGAGGAGGTGAAAATGGCCCCCTCTAAAGGGATCACTGAAGAAATTTTTTACTCCCTTCCTTCCAACTTCGGGCTCAAGATTTTGAGGTCCTATATCCAAGGAAGGAATGCTTCCATCAGGAAACACCATCAATGCTTAGATGAATTGGAAACTGAGACTGCCCCCTGGCCATTTTGGCCTCCTCAAGCTGTAGAACTAATGGTAGAAAAGCATCACCATAGCCATGTGATGGTTAATCTCAAGCATCAAGGGGAAATTAAGTTGCTGCTATACAATGAGACAAAGATGACTATATCTGAAACTTGACTGAAGTAACTCAATAAAGACAGCCAGCTCAACAAAGTTAAGTCCATAGTGGACTCAGATCATTTGGGAATTAAGGTTTAGGCACTGCATTAGATAAAGAATTAGATCCAGTTAAGGTGCTTAGAGGGATAAGGGAACATGCAATGAAAGGTTGAAAAAATAAGTTAGGGCCGGCAGAGTGGCGCATTGGTTAGGAGCTGGCTTGGGACGCCAGAGGGCCCCAGTTCGGATCCCACATATGAGGGCCAGTGACACTTCCCTCTGCAGCTAAGATGCTGAACAACAGCTCAACCTGAAGCTGGGTTGCCGTGAGTCGCTGGCTACGGCGTAGGCTGCAGCCCCTGTGGCAGTGGGTTGCCATGGGCTACTGTATGTAGCCAGCAGCCAGTGTGAGCGGCCAGCAGCCGCCATGAGTGGCCGTCCAGAAGCCGGCGACTGATCTGCCTTGCCCTGGAAGAGTGCAATGATGATGCCAACTTGGGCCAGTGAAGCAACGTCCTCCACAACTAGATTGAAGAACAAAAAATGAAAGCAACTTGTCTGTTCCCCTTCCCCCAATTCCCCAGCACTGTTCCAATTCCCCAATAAAAATCTTTAAAAAAATAATAATAAGTTAAGATTATCAATTTAGGCCACCTACAGAAAGGGGGTTAAATAGCAGTTACACTTTATATTATTCCCGCACCTCAAATGAAGAGCGTTAGCATTGGCTAACATTTTAAATTTCGTCATCCTGTGATGACACGCTAGTTAATAGGACCGCATGTGTCCATTTGTGTTGGGGATATTGATTGCTACACAAGAGATTGCCATACATGAATTTCTTATAGGTCAAGTGACACCAGGAAGATACTGGGGCTTGAATTGCTTTTTGCAGCGCTCCACCCAGAAGGGCAGCCTACAATTAATAACAAAGGGAGACAACAGTAGCAACGACCCAGAGTTTCCTTGTCAGAGTTAGTCCAATGTGGAGGCCCCTTTCAGCGCACTGAAGAAATTTAGAATGCATGCTATGTGAGAGGCAATAAGAGCTCTAATGGCAGACAGTGTCAGCTGGAAAAGCAGAGATGACCAAAACAGAGAGTAGTTAAATAACAAGATTCATTTCTTCTCTATTCCTACTTCTAGCCCCAACACCAGAAGCACTAGCCTTGAAAAGGAAAGAGGGAAAAAATATTCTAGACCAACACATTCACCCCAGTCCAATCCGTAGGGGCTTGGAGGAGAATGAGTGAAAACTTGACTACACTCCCTTCCTCAGTTTAGGTCCCTGTGGCTACAAGTCTGGCCAGCAAATGGAGGAGGTTTTAAAACACCGAAGTTTTAAAGTAGGCCAGGCTAGACTTTGAATAACTTAGAAGACCAGGAATCAGCCCAGGAGGAGAGGGTATTCAACATAATACAGTGGGAGCAGTGACTAGAAAAAAATAAAACATTTTATGTTTATACCCCCACCAAGTTCATGTTCCTTAGCAACTTGGTCACATAAAAAGTAAGAGTAGTGTGTAGTTTATGATATAATGTTAAATGAATCAGAACTTGAAATTGCATGTATATGGTAAATACAATTGTACGAGTAACCTGAATATATTAAACAAACCTGGAGCAGGTAACTGAATTTTCACTAAGCCACACTTTTGCATAAGATCAGCAATGATGGTATAACGTAATGACCATTATACTTCTTTTTGTCATTTATTTGTTTTAACAAGTAAAAGAAGCTTTTCATGATAGCTTTTCATGAATCCATGTTAAATGATGGATACTTGGCCATGGTCTTTGGACTTATTAATTTTGGTTTTTTGTTTTGGGTTTTTTTTTGGTGGTTGTTGTTTTTCAAAGATTAACACCATAGTATTTCAAAGAAGACTAAACAGAATGTGATCCCTCAGTTCCTCACTTTTCCATTAAAAATTGAGTATTATACTGGACTTTTTCTATTACCAGCAATCATTCCAGTTTGCAGGGAGTCCATACATATAATTGTTAATAGCACAGATTATTTCAAAGACATGTATTTGAACCCTCTAGTGAAGATTCCCTTAGGCCCACTTGATATGAAATCATCTACTCTAACCCATTCTATCTCTAACTCCAATTTCTATAGAATCATTGGTAATATTTGTACAAGGACTCTAATTTATAGTCTTCCTCCCACATTGGAATATTTAGGACAGTGGAGCAGTCTCCTGCAATTATTTGTGGCATATTGATCATTCATATCTACGAATACCCTAACCCCTTCTTAACTCAAGAATGGTAAGAGATAAAAAGTTTATGGCTATCCTTTTAAAAAAAATCTCTACCCTATATGACCTCAATGGAAAAGATACATGAACTAGATAGCGTAAAAATAAAGTAAGGCTCACCAAAGAATGACATTTCAAATTACAGTTATTGTTCTTATATGTCACAATGATGATTTAGATAAGTAGTTATCTACCTTTAATAAATGAATAAGGTGTTGTAATGTACAAAACATATAACTACGCAATTTTTATTTGTGCTTAGGTATGGATGGGCTTATATACAATTAGATCTTCTAATAGTAAATAAAATTGTATGGCATTCAAGCATATTATCTAATTTATTTTAACAGAAAGCAAAGAAAACCTAAGGTAATTAAATCATGCTGATACTATTTGAATGAATTGGACATTTTTTGCCTTCCTGATGCAGTCCTTTTGTGCATTTTACTCAAAAGAACAATGTGAAGTTCAAAATCTGAGAATGAAAGAGCTTGAAAAGGAAAAAAATAGCAAAAATCTTTACCAACTGAAAGAAACACAAATTTAACTCATTGGGGCTTCTGCATATCCAAGGACAACGTAAATGTGCAACCACAATTTTTTTGAAAAAGAAAATTTCTTACTGGTCTTTCTTGTAATTCTGGCTTAACAAAACTTATATAAAACAAAGTGTTATAACTGTTGACATTTAAAAATATTTTAGAAACCCCTTGAAATTATTCTTACACTTTTCTTAAATGGAAGTTTTCATTTCTCCAAGTATTTGTTCTTAAATGGGAATATTACGTGTATTTTTCACGTTAGCATTCAGATTTTTAGATAAGATTTTATAAAATAAGAATATAACCCAGTAAATAATTCCATGTAGATAATTCCATTTACAGAGGCATTGTCCTTAAGAGCCAGGCAGAGAGGGTAAGGAGAAAAACAAATTTGAGAGTGGGCCAAAGAAGAGAGGGTGTGGGCAAGCTTAAATATTAATGTATTTAATACAACAGTTAATATGAATAAAAATCTTTGGTAAATGCTAGTAAAAGAATTTGTTCTCATTTCAAGTAAGAACTCAAGGATGAAAATAACATAGCTCCAGCCTTGGAGGAGATATCAATAAGAGGTAAATAAGCTTAAGAGTAAAGAAGGTCATGATTCATGATTATCCCCTGGGAGGACAGATCGGAAAGTGAGGCAATCCTTCTGTGATAAGTAGGCCTACCTTGGTGAGTGAATACAGCAGGCCCCAGATACAGCAGGCTCAGTGAAAGAAGGGGATAAAAGCCTCACTTGAGATGAAATGCCGGGCTGCTGCAGGGTACAGCAAGGGCTCGTTCCTATTTGTTGTGCAAAGCCAGGGAGAAAAGGAGGAAAGATGTTATATACACCGTACCACTTACCCAGTACCTCTCTTCAACTTTGAAAGTATATTCCAAACAGGACCTGGGTTAGGGGGCATAGCAGCTTACATTTAATGTTTGGGTGTTTAACTGATTGAAAGGTAGAGAAGGAGGTACAGAGGAGGAGGGTAAGCTTCTGATAAGAACTAACTAGGCTTTCTTAGAGCTCTATAAGAAAGCTAGAACTTAATCTGAATTAAAATTCTCTGGGGAAAGCCAGGGCTACTGGTGCGCTGGGCTTGTCTGCAAGAATACCCCTGTGGCCCAGAGAATCTTATCTTTGGAGCCATTGTTCCAAGGATAAATTTACTCTGGCAGAAGATCATCTCCTGGCAATTGTGTTGATTACCCACTCTAGGCCAAAGCTACTCCCTGGTGACATCCAGAGAACAATTTAATAAGAAGGAAAGGTCTGTGTTATACACATGTTGGTAGTAATTAGATAAACGTGAATGAGGTGGTTTAATCTCTTTGATTCTAATCACATGCTCAAGCATGTTTTAAAGCAAAGAGACAGCAGTTTCCAGTTCTAAAAACCATGAAGTGTTTTAACAAAAGTGGAAGTTGAGTTGTTTGGGGGAGAAATTGTGTTCTTGATGGTATTACTGCAAAGTCATTTAACAAACATTTAATAAGTGTCAACCATGTGCCAGATACAGGGACTTTCTCTCTGATGTAAAGTGTTTCATGATGGAAATTAACCCTTTCTACAGCAAGAAAGGGAAGAAAAAAATGGAAAAACATAGGACCAAATTGAGAGACTTGGGCCACAGTATCAACTCAATCAGTTGCTGAGAAACCTTAAGCAAGAGTGTAGGATTAAGTCAGGGATCTTCAGGGGAGCACAGGTGACTGATTGGAGTAGAAAATATTAATAATGAGGATTCATATTCTTTTTTTGTCTAAAAAATAAAGTTAACGATAGTAATAGTTAATATAGGAAGCAACAGTAGTCAAAATATATTAGATACATATTTTTAAGGAAATGTGAAGAAAAGTTTTATGCATTTTTGTATACCAAATAAAAAAGTATGACAATGACCAGATTACCTGATTTCTAAAATCAATTTACTCCAAAATTCCTGATTCTGTATTACTCAGAGTACCTTAGTTTCTCTTAAACTACATAAAAAATATAATAATAATAATAACACCATATCAATAGTAACATAAACTTCCTCATATACAACAAAATTTAATTGTACAAAGATATAAAAAATAAACCTTTTATTCTTTAAATGTACCCTAACTCTACCGATATACCCCTCTTACCTCTTTGTGTTTAACACAGAGAACCTGCTTCATATGGTGCCAGTCGACCTAACCCTTTCTTCCTCTTAGTTCATTCAAGAGACTGGCAAAGGGATTCTCTGACAGCCCTGTGTTGATGAGATTAATGACCAACTTAAAGTCTGGATTCCCTTTAGCAAAATTTTCAGAAAGAGATTCTTTTAATTTTACAAATTTACACAATGACTTGTTTCTTGTTTTTTGGTGTTTTTTTTTTTTAAAGATTTTATTGGGGAGTTGGGGAAGGGAACAGCGCTGGAGGATTGGGGAAGGGGAACAGACAAGTTGCTGTCCTTTTTTTCTTCAGTCTAGTTGTGGAGGGCATTGCTTCACTGGCCCATGTTGGTATTATCATTGTGCTCTTCCTAGGTGAGGCGGTCACTCACTGGCCATTGGACGGCAGCTCACTGTGGCTCACGGCAGCTCACGCCTGCTGCCGGCCATTCACCCTGGCTGCCAGCCACTCACAGTAGCTCACGGCAGCCCACTGCAGCAGGGGCTGCAGCCTACACCAATGCCGGTGACTCACGGCAGCCCAGCTCCAGGTCGAGCTGTTGTTCACCATCTTAGCTGTAGAGGGCGCAGCATCACTGGCCCTCATATGTGGGCTCTGAACCGGGGCCCTCTGGCATCCCAAGCCAGCTCTTAACCAACGTGCCACTCGGCCAGCCCCTGATAGGAATCGTCAGTCTAGTTGTGGAGGACGATGCTTCACTGGCCCAAGTTGGCACCATCATTGTGCTCTTCCCACGGGGAGGCAGATCAGTCGCTGGCTTCTGAGGAATCTTAATTATATGTTGTTTCTTTGGTTTTGGGCCCAAGATCAAGAATGGTATCTGTTCTTAGCATTTAACATCTCATAAATTATCTACCTGAGGGCACTTCATCAAGTGGATTTTTTTTTTTTTTAAGCTGAGCCATCCTGCCATCTTTTGGCAGCTCAGCAGCTGCTCAGCTCGGGCCAGGAATCGAACTGCTGTTGCTCAGAGCTCAAACTCTCGAGTGAGCTCTTAACCAACTGAGCCACTAGGCTGGCCCCATCAAGTGGATTTTTGACACAGGGAG
>NW_017731616.1:1974280-1979522 GCF_001890085.2 Hipposideros armiger
TTTTTTTAGCTAAGCCATCCTGCCACCTGTTGGCAGCTCAGTGGCTCTTCAGCTCGGGCCAGGACTTGAACCGCTGTTGCTCAGAGCTCAAACTCTTGAGCGAGCTCTTAACCAACTGAGCCACTCGGCCAGCCCCTTTACACCAGGGTTTTTTGAGGTTGCCTTTTTACCTATACCCTGGTCAATGTTGCATATTTTCATTATTAAAAAAAAACAAAAACCACCCTGCCCTTCTGATGAATGTAAATGGTTTCTGGATTTAATGTGCATTTTGTTTATTAGTGAGAGTCAGCAGCTTTGCTTTCTTTCTTTTTTTTTTCATTTTCATGTCTTAAATGAGTTGACTGTGTTCTCTGCACAATAGACTTTTAAAAAAAATTCTAGTAAAAAACACATAACATAAAATTTACCGTCTTTACCATTTTTATGTGTATAGTTCAGTAGTGTTGATTATATTCACATCATTGTGCAACAGATCTTCAGAATTTTTTCATCTTGCAAATTTGAAACTACCCATTAAACTACTCCCTGTTTCCCTTTCCACCCAGCCCCTGGCAACCACCATTTTACTTTCTGTTTCTAGAATTTGACCACTGTGGATACCTCATATGAGTGGAATCATGCAGCATTTGTCTTTTTGTGATTGGCTTATTTCACTTAATATAATATCCTCAAGTTTCATCCATGTTGTAGCATGTGACAGGATTTCCTCCCTTTTAAGTCTGAATAGTCCATTGTATATATATGCCACATTTTGTTTATCCATTCATCTGTTGATAGATATTTGGGGTTCTGTCTTCTCTTGGTTATTGTGAATAAGGCTGCTGTGAATATGGATGTGTAGATATCTCTTGGAGATGCTGCTTTGAATTCTTTGGGATATATACCTAGAAATGGAATTGCTGGATCATATGGTAATTCTATTTTTAATTTTTTGAAAATAATGGCTGCTTCATTTTACATTTTCACCAATAGTACACAAAATTTACAATTTCTCCACATCCTTGACAACATTGTTATTTTTCTGGGCTTTTTTTAACCGTGTTTTTGACCATTTTTTGATTTGATAATTAAAATTGATTTTTAATTCTAAGAGAAGTGTATCCTTTATATTCTAAGAGAATCAGCCCCTTTTTGGTCATATATTGCAAATATTTTTTTCAAAGTTTTGACTTTGGGTTTGTTATATAGAAGCTAAAACATTTTATCTAGGGACATTTTTTATGAGTTTTCATCATGTCTTATGATTACAAAGAAATTTATTTCTTTAAAATTTTTTTAAAAATTGAGACCTTTAAATCTTTATCTTGATATAAGGTAAGAGGTAGGAATCCAGCTTTATGCTTTTCCAGATGAGTTAGCCAGTTATCCACCTGCCAATTTGTCGTCTTTTCATTAATGATTGAAAATTTCTCTCATCATACTAACGTATATATTCTTGGATTTATTTTTGCCCCTGAGTTATTAGTATATGATTAGAATAAATGTGATTAATATATGAAGTGACTAGGTCCCACTCATTTAATAAGAGTTTTCCTAAGTTTTCTCTAATGTTTATTCTTCTACATAAACATTTTATGAAGTTCCAAAAAGATTATTTATTGATTTTTTTTAATTGAGATCTTATTAATTTTAATTTCAATTTAGGAGAATCAACATCCTTATATCAACTTCCTTGTGGAGTCTTCCTTTCTAAAAGCAAGAATACTTTCTATTTACTATTCGGGCCTTTATGTGTGTCTGTAGAGTTTTAAACTATTTATAGATAATAAATGTTTCTTGTTTATTCCTAAGTATTTCATCTATTTTATTGCTATTATATATGGGATCTCCTCTTCCATTCTATTTTCTATTTTTATTAATAGTGTGTGGAGTAAACTATAGAAAATAATTTTTAATATATATATATTTTCCACATCAAAATCCACTTAATTCAAGTTCAACACATATATGAGAGTTAAAAATGACTGAGTCATTTGGTTATTCTAATCCTTGCACAGATAGTAGCAGTAACTTGCTTTCCTCAAACCAACTTTCCTTCCTCCCTTCCTCTTTCTCTTTAGCCCTCTTGTCAAATCTCCCTCCCCCTCCCACCTTCTCTGGATAAATGTTTATTGGAATTTACAATGCGATAGGCACTGTGCTAGGCACATGGGATAACTAACTCTTGACCGTATACCAGTAATTTCACTAAGGTTTATCCCAAGATTCTTCCCCCCCATAGCAAGCAAGCAGTTTTCAGTGTGTGTGTGTGTGTGTGTGTGTGTGTGTGTGNTCCAGGTCGAGCTGTTGTTCACCATCTTAGCTGTAGAGGGCACAGCATCACTGGCCCACATGTGGGATCCAAACCGGGGCCCTGCTGCTCAGAGCTGGCGTCCCAAGCCAACTCTTAACAAACGCACCACTCGGCTGGCCACAGTGACTTGTTGAAACACACACACACACACTCCCTTAAAATTCCAATTAGTAAAAAAATTTAGAAGAAACACTACCATAAAGCTAAATTTTATTTTATTTTATAGTTCTTTAAACATTTTATAATCCTATAATTCTTGAACTAAATACTTAAGAGCATTATATAACTGGTATAAAAGCTCCTCACTTTGTGTTCAAATCATAGGATGTTAAGAGTCTAGCTGTGCATAGTGATATGGCTAAATGGGTTACAAAGGAGTTGGCTGAAAACCAATCCATTAAAATGACAGCTTTCACAACAATATGACTATTGTTAACACTACTGAACTATATGCTTAAAAAAGGATTAAGATGGGGGCCGGCCGAGTGGCGCGATGGTTAAGAACTCGCTTGGGATGCCAGAGGGCCCCAGTTCGGATCCCACATATGAGGGCCTGTGGCAGTGGGTTGCCATGGGCTACTATGTGTAGCCAGCAGCCAGCGTGAGCGGCCAGCAGCCACAGTGAGCAGCCGTCCAGAAGCCGGCAACTATCTGCCTCGCCCGGGAAGAGCACAATGATGGTGCCAACTTGGGCCAGTAAAGCAACATCCTCCATAACTAGACTGAAGAACAAAATGACAGCAACTTGTCTGTTCCCCTTCCTCCAATTGCCTAGCACTGTTCCCATCCCCCCAATTCCCCAATTTAAAAAAAAAGAAGCTAACAGCAGTTTTTAAAAATGCTTTTTAAAATTCCCCCTCCTAGAGGCAGCCATAGTTAAACCTGTTAGGTATGCTTTCAAAAGTTTTCTATGTTTATATCAAAATGCACTTTTTTATACAAATAAAATAACATTATGATGTGTAATTTTTAAAAACCTATTATATAGTTGATATTTTCTCAAGTCATGATCTACTAGCCAGCCCCTTTTAATGACTGTTTAGGCTATTTCCAATTTTCCAGTAAAATTAATGCTGCATTCAACATTTTTGTTGATATATCTTTGCATTCTTGTGCAAATAGTTTTGTAGGACAAATGCTTATAAGTGGAACTGCTAGCTCAGAAGATATGCAAATTGAAAATTCTGTTTGTTAAAATTGCTTAATTGCTTCTAAAAAACATTATACACCTATGGGTAGTCTGTGAGAGTTAAAAAATGGAGTGTGCGGAGTGTTGGTAATGTGTGTCTTTAAGTTACTCCTCTAACAGTACTTTTTAATATGAGCTGGTCTGTTTCTATTTTCTTTCTTTTATCCCATATGACAGTCATTCTGGATAACTGTTCTAGAAACTCTGAAACTCCTACCCCACCCCCCATACCATTAGCACTATGAGCTAAACAAATGAGTTAACTAGCTATTATTATTTGTCTGTAGAGAGGTAAGTATTTTGATATAAAGATACATCAAGTACCTACAATTTTCTTTTAGATCTCAGATTTTCTACCTCTACTTTCTGATAACCATATTTTTAATGTCATTTCTTTTTTTAAATCCCTTCTGGAGGTTTCAAGACAGAATGGCAAAACTTACTAGTCTCTATGCTGTTGAACCTATAGCAAACATATGGTTGCTAGTTTGTTCCTAATAGTGTAATACAGCCTTTTTCTCTGGAGAAAGAGGTCTTGTCCAGGCCTCCTATTCCAGAATAAGTGTTATCATACTAATGCCACCTCGTATTAACACAGAATTTTACAGTTTACAAACCTCTTTCAGATATATTGTTCCATTTGATTTTCACAACAACCAGTGTGGTCATTGTGAAGATATTATTGTCTCCACTTAATAGATGAAACAAGGTCACACAATCAAGAAGTAGAAATAAAACTACTAAGACTTGAACTTTCCACACCACTCTGCTGCCTCTTCCATATATATCAGGAAAGCACATTCTTTTTTGTAGATATTTTATTCCATGATGGTAAAATTCACTTCCTAAATCCTCTTCAGAACAAGGAAAAATATAAATTAAAAAAAGGGGGGGTAAAACCCTACAAAGAAAGGAAATTCGTTTTCCTTTTTGGTAATTTTACTATTGCTTTTCTGAAAGAAGTCATTCTTTATCTTTTAGGTAAACTGTACCTAAACATATATTCTGTGACATTTTAATAAATGTGTGAACAGTTATGACAATTTAAACCTGTAACCTCAATTTTGCAAGCTGATCATACTGTTAGTCACATAATATATTTCATATTTCTTATTCATATTCATCTTACGTTTTTCATATTTTCCACATATAGGTTTCGTATTTCTTTCCTACAACTAACCACAAAGTCACAGGACTAATTTGCTACAGTTAAAAAATATTCCCTTGATTTCTTATTATGAGTATCATAATTGCTCGTCAGCAATTGACTTATCTAAAGATAAGGTGGTTTTGGGAGGAGATGGTAAATCTTGCCATTTTGAAAAAAAAAAAAGATTACAAAAAATTGTTTTCCTTTTTTGATCCATAATGATTTCAGTTTTCTTCTTAACACATTATGATCAGAATTCCTGGTGTTTTATTAAGGCTAAAGGAAAAGGATCTGAGCATTCTCAGTAACTTTTCTGATCTTTATATTCAGGAAGCCTGTAGAGGAACAAAAACTGGGGTATCTGGAGAACTGGACCCCTTTATAGGCTGTATACTGAGTGTGCACTGGGCAGTTTCTCTTTTCTGGGCTTTAGTTTCCTCATCTCTAAGATGAAGGGTGTATTAGTTCCAGACTATCATCCCAAAGGTCCATTTTAGTCCTACCATCATCATTGTAAAACCTATTAACCAATATTTGTTGAGACAAGGCGTTTTAGTGCATAGACAACATTGTGGGAATATTTGTGGATACCAAAAAAAAAAAAAAA
>NW_017731616.1:1981815-1986702 GCF_001890085.2 Hipposideros armiger
ATGAAAAAGAAAGAAAGAAAGAAAATTGATACAGTGAAAATTTTCTTTTCTAACCCTGTCTCCATTCTTTCTCTTATCCTAGAGGTAACCATAGTTACCAGTTTCTTGTGTAACCCTCTTAAGATAATCTACGCATTATCAGTTGATGGTTTTTTAATAGTTGGTCTGGAAGTACTCTGGGTAGAATTTTTCCAGTATTAGAAATGAAATGCTATTGTAATTATCAAAGGACATTCCCACTTTATTTCTTAGTGGATCAGGGGCATCCTTTTTATATTTCTTTTTAAAAAGCTACATAGGTGTAAATCCTAGCAGGTAATTTATATTAGTATTATATATTCAGAAATGTCAGTATGTCGTGTTAATTTTCAGGTTTCTCATTTATGTAAAGCAGGCCTAGTTCATAAGCCTTTATCTCAGAAGTGATGTTTTGTCTGTTTTATAATGAGGCATTCATACAATGTACATTTATTTAGGAGTGTATGGAAAATGACCTGTACTTTTATGATCTATTAAAATGCTTTAAATCTTACCTTTATTCCACTTCTAATAAGAACCCTACTTTTAGGTTTGACAATTTAAACCTCTTCCAACCTGACCTTTTAAAAACCTTTCCTCTTAGGATTTGGTGCTATGGAGAAATTTTTGGTTGAATACAAGAGTGCCGTGGAGAAGAAACTGGCAGAGTACAAATGTAACACCAACACAGCAATTGAACTAAAATTAGGTATGTACTGTCTGTGTATATATAGTCTCTCTTTTTAAATTTGAAGTAGAATTTTATATAAGAGCAGTTTATGTAAATATAGTTTTCTCCATTTATTGAACACATTCAGATTTTATTCAGTCTTGATTTATGTCATGGAGTGGGTAGACGTTTGAGAAGCAGCAGAGTTTACATATAGGAAGTGCAGTGTGGCAAAAAGTGACAGGAATAAGGGGTTTCAGCCTCTTAAAAATATTTACATTTACTTATAAAAATCATAGACAGTAGGTGTTGATGAGGACGTGGAAAGCACTCATATAATGCTGATGGGAATGTAAAATGATGCAACTACTTTGGAAAACCGTCTGGCAGGCTCTTAAAAGTTTAGAAACATGAATTTATTATGTGGCCCAGCAAATCTATTTCTAGGTATCTACCCAAGAGAAATGAAAACATATATATATATATCCTTAAAAAAAAAACTCATATGTGAATGTTCATAGCAGCAACATTCACAGTAGCCAAAAAATGGAAACAACCCAGATATCCATCATCTGGCAAACGGATAAACAAAGTATGTAAGTATTATCTGTATGATGGAATACTATTTGAAAATAAAAAGCAGTGAAGGTCTGATAATGCCACAACATGGATGAACCTCGAAAACATTCTAGTGAAAGAAACCAGACAAAAAACCCCACATACTGTATGACTCCATTTATATGAAATGTTTGGAAAAGCCAAATCTATAGAGACAGAAAGTAGATTAGTGGTTGCCTGGGGCTAAGGGTGATAGCAGATGAGCGTGAGATTTCTGTTGGGCCACGGCAATATTTTAAAATTAGATTGTGGCAATGGTTGCCTAAGTTCAAATTTACTAAAATTCTTTGAATTATACACTTAAAACAAGTGAGTTTTATGGTATATAAATTATACCTCAATAAAGCTGTTTAATTATATGCTTATAAATCCTGGTTTCATCACTTTTCATGCCTTAGTTTCCTTATCTTTAAAATAGAGTTAATAGTAAAGATGTAATGAGAGATTAAACTGAAGTGCTTAATCAACTTGACTTTTAGAAATTCCTAGTAAATGTTAGCTATTATTATTAAAATAGTAGAAACATAACAAATACAAAGAAGATGACACATAAGGTAATGGTCCCCTGACCCTCATTCCAAAGATAATACTGATCTAGATTTTTTTCCTTGTGCAGACATTATTTTTCTAAAACCAGGACCCTGTTGGAAGGCTGTTTTGTTATTTATCTTAGCAATTCTTGAATATCATTCTCTATAACTACATATGGATCAACCTTACTCTTTTAAATTATGTAATACACTACGACTATATCATAACTTATTTAAGTATACCCTAATGGGGGACTGTGTCTCCTCTCTTGCTATTAAAAATAATTCTCCAGTAAATATCCTTGTGTTTATTTTACCCTCTGGTGTGACTTAAATGGAATGTATGACTAGAAATTGAAATGGTAGATCAATTTCTCAACTTTAGCACTATTGACATTTTGAGTTAGGTAATTCTTTGTTTGGGTTAAGTATTTCTTTGTTACTCTGTGCATTGTAGGATGTTTAGCAGTATCACTGGTCTCCACTCACTAGATGACAGTAACATTTATCCTCCAGTTGCAACAGCCAGAAATGTCTTCTGACATTGCCAAGTATCCCCTGAGGGTGATGAGTAAAGTTGCCCCTGTTTGAGAACCACTGTGACAGATGAAAGGGAAGTGAGCATATTCTACTTTAGTAGCTATTGCCAAATTACCTTCCAAAAAAAGTACCTATACTTACACCAGAGTTTTTTTTTTTTTTTTTTTTTTTNCAAAAAAAAAAAAAAAGGCTTATCTTCTGGAACAAATAGTTACAACAGTTACTAAATAGTAAGAAGCCCAATGGCCCCAAACAGGTAGCATTCTGTGATGTGGTTCAGGTCACTAGGACTTGAGACCTGTAGGACCAAATCAGGCCACTTGAGGTATTAAAAATGGTTGCCTTAAAAGTAAAAGCCGAATACCTAAACTGATATCACACTGTACAGTGTTAAAAAAAAAAAAAAAAGCCATGAGAGAAAAAGAAAAATGATGTTAAACAAGTGTTGACAGCAAAAATAGAAACCAATAAAATAAGTGAAAATTTCTCCTGTAACTGCAACTTAGTTCCTACATTTTGAATTAGAGCTCAGGTGCTTGGATCCACCGTCCAGGTCATGGGGAAAGTTTTTCTATCAGTCTCCAAAACATCGTTAGAGAGGAATAGAAAACAGCCATGGGGTATATATATTATTCAAATCAATCCCAAAGAAACTTTCCCAGGGGTGGCGAGCGTCTCAACATAGAAGGTGCTTTTTGCGGCCTCCTCCTGCAGTTCAGGCCTGCAAAGTGGCAACCCGCCCCCGCCGTGGCTAGGCAACAGTCCGAGCATACCCGGCGGCGTTAGCCCCGCCTCTTGAGCGGCTTCCGCCACGCCGCGCCTCGAACCTCCTCCTCTGATTGGTGGATGAGGGAAATGCGTCAGACCGTGAGCTCACTTCCGGCCAGGGAGCGCGCGGGTTGATTCGTACTTCCTCGGCCGCGGTTGCTCGCAGCTCGAAAATGGCGGGTAAGTTCCCGGGAAAAGTTTACTGAGGGGAGGGGGCAGGCAGGTTTGGGAAAGAACCCCGAGACGGCGGTGACAGTGCCCTCCTGTAACTTTCGGACTCTAGCCTGGGTTCCAGAAGGCCTGCTTCAGCCTGGAAGTGCGGAACTCGTAGCGCAGCTCCTTGTCAGCAGAGGTTCGTGCGCCCGCCCCCCACTGCTTGGGGTTCTGCGCCTTAGGGGAAGAACTTGGCCCCTTCGGAGGGACGTAGAGGCCGGGGGGGAAAGCGTTGGGATTTGGACTTGGAAGGTGCCAGATGCTTTGAGGCCTGTTTCTCTTCTCGGTCCTTTTGCCCACTGCCGCCTCAGCTACACTAGTCAGGCTCTGGTTCCCGCCAGCTGATTTTAATACTCAGACCGTCCTCCTGTTCCAGATTTCCCTCCACCTTCCACTGCCGTCTACTTGCCCTGCGCTAGGGCTTTCGCTTGAATCGTGACTGACTTCGTAGTCATCTCCTGAATCTTTCACACTTTAGATCCTAGAATCTGTTTAGATTTCCTGTGAGAAAGGTTCTCACATTCTTCCTTCACCTAAACTTCTCTTTTACAGTGTGTCTACTACGACAAAATTCGCATGTCATTCTAGTCTACTCTTTATTGAGTCTCTTCAGTTTACAACATTTAATAACTAATTGTCATTATTTTGTACATGTATTAGGACTGCTTTGATGTATGTACTGTTTTTACCCCCAGTTACATACCTTTTGACGTGATGGACTGTTTCCTTTCTCTTTCCCGGTGCCTTCATAGTAGTCTCACTACACTTTTATGGACCTGCTGGATAGATAGGCTGCATAGCACGAGCTCTACAGATGTTTAAGGAAGGGCTGTAGGATCTTGGGGTACACTGCTGCTATAAAAGAGGGGGGACATTTGTATTGCAGAAGGTGTACGTACATATTATAAGAATTACACCTGAATTTGAATCTCAGCGCCACTTAGTTGGGTGCCCTTAAGCAAATCTTTCTAAGCCTGAGGTTTTGAATATGAAATGGGACCGATACAGTATTTGCTTGATAGAGGATTACGCTAATCTATGATTTCAGAAATTAAATTTTGTTGCTTAGATTATACATACATTCCTCCAGGTGGGTTCCATTGTCTTAGTTTTATAGATTAGGGTCAGAAAAGTCAAGTAATATACTCCAGTTCACAGATCTAGTAAATAAATGAAGACTGGATTTGAATGCAGTTCTCTGACTCCAAATCATACAGCCTCAGGTGTTCCCCATTTTCTGTGTATGTGTGTTTTAACCACTTATTGAAGTTTATGGCATGTGATTGTACCACTTTTGTTTCTGCTTATGACTTTTTTCTCTCGATTTTTACTAATTTTTATGTTTATGAGTATTTTGTCAGGAAATGTATTACCCTCTGTGCTTGAAAGTTCCTCTCGATAATGATTTCTTCCACTGTTAATTATTTATTATGTGTATTTATGACTAGCCACATTGTAAGACCACTTGGTTATTCCAGCAGCCTGGAATAGTTTATGACTATGCATAGATGGTAAAAAAAAAAAAAAAAA
>NW_017731616.1:1991882-2008046 GCF_001890085.2 Hipposideros armiger
TGTGTGTGTGTGTGTGTGTGTGTGTGTGTGTGTGTGTGTGTGTGTGTGAGAGAGAGAGAGAGAGAGAGAGAGAGAGAGAGAGATTGACAGGCATACTTTTCCCATTTTTCCCACAGGGCTTTGCTGCTGTGGGGGTTAGGTTGCTGTAGAAAGAGTGAATCTTTTTTTCTATATTTCATTTTAACCATTTTTAAGTGTACAATTAGGTAGCATTAATTACATTCACAGTGCTGTGCAACCATCACCAGCATCTGTTTTCAAAACTTTTTCGTCACCCCAAACAGAAACTGTTAACTCCTCACTTGCCTTTCCCTCCAGTCCCTTGTAACCTCTATTCTATTTTCTGTCTCTATGAATTTACCTGTTCTAGATATTTTAAGTGGAATCATACAGTATTTGCTCGTTTGTGTGTGGCTTATTTCACTTAGCATAATGTTTTCCACTTATTTCACTTAGCTAATTGTAGCATGTATCAGATTTTCATTCCAGTTTATGGCTGAGTAATATTCCATTGTGTATATATACCACATTTTGTTTATTCATCTGTTAATGGACAATTGGGTTGTTTCCACCTTTTGGCTATTGTGAATAATGCTTCTATCAACATCGCATACAGATATCTGTCTTCATTGTAGGTATATCTTTTATACAGAACATGTTTGGATTTTATTGTATAATTTTTTTACCTAGTCAGTTTGTCTCCTTTACATTTATTGTTTGTTGCTTTTGTCAGCCAATTTTTGTGTTGCTTCCTTGCACTTTCTCATTCCTATCTTTTCCTATATAGTTTTGTTTGGCCTTATTCCTCACTCTCTTGTGTACTAGATTCTACTAAGAAGTCATATAACCTATTTTTTAAATCCAGTGTATTCTACTGAGATAATCTTTATATTTTAAGTTCATTCAGCACTTAACTTATTTAGCTGTACTATGTTGCAGGCATTTATCTGGGCTCCAGAAATAGAACAATGTACAAATAGTCCTTCTCTTCATGCAACTTTCATCCTGGCTATGAGAAAGAGACATAAATACATGATAAGTTGTGATATGTGTTATGGATAAAATTTAGGGTGATCAGGTCCTATTGCTAAGGTGACATTTGAGTAGATACTAAAAGAAGTGAATCTGTGAGCCATGTAAATAGCTCAAAGATGAGTGTACCAGGCTGAAGAATAGCAATTGCAAAATGTACTGGACATGTTCAGGGAACATGAAGGAAGCCATCGTGACTGAGAAGCATAGCTTGGGAGGACGAAATCTGGGAGCCAAATGATGAAAGTGTTTGAAGAAGGAAGAAGTAATCAACTTTGTCAAATATTGCTGGTAGTTCTAGTAACATAAGGACTATCAGGACTTATTGATTTAATGATTTTTTTTCAAGAGAAGTGATAGAATCATAGGATCTACCTCTTCATAGTAGTTTAAGATAAATTAAGAGGAGAGGAATTAGAGTAATGGAGTATAGATTTTTTTTTTTGAAGAGTTTTGCTGTAAAGTGGAGTTGAGAAATGGGATAGCTAGATGAATAGATGGGATAATGTTAGATAACTTACTTTTACTTTTTAAAAAGTGATGTACAATTTATATACAATGAAATGCACATTTTTACCCCCCAAATAGCTGCTTTTTAAAATTTTAATTTAAAACCCAATTTTTGGAGGGTTGAGACATGCAGCAGATACAGTGGGTTACATTCCTCTTTGTTTTGTTTTGTTTTTGAAACAATTGTATACTTACGGAAAAGCTGGAAGTATAAATACAAAGACCCTTTTTCTCCTGAACTGTTTGAAAATAAATTGCTGACTTGATGAGCCATCACCACAGATACTTTAGTGTATATTTCCTGTGAACAGGAACATTATCCTACATAACCAGAATATAGCCATCAAAATTAGTAAATTAATATCAATACATTATCACCATCTAATTCACAGACTCCATTCAAGTTTCCTTAGTTGTCCCAAAATGCCCTTTATAGCAAAGGGATCCAGTTTAGAATCAGGGCTTACATTTGGTTTCCTGTCTCTTTTGTCTCCTTCAGATTGGAATAATTGTCTGTCTTTTGTTGACTTTGATGACCTTGACATTTTGAAGATTACAGGCTACTTATTGTGTAGAATGTCCTTCAGTTTGTGTTTGTCTGATGTTTACTCATGTTTATTTCAGATACTTTCCTTGGTAGGAATATCGCAGAAGTGAGGTGCATATTTCACTGCACGCTATCAGTTTTTCATTAAACTTCCAGTTTTTTCATTTATTTTCTATTTAGTGGATTGTAACCTGTTACTATTAACATATTTTGGTATTCGTGTTATCCCTGAATTGGCCAGTGAGAGTCCAGTTCAAGCTGGTTTCTTTTTTACATGTCCTCCTCATACTTTGATTACTTTCTGGAACAAGATATTCTGGGCTCATGTGTTATCTCTGCCACAGCTCTGAAAACGGCCATTTTTCCAAGGAGCCCTGGTTTCTTTTAGTGGAAAATGGTATTTTGAAGCTAAGATCAGCTAGGTGAGCTCATTGCTGTTGAGTATTGCTCTAACATTAATGACAGCAGGCCTTCTCAGTGGACAGAACTTTGCTCCTTCCTATGCAGTCCCTGCTCCCTGCAGGGTAATTGCTGTTCTGATTATTTCTTTCACTAAATTAGTTCTGTCTGCCTGTTTTAGAACTTTATGTAAATATAGTTTGACATATATACTAGTATTTTCAAAAAGTAGATTCATTGGTGGTCCTCTGCTATATGTTGGCAATAAGGTGCCATTTAATATTCCAGGCCCTGATCTTTCATTTTTCTCCAAAAATGTGAATGACATAGGTATTCCTGGAAAGAAAATTTTTAGTGCTGCTTTTAAATTATTTCAGATTTTTATATTGTATATTTCTCTATTGGAACATTACATATTTTACAGAAATTTTGGAAAATGCAGAAGAATATAAGAAATAAAAATTAACCACAATTCCATCACCCAGAATACATATTTCTATACTATAATTTGGGATATTTCCTTCTAGTTTTTTTAGATATATTTACATTATTTCTCTTATATAAAAGAAATAAAAGAACATAAGTGAACATGTTCTGTTCACTTAACTGTGCATTGTAAACATTTTTCTATATCACCAAATATTTCTCAATAATATGGCTTTATGATTACATAAACCATCTCATGTTTATAATTTATTTCATCATTCTTCAACGTGCTTGACATTTGGGTTGCTTGCTCGCTCTTTTGCCTTACTGACATAACTCTACTGTATAAAGACTTAAAAATATTTAATGTTTGTGATATCCAGGAGAATGTTTGTACTTTGTACATGTTTGCATGTACATGTATATATTGATTTGGCCTTAACTTCACTACTTACCAACTTTGTAACCTTGAGCAAATTAGTGTCCTTTTTGTATTATGTATCTATAAAATGGAGGTTCTATAGCTCTTGTGAGCATTCACTACAGTAATGTTTGTAAAATTTTTAACAAATGCCTGGCACACAGTACATGTTCAAGTGACAACCAGTAATATTGTTAATAACATAGTACTTTGTGTGTGACTGTTCCTGAAGAGTATATCCAGTGTTGGCATACATTATTCACATAAAAACTTGCAGTACATGAATATTAATAGCATTATTCAAAGTAGCCCCAAAGTGGAAACATTCCCAAATGTTCATTAACTGAAGAATAGATAAACAAATATGGCGTATCCGTGAAGTAGAATATTATTCAGCCACAAAAAGGAATGAACTGCTGGTACTGTCTCAACATGTATCAACCTTGAGAACATATTAAGTGAAAGAAGCCAGACACAAAAGGCCACATACTGTATGATTCCATTTATGTGAAATGTCCAGAATAGGCAAATTTAGAAATTTGATTTCATTTCTTAATAATTATTGTAGTTGTATAAGTGTTGAGAGTGTTGCTGTTTTGAGAATAGCAAACTCACATGTCCCTTATTTATTAAAAGGACTAACTTCTATTCTTTGTGTCCCTAGCACCAATTGTTTTGTCTAAGCCTAGCACTTTTTACTTTAAAAACCTCTTTTGAGATAACTTTCATTCTAATCTCGATCAAGTATAGCCCTTGGTATTTTCTTACTGTATAATCCCTAAAATCTAATCAAATCCAAACAATAAATATTTAATTATATATTTGCCTTAAGCTATTTGAGTTTTACTTTAAAAAAAACTCGTCATTTTCTTCTTTCTTTTTTCTTACAGATTTTATTGGGGAATTGGGGGAGGGGAACAGCGTTGGGGAATTGGGGAAGGGGAACAAACAAGTTGCTGTCCTTTTGTCCTTCAATCTAGTGGAGGATGTTGCTTCACTGGCCCATGTTGGTATTATCATTGAGCTTTTCTTCGGCCATTAGACTGCCGCTCACAGTGGCTCACGGCAGCTCATGAAAGCGCACGCCAGCTGCCGACCAGCCCCACTGCAGCCTACGCCGTTGCCGGCGACTCAAGGCAGCCCAGCTCCAGGTCAAGCTGTTGTTCACCATCTTAGCTGTAGAGGGCGCAGCGTCACTGGCCCTCATGTGGGATCTGAACCAGGGCCCCGCTGCTCAGAGCTGGCCTCCCAAGCCAACTCTTAACCAACATGCCATTCGGCTGGCCCTTCCTTTTCTTTTAGTTCCTAATTTCTGTGGACTAAATTCTGTGCTAAAATAGTAAAACCTCACTAATGTGGATGAAAGGGGCTTTTAAAGAAGGCCAATCCAAATTATAAAAATACAGTAAAACCTTGAATTACAAGTAATGTGATTTGCGAGTGTTCCGCAAGACGAGCAAACATTTCTCATACATTTTAACATGGTAAATGAGCGATGTCTTGCAATACAAGTAGTTTGTTTCCAGAAAAAATTATGCTCGCAAACCAAGGTATTACTGTAGTTATTGTAACTAGTCTTATGACACTAATTACTTGTCATTTTCTCTATGTTTTTTTACCCATCATTACCAAAGCCCAGTATATTATGTTACAAGCAGTAGTTTAAAATTAATTTTTAATAATTTCTAGAGACTTTAAAACATTTTTAAATATTAAAGATACAGTAGTTGGGAATTTTTAGGTTAATGAGTAAACATATTGGACTGGTTACTGTTTATTATGAAACATTACAGACATGCAAAAAATAAAGAGCAAACTGATGAATATCTGTGATTCCATCACTCATCTTTTTAAGATCTTAACATTTTGCTCTATTTACCCAGGACCTTTTTTCTTTCAATTTTCATTATGAAAATTTGCAAATGTATAGAAAAGTTGAGATGCTAGAACAACACTTATCTATGTATTTGACACCTACATTCAATTAACCTTTTGCCATATATGCTTTAATAGGTTTGTATTTTTGCTGAATTATTTGAAAGCAGGTTTCTGAACATCATGACAATTTTTTCAAAGCGCATGTCCTAGTGTATGAATATGCACATATATAACCATAATACCAGTATCACACCTAAGAAAATTAATGGTAATTCCTTGATAGCATGTAATTTTCTGGTTTCCTTGGCTGTCCTTGAAAGCCTTCAATAGCTTTTAAAAAAAAAAATTATTTAAACCAGAATCCAATCAAGGATTATGTATTGTGTTTGGTTGTAATGTTTCTTTAACCTCTGTTAAACCAGAACAGTCCCTCTCCCCACACAAGGAACTTTAACCCCCATGCCACTGATTTATTTGGCAGAGTAGTCATTGTGTAGAATTATTAGACAAATCTACATTTTTCTAGATTTTTCTATTTCTTTTGGTAGTATGTAACTTGTTCTCCTACCCTTGGAAGATACAAAGCTGGACTAGATCTGGATAAATTTTTTCGGTAAGAAAACTTCATAGGTGATGCTGTACACATTATATTGCATTGAATCAGGAGACACATAATGTTGGTCTATCCAACAATGAGTGATTATAACTAAAATCACTTGGAAAGGTGTTGACTGCTACATCTTTACAGTGAAAAGATATCTTTCCTTTTGTAAATCAGTAATCTGCTAAATGATAACTTTGGTAACCTGCAAGTGTCCTGCACTGTGAGAACAGTGTTAGAATTTTTTCATCTACAACTTTTTTTTTTTTTCATTTTTCAATTGCTTAAGGATTTTTTTGGTAAAATTTTTCTTCATAAGATAAATTATAGTGGGAAAATGTCCATTAATACCAGTATTCACAATACCTGCAAATAAAAATACCAACAGGATACCCATTTCCATTTGGATTGGTTGAAATTAAATATGCGGGTACAGAGCATTGTCAAGGATGTGGGGAACAAAGGAGTTTAAGTAGCTGCTGGTAGGTGTGTAAACTGTTACAGTAGGTATTTTCAGAGTGCACTTAAGCAGTATTTATAAAAATAATTCAATACTTTCACTAAGCATTTCTACTGTCAGGAATTTACCTTGTGTGTACTTGTAAAGCACAGCAAGGTGAATATAAGGATGTCATTGCAGCATTAGTTGTAATAGAAAAAAATAAATAAAAACAGGGAACAACATAAATATCTTGTAGTCATAAAGAATGATGTGATGACATGGGCTTCATCAAACTCAGTTTATTCTTGTTCTGAGAATGTTTCCTACAACATTCTGTTTTTGTTTTCTTGATGCTGTAGCTTTTCGTATCTCAAAATGTCATTTTTGGTTTTGTTTTCTTTTATTCTTTGCATTGTATATAAATATACAGAAAAATAAAAATTAAATTAGATGCCTCTGTCATATCTAGTGTCTAATTCTTAGAATCAGTAGTTTTTTGACAGCGAAGTACTCAAAGTGATTCTGATTTTCATTGTTCATTTGTTTCTTGAGAATCCAGTATAAATCATAAAGTGGAAAAGCAACATTTTAAGTAAGAAAAATGTTGGCTGTATCCTAGTATAGTGAAATTCTTGAAATGGAAATACCTGTCACCTTTAATATCTTTAATACCTCTATATTTTTTATTCTTTTAAACAGTTCGTTTTCCTGAAGATCTTGAGAATGACATTAGAACTTTCTTTCCTGAATATACCCATCAACTCTTTGGGGATGAGTAAGTAACTTAGTAAGATGTTTGCCAAATGAGTATGGCAAATTAAAAAAAAAAATGCTTTTTTAAGATTTAGAAATCAATTTATTTTCTTTAGTGTTATTTTTCATGTAATTTATTTTAAAATATAAGAATGGCATTTTTGACATTGAGTCACCAGTTTACTATCTGCCATTTAGTACTATAGATATATTATCTCATTTATTTCTCACAACAGTTTTAACAATGGTATTATTTGTTACACTGTGCATTGGTGGAATTCGATAGTTGCCTAAGGATATGTGAATGGCCAAAGTTCAGATTCAGGCAATCTGACATCAGAGCCCATATTCATAACTACTACTTTTTACTTCCTACCACTTGGTTATATTGTTTGTAGTACAGAATACACTAGAAAGCTAAAGTTGTTATCCTCTGACAACTAAACAGTTTAGAGAAATTTATTTTTAAAAGCAACTTTAAAGATACGTCCTGTGATACTCACTGCAGTTCTTTAATTTCCTACACTTTCATAATATTATTAGAATAATCAGTTACCTTTTTTTAAACTTTTGATTTTGAAAAAATTTCAAGTTTGCAGAAAGTTTCAAGAATAGTGTTCTGTATAGCCTTTACCTAGATTCTCCAGTTGTTAACATTTAGCTATATTTGCTTTAAATCATTCTCTCTTCATATATAAATATATTGATAGGTTTTTGTGGAACCATCTGAGAGCAGGTTATAGATATATCTTGATTCCTTCTTCCTAAGTTCTTCAGTATATATCTCCTAAAAAACAAGGACACTCACTATAGTAGAATTATCAAGACTCTGGAAATTTACCATTGATACAGTACTATTTTCTAATATATACCGTATTTCCCCATGTATAAGATGCACCCTTTTTCGAAAAATTTGGGGTTTAAAAACTGGGTGCATCTTATACAGTGGTTGTAGTTTTTTTTGTTTTTGTAGTTTTTTTTTTAACTTGCTTTTTTCGCTCTTGTTTTTGCACTCATTGTTGTAGGTTTTTTTACTTGAATTTCCCGCTTTTTCGTGTTTGTTGTCTTTGTGCTCATTATTTCACACTTGTTACCCAGTATATTACGGTAGGTTACGTACGTTTTGCCACGTTCTGCCCAGAAATGGCTCAGAAAAGATTTTCGTACAGTGCTGAATTCAAGTTAAAAGTGATCCAGTTTGCAAAAGTGAATGGAAATCATGCTGCTGAACGTAAGTTTGGTCCTCCTCCAACTGAGAAAACAATCCGAGACTGGCTACGGGAAGAAGAAACCCTACTGAAAACGCCATGGCAGAAGAAGGCCATGAGAGGCAATATATTGAAGACAGATGATAATCAGACACAGATGAGGACAAGCTAATGGTTGGGAGTTTTGACAGTGATGAGGAGATGTATGAATTTTATGATGAATAAAACTTGAGTTCAATAACTTTTTCTACTACTTTTTTTCAAATTTTGGGCCCCAAAATTAAGGTGTGTCTTATACATGGGAGTGTCTTATACATGGGGAAATACGGTCATCCACATTTCAAATTTTGCCAGTTGATTTTCACTGATTCTTTTATAAGAAACTTTCCCCATCCTGAATTCAATCTACATTTAGTTGTCATATCTTTGTATTCTCTTTTAATCTGAAACAGTTCCTCAGCCTTTCTTTGTTTTTCATGACATTGACATTTTTGTAGAGAATAAGAAGGTTTTTTAAACCTTCATTTTGGATTAGTTTGTTTCTTCATGATTAAATTCATATAATGCATATTTTTCTACTATGACAGAAGTTGTATCCTTTTCAGTGTGTCATATCAGCAAGTTCATGATATCAGTTTGTCCCTTTGTTGGTGAAGTTAACTTTGGGTTACTTAGTTTAGAGGTGTCTGCCAGGATTCTCCACAATAAGGATAATGTTTTCCCCTTTGTTATTTATGTGTAATCTGTGGGGAAATTCTCTGAGACTGAAAATACCTTGTTTCCCATCAAGCTTGTATTCAGTAGTTTTATTTTTTTGTACTCAGTGGTTTTAAATC
Source organism: Hipposideros armiger (assembly GCF_001890085.2). Lineage (NCBI taxonomy): Eukaryota > Metazoa > Chordata > Mammalia > Chiroptera > Hipposideridae > Hipposideros > Hipposideros armiger. The sequence continues at coordinate 2,000,936 of NW_017731616.1, forward strand.
CGTTAATGCTTCTTACTTGAATCAGTATTTTACTATGATTATAAAATGATGATTTTTCTAACTCTGTCATATCTTCTGTATTTATTAGTTGGCATTCTACTGTAAGGTAGAGCTTCTCTTCCTCTTATGTATTTTTTTTATAGCAGAATAGATTCAAGGATTCTTTTTTTAATTCAATGGGATATAATCTGTTCCTTTTACTAATTTTGATGTTCAAATTATCCCAGAGACAGCAAGTGGCTACCCTGTCAAACTGGCTTTTGAGTCCTTTTGATATATCATCATCATTTTGAGACACTACTTTTGATACAATAAACTGTTCCAGATTCATCTAGTACTTTCTCTACTAGTTCTGGAGTCAGCCATTTTCCCAAGGAGCCCTGGTTTGTTTTACTAAGGAATGGTGTTTAGACATAGTTGGCATTTAAAATATTTCTTTTTATGGCCATTTTTCTTATGTATTATTTCAACATCGTTGGCATATTTATTTAATGTGTTTTTAAATTGACAAATGTCTTTCATGGAACAAATATCCTGAGAACTTCTCATTATTAATGTATCAGATTAGGCATTTTATGTGCTTTTAAATATTAATAATATTTTATTATATATTGATGCATTCCAAAATTTGAATATTTCTTTTCTTAAACAGGTTTTATTTTTATTATAAAAATAAGAAAGAATATTTTGTCGTTGGATTTCTGCCTTTAAGAAGCTATTCTCTTCCTTTTACTGCTACTTAAAATTTCTTTCTGTGGTAATATCTTAGTGGGTAGGATCTAAATTTATAGATACTGCTTAATGGCATTTTGCACATTGACCTGTCTGGTTTGCATGTCATTAAAAGTGGTATGCTGGTATAGCCCTCCTCTAAGGTAGACAGATGACAGTCACATAATTGTGATAACCCTGTACCTTATGACCCAAGCATGATAGTAGTCCTCATCCTAGTAACATTGCTACTTCTTTCTACTGCACATAACTTTCAGAGTTCTGGAATGGACACTGCTCATGTTTTTGGTAGTCTACACAGAAATCTGGAAATGACACTGCTTCTTTTAAGCATTCTTTTAGAATTCACTTTTTAAAACTTTATTGAGATATAATTTAGCATACAACTAAATGGTTTTTAGTATATTCAGAGTTGTTCAATCATCACCACAAATTTAGAACATTTTCATCACTCCCACCAAACTACTCATAATCAATTTCTCCCCACTCCCTTTACCCCCACCCTTCCTATTTTCTGTGTCTACAGATTTACCTATTCCAGATTTTTAGAATTCACTTTTTAAGACTTTATAAGCTGAAAAGGGGAATAGCAAATCACAGATTGATAGCAGGGAGCAGGGTTGGAAAAATAGCTTCACATCTGCTTTCTGAGTTCATAGGGGGATGTAATTAGACAGGTGCTATCACCACTTTGAGCAGCTCTGGATGTTGGTGATGGAAGCAAGTGGTAAGTTGGAGGACTAGGCCAAAGCTACATCTTAGCTACTTCCATAGCCAGGTACCAGTTTAACATTACTTATCTCTAATTTAAAATGCCTCTTGGTACAAGTAATAGCAACAGTTGCAGCAGTAGTAAGCATTTATTGAGTTCTTTGTACAATGTGCCAGTCACTGTTACAAGCAGTTTACGTATTAACTTACTTATTTAACCCAAACAACATCCCTGAGGTTGGTGCTGTTATTCTCTCTTATTTTATAAATCAGGAAAGCTGAAGCACAGTATCATTACAGATTTTTTTTCTATAAGTATAATTTAAAATCTTGAAACTACCCATGAAGTTAAACTTGTTCATATGTAGGGTTAATACTTTGTAATGACTTTGCAAAGACTCATTCTGGGGTCTTAGATTACTACTGTTTTTTCCCTTTTTAGTGAAACGGCTTTTGGTTACAAGGGTCTGAAGATCCTGTTATACTATATTGCTGGTAGCCTGTCAACAATGTTCCGTGTTGAATATGCATCGAAAGTTGATGAGAACTTTGACTGTGTAGAGGTAAGAAGAGAAATAAATTTTAGACTCTGTTTTCCAGTTGAGCATAAAACATGTTTTAAAATCTAAAGGTTTGAAGGAGGAGAGAATCTGTTATATAGTAGCTTTAAAACCACACATTCGGTCGGTAGTTATGGAGATGATTGCCTATCTGTCATTTCAATTAACCTTGTGATTTTGTTCCTTAGCTGATCTGTTTGCTGAGTGCACCTTCTGCATAAAAACCTTCACTTATGTGATTAAAGGTGTATTTTATTTACCAACTTTTGCTTTTTATTATGCGCATGAAAATTACTTCTTTACACAGAAGTTAAATGAGATGGAGGGAAATAGCTAAATTTTCTACTTCTACTTCATGTAGAATTTGCCTATTTAAATTTCTCTGGCTGCATTTATAATTGCACAAACTTTGCTAATATATTCCTTTATGAACATAGATAATTAAGCTGGTTGCATTATAAAATTATTTTAAATAAATGGCCCAAAAGAGTGAAGGCAAAGAGAGATTGAAGAGTATGCATACTCTTGGGAGATTGAATTATGGTCCCCTAAAAGGCAGTGTGACCACAGAGACTGTGATGCAGCCATCAAGCCAAGGAATGCTGGGAGCCAGAAACTGGAAGAGGGAAGGAACAGATTCTCCTCTAGAGCCCTGGAGGAAATGTGGCCCTGTTGACACCTTGATTTCAGTTCAGTGATAATGATTTTAGACTTTGCCTCTAGACTGTGAGAGAATAAGTTTCTGTTGTTTTAAGTCTCTATAAGTTTGTGGTAACTTGTTACAACAGAAATAGGAAACTAATGCAGATAGTGTACCAGAAAGTGGGGTGCTACTGTAACAAATAACAAAAAACTGTAGAAATGTCCTTGGAAATGGGTAATGGGTAGAGACCGGAAGAATTTTGAGGGACATGATAGAAAAAGCATAATTGCCCTGAACAGACTGTTGGTAGAAATAAGGATGTTAAAGGCACTACTGGTGAGTGCTCAGAACAAAGTTAGCATGGAAGAGAAAGCCTCTATCATCTTGGAGAATATATATATCATCATAAACAGAATGTTGGCAGAAATAGGAATGTTAAAGGTGCCTCTGGTGTGAAGGAAATGAGGACCACGTTATTGGAAACTGGAAGAAAAGAGCTCTTTATTATATAATGCCAGAAATCCTAGATGAATTGTGTCAGACCATATCTGAGTCTTCATCAACCTGGCTAACACGATTTGCCCCAACCTGGTGATTCCCTGACCCTGTCCCACCAGACTTGCAGGTCCACCCAAGCCACTTCCAGTGGCTTTTCCAATCAAACAGCCTGTCTTGGCTCATACTGTCAACTTCCCTAAAATCTCTCAAACAAGCAGCATCTGGCCTCGGTGTGCCCTGTACCCCTTGCTGAGCAGCCCTAAGCCTGGCAGTGGCGGGAGCTGGCCTTGCTTTGAGGCTTGGCCTCACCCAGGCACCTCCAAGCCCAGTGTGGGTGGTGGCCATCAGTAGGTTGCTCTGTGGCTCTGCCCAGCTGCCCCCAGACAGGGCACAGGCTGCAGCTGACCTTGGTTGTGGTAGGGCCCCTCCCAGGAGGCACCAGGGCCAGCATACCCAGTGGCCAGCTTCAGACCACACCAGAGTACCACCCAGCTGCCTATGCTGGCCACACACCCAAAGGGCAGACTGGCAGGCACTAGAGCCCTGCTAACGTGACTCCTGCTTCATAGGATTAGCCTCTGCACAACAGTTCCTCCACTGTAGTTACAGTCAGTCCTCAAAACCGATCAGCCCGAGGGTCAGTCCCTCACTGATGTGCAAACATCAACCAAGAATCAACTACAGTGGGAGGGCACACACAACCCACACAAGAGACACACCTGGAGCACCTGGATCAATTTACCAGGGAGACTGTGCCACTGGGCCCCACAGCACACCTACAACATAAGACTACTCTACTAAGACCAAGAGACATAGCAGCTCTACCTAATATGTAGAAACAAACAGCCAAAAGAGGAGACAAACATGTCTCAAATGAAAGAACAGAACAAAGTTCCAGAAAAAGAACTAAACAAAATAGAGACAAGCAATTTAGCAGATGCAGAGTTCAAACCACTTGTTATAAGAATGATCAATGATCTCAGTGAGAACTTCAACAAAGAGATAAAAAAGAACCAGTCAGAAATAAAGAATACAGTAACTGAAATGAATACATTAGAGGGAATCAACAGTTGATTAGATGAAGCAGAGGACTGAATCAGCAATTTAGAAGATAAAGTAGCAGAAAACACCCAAGCAGAACAGCAAAAAGAAAAAAGAAATCGCAAAAAATGAGAGTTTAAGGGGCCTCTAAGACAACATCAAGTGTACCAACATTCGCAACATAGGGATACCAGAAAGAAAAGAGAGAGAGCGAAGAATTGAAAACCTATTTGAAGAAATAATGACTGAAAACTTCCCTAACCTGGCGAAGGAAAAACACAAGCCCAGAAAGCAGAGTCCCAAACAAGATGTACCCAAAGAGGCCCACACCAAGACACATCATAATTAAAATGCAAAGGTTAAAGACCAAAAAAAAAAAAAAAAAAATCCAGGACTTGATTATTTGGGAGTTTATCAGCCTATCCAGATTGCAGAAGACATTAAAATTAGGAGATTCATTTTCAGGAAAGTGCTTAGAGAAAGCCCAGAGTGTAGTCAGATAACCTTTTGCTCTTCCTGAAGAGATTAGGCATGTGACTCATGGATCTCAAAAATCGCAAAAGCCAGAAATAGAGATGAATAGAAATTAGGGAAGATCTGTAGAGGACTATTTTGTCTAATGGTGTGAACCCCTATGGCATACACATATGGCCCACAAGGGTTCTGAGAATATTATATGAGCAGAAACACTGCCAATTTGCACTGACAGGATGAGGGAAGGCAAATGAACTTTCCAAATATTAATACTATAGGCAGGAAACGGGCTGATGACATTAAGCCGCAAACTACCCTTCAAGGAAAAGGATGAATGACCCTAAGGGTGGAGCTTCGAGCTCAGAGAGTGGAGCCTCAGGCCCAGTATACTAGGCCTTGAAATATAATGGAATTTGACCTGCTGGATTTTGAAATTGCTTGGCACCAGTGACTCCTGTCTTCCTACCATCTTCTCCCTTTTGGAATGGGAAAGTCTAACTTTTATCCTATGCCTGTCTCACCATTGTATTTTAGAAGAGAGAACTTGTTTTATAGTGTCACAGATGGAAAGGAATTCCATGATGCATCACACCCAGAGTTTCACCCATCACCTCATTTAGATAACTTAGATGATGAGATTTTGGACTTGTTGCTAGAATGGTTGAAACTTTGGGGGATGCTGGGATGGGGTGAGTGTATTTTGCATGTTTGGGTTGGACATGAATCTTTGAGGGACCTTAAGAAAAATATGTTTTAAACTTGTTCTGTTTCTGGCCATTCCTATTTAAAGGCATTAAAATTTTTCATCAAGAATTACTTCATAGAGTTGATTTTTTTAATTAAATGTCATTCTTGTCACTGAATCACATTTATAAAATGGAAAATTGGAAATTGCATTCTTGTAGTAAAAGCTTTTGTCCTTTAGACCTGTGAATCCAGCATATTTTATCAGATCAAATCTGTCATTGTGTTGTGTTTGTTTTAAAGATTTTATTGGGGAATTGGGGGAGGGGAACAGTGTTGGGGAATTGGGAAAGGTGGAACAGACAAGTTGCTGTCCTTTTTGTTACTTCAGTCTAGTTGTGAAGAATGTCGCTTCACTGGCTCATGTTGGTATTATTGAGCTCTTCCTGGGTGAGGCAGTCGTTTGCCGGCCATTGGACAACTGCTCATGGCGGCTCACAGCAGCTGGGCCTGTCAGCCCTACTGCAGTGTATGCTGTTGCTGGCCACTCACGGCAGCCCAGATTCAGGTTGAGCTGTTGTTCACCATCTTAGCTGTAGAGGGCACAGCGTCACTGGCCCGCATATGGGATCCGAACTGGGGCCCTACTGCTCAGAGCTGGCTTCCCAAGCCAACTCTTAACCAACCCGCCACTCAGCCAACCCAAATCTGTAATGTTGTTGATAATACCGCGCTGCACATAAGTAGGTAGAGCATTAAAATGTAAAAATGAAGATCTTATGTTTTACTACATACTGGATGTCATAACTTTCTTAGAAGTAGCAGTTCCTAAAGCATCAGCAATGAAGCCAACTTTTCCAAGGCTTTAAACTGACTTTAAACTTCTGACTTAAATCTTTTGCCAGCCTTATGCCCCATCCTTTTTTCTTGTTAAAACCTCCTCTCATTACTTGAACTGGTTGATTCGGCTCTTTTTATTTAATTTTTTGGATTTGTTTTGTTGTAAAGGACTTTTATTTGTGTACCCAAGGTCACACAATTAGTAAGTAATCAAGAGTGTACTAGGAGACAATCAGTTATAGTAGGCATAATATGAGGTGTAATAAAAAAATAGAGTGAATGTTTAAATTTTAAAAAATTTATTGCAGTAAAAGATACATTGTCATTAATCCCCCTCGCTTCGAACACACTTATACCATTACCATTGTGCTTGCCACTTTGTGAAGCAGCAGTTCTGGAAGTCCTCTTTCGTGAGTGTCTTTAGTTGTACTGTTGTGGCTGTCTCGATGTCATGAATCATTTTGACTTTGGGGAAGAGCTGGAGGTTGCATGGTGCCAAATCCAGTGACTATGTGTAAGGTGGATGAGAACACACTGTAATGTTTTTATTTGACAGAAATTGCTGTATTAGCAATGTGTGACACGGAGCGTTGTCATGATGGAGGATGAAGTAAAGACACTTACAAAAGAGGACTTCCAGAACTGCTTGAGAAAGTGGCAAGAACGATGGGATAAGTGTCTTCAAAGCAAGGGAGAGAGTATTTTGGGGGGGATTAATGGCAATGTGTCTTTCACTGTAATCAGTTTTTTTATTGAAACATTCACTGTATTGTTTGATCACACCTCATATATAGTAATATCCTATTTAAAAATATTAGGACTGGGGTCAGTCGAGTGGCGCGTTAAGAGCTGGCTTGGGACGCCAGAGGGCCCCGGTTCGGATCCCACATATGAGGGCCAGTGACACTGCCCTCTACAGCTAAGATGC
>NW_017731616.1:2008449-2034207 GCF_001890085.2 Hipposideros armiger
TATGTATGTATATATATATATTAGGACTGTTTAGGTCCTAAATGGAGCCAGGCTCTTCTGCTTATTAGTTTTTATTTCTGTTTTTACAATGTATTTTTATTTTTTTCCCACTCCCATACTTTTATACTATTAACTCTCAATTTACTGCTGTTGTGAGGGGCTTCACTCTTGCAAACAACTCCCTTATGGGTGAAAATACCATACTGGTAAGCTTAATGGAATTGTAACATGAATTGTATATAAATGAAAGAGGTCTGGAATAGTCTCATATCTTTTATTCAACTTTAGTGTCAGAAATATTTTGAGCACTTACCCTTTTTTTGGTTCCCACTTCCCAGCCCTGTTTGAGATGATTAAGCTTAATAATATGTAACTGTACTTAATACAGTATTTGTTTTATTCAGTGGTTTGTATCCCTGGGAAATTTTTGAAATTTTGCAGATTTGAAAGTGTGTTTGAGTAATGCTGTAGTCATGGTGATTTGATGTTTGATAAAATTTAATCTCAGCAAACTAGCACTTAACACAGACATTAAAATAGTTTTTCCATAATGAAATATTTCTTATTGGATTTAAAATTTTTCAAGCCCGCCTAGATTCTCTTATTAAAAGTGCAGGTGGCGTTTTTCCTTGTGTTGTACAAAATTCCCTGTTGTTTGAAGGTTTAGCTAGGTTTTTTTTTTAAGTTTCAGCTGATAATGCTGAATTGATTTGTTTCAAAGGAACTATTGACTTTAGTTATTGATAAATCTTTCAAATACTATGCACAGTAAAAATACCTGTGTATTTGCATTGACTTCTAATTGTTCTTTTCTTGAAAACCAGGTTTTTCCATTTAGAAATACTATGTTGGGAGTAAGGAATCAATCTTTTAATAATGTCTTTTTTATAGGATTATTTATTTGTTCCATAGTTGAACATCATTTATTTAAATTACGTGCTCAAGCAAAGACTTTTTTCCCCTTATAAAAAAGGAATGGGTAGTGGATGTGGGGTGAATGGGTTTGCCTCTTCTATTGCAGTTTGCAGTAAGAATGTTCATTCCACAGTGCCTTCTTTTTTCTTGATGCTGGGAATATAGTGGCAAACAAAACAAAGTTGCTGCTCTTGTGGAGCTTATAGTCTAGCCAAGTGGAACAATCAGTAAATAAATACTAAAAAACAGATGAAATTCAGATAGCGTTATAAAGAAACATTTTGCTGGTTTCTGAATGAAGAGGAGCCAGCCATGTAAAAATCTGAGGGACATGTTTAGTCAGCAATGGACAAGCATATGCAAAGGCCCTGACATGAGAACTCTTGGCATTTTTGTAGTCCAGGAAAATGACCATCGTTAAATCATTATGGTGATGGAAAGAAGGTTAGGAAATGATTGAAGGGGGTGGCAAAACTAGATGATGTGGGGTACAAATAACTTTTAGCCTTTAGAGTTTTAAGTAGTTATTGGTCCTGTCATATGGTTTATATTTTTAAAGTGGTTCTGGCTGCTATTCAGAGAAAACACTGTAGGGGGCAAGAGTGAAAGAAAGGAGACCAGAACATTCACTGGTATAGGCAATACTGCTTGTAGATGCCTGATTGAAGACATATTTCGGAGGTAGACCTAGTAGTATTTGCTATTGAATTAAATGTGATGAAATAGGGAAAGAAGAACAAGGAGGACCCCACTGTTTAGCAGTAGTGGTACTGTTAACTGAAACGGGTAAGATTGGAATAGGTTTAGGGGGTGAAAATTAAGATTTTTGTTTTACATTTGTTAGGTTTGAGACTGTTATGTATCATCTTTGAGATTTTGCAGACTATACTCGTTAGCATTTTTGCATATGAAAAATACAGCCTTTTAGTTGGTCAGAAACCACAGCACATCTGCTTAGAATTTTATCATTACATTAATCTTTTCATTATTCAGTCTTTTTCTTTTCCAAGCTGACTTGTCCAATTGCACCTAAAATTTTTATTCACAATTAAGATGCCTGTAAAACATCTCCACAAGCTGTCATCTTTAAAGGCAATATAATTACTCTGAATTTTACAATACAATAAACTTAATTATTCACACCCTGATAGTTTGTTCATCTATGGTTGTCCCTGATCTTTGTGTTTATCAATACCTCCTGCCCTATCTTGAAGTAATTTCATTGCTTTTTAGTGTAAGGGTGTGTAAATAAGATTGTTCAGTCTTGTTCATTGCTAATGTTTCTGGGAAAGGTTTGGTAGAGGAAGTTGAAATACATGGCATGGGTAAGGTTTGTATTACCTGTGAATGTCAATCATCTATTTTATCCTTGTCTCCAATTAATGTGGATTGAATTTGAGAGTAGATGAGAACAGATATAAATTTTTGTTTCTGGGTTCTTTAGCCTCTTATAGAAAAATCCTGTGTACTTAAACAAAAATTTAATCTTGAGGAAATAATACATAATATTTGTTAGACTAATAATATTTCACTATACTTTTTTTGATAATTGTGACAGCGTTCTTTGAGTAATGCTTTCATGAAACAAAATCTCAATATATAATTTTAAAGCTTTATAATTCATTAATTATATAGAAATTTTTTTAATTATATATTGAGATTTAAAATTACATATTAAGATTTTTATCTTGGAATTTTGTTTGTAAGTTCACTGAGCAAAACACTAATGCAATATATATCAAACATAATATAACCTTTGTTTTTCCAGTAGTGAAAAAGTTCACAGTGTTAATTTCTCTTATAATCAAATTTCTACAGCTTAAATATTGTCAGAGAATTTAAAATTGAACAAACTAAGTAGAGAACTTTTCTGCTTTTTATAGCATATCTTGGGGATTCTTAGAATTATAATTAATGTTAAGTCTCTCCCCTCTAAGCCAAGTAAAGGATAACAAGGACCACCTACTTAACATACCTTTAAAATCGCTGTTTCAAAAATAACTTACCATAGACAAATTTAGACAAATGGTGTTGTTTAGGTTAAGACACTAAAGAGATACAGCAGGTCCTGGAATAATGTCGCTGTGTTCAACATCGTTATAATGTTGATGATATGCTGTAGGAGCTTAACTCATGTTTATATCAATTAGCCTGTGGTAATATTGGTTTCGTTATACATCATTTCACTTAAAGTCACAGAACCTATCAATGACATTAAGTGAGGACTTACTGTAATTTGGTTTCCAAATGTGTATAAATATAAATGTAAGTGTAAACATTTCTACTATAGAAATGACTACCAGTTATTCTCAGGCACATTGCTTTATGCAGTGATGAGGAAAAGCAAAAAGTGTTTCTTGGGAACATTTCGTGTAAAGTATAAACTGGAAGTTGAAATGAACATAATAAGAGCGTATACAATATAAAACATTTCATCATGATTCACTTAACATAAGACCTAAATAGAATAGTTACTTTTATACTTTCCTTTTTAAAGAAATATTGCCAAACCTAGAATTCAGAACTTTGTTTTACATTAGGAAAACATTTGTAAGGCATGTCTTTATTAATTAAATATATCAGGTTTTATTCTGGACTCTTGAGCTATTAAATTTAATTTCTTATCCTTTCTATAATATAACTTTATTTCTGCATAACTTTAATTGAAGATTTGAATAATATTCTTCAAGCTAGGGAATTTTTCAGTGATCTTCAGAAATGAAATCTAAACTTTAGCCAGAATCCTTGAAATGAAAGGTTTCAGTTAATCTTTAATTCTACATTCAATTAAAAATGGTTACATGGGGTTTTTCTGTAGTGATGATTTTATTATCCAGCCAATAATCTGATATGAAAAATGAATATTTAACTGAACTAAAATATATTTTTTAAGACTACAGATCTCTAAGACATGGCGATTATAGAATTGTTTTTTTCTAAAGCAGAACCCATTTAATAGAGAAATGCAAACACTTTTCCTTTAGTGAAGCAAAGTTCTGAATTATAGATTCGAAGAGCTATTTGGTTTTATGTTATGTATTTTATGTAATATATCAGATATACATTTTCTCTAACCTATTATAAATAACAGATTTTTTGTTTTTAAACTTAGCCTTTTATTCCCCTGTAAAGGTTATTGAAGTAATGTGTAAAATTGCCCAGAGCAAAATATTTTATTTGAAGATATTTATTACACTAAATGTGTCCTTTGAAGGTGGAAAGTTAAACATTAACTCTCTTTCAACTTTGCTGAGCTTAAACCTTTGAGTTGCTCTGTCTTCCACCAGAATTGGTACTTGAATCTTAGGAGTTTCTAAGGAATCTTTGAAGTACATTTGATGCAAGATATGTGAAGCTATTTGATCATGCTTTGCAATGCCTTGTTGAGAAGATAGGATATTGGGAAAGTTTTTAAAAGTTAAAATTATATACACTATAAATGCCTTGAAGTGTTTTAAATTGATAGGTTATAAACCTCTTTAGTGTTTCTTGACTTTTTTTAACTTGAAATAAAATTGTGCTACTTCACCCATCAATACTCTGGATTTTAATTGCCACAAACAGACCTATTAAAACTCCCCTATTATTACAATTTCCTCTTGTAATTATTGAAATTGTACAGATTCTGTAAAATATGCTTACAATGGTCTCTTCACTTTAGATAGCTGTCTCAAGGAAAACTATTTATCAAATAGTACTTTAAAAATAAGCAAAAATAATCCTATCAAATGCAGTTTATTTGATCTTGAGCATGAATGGATTGCAAGGACTGGTGTACATATTAAAAATAAGCTGTTGGGCAAAATGTTGAAGAGCTGTATTTTAAATAATAGCTCTTTTTTTTAATAGCTATAAACAAGTTATATATAAATGTTGGTGGTACCAAAGCACTGAAAATAAAACTTGTTTGTGATAAACTCCATCTTTGGTTCTCTATCCTGAAATGTAACTGAATGATAATAAAGTGCTATTCATCTGCAGGTGCATTGCTTCTACTTAGTTAAAAGATGGTTGAAAGGACAGGAATTAGTAGCATGTTGTATTAGCCTTTTGTAGTGTATTTTGTCCTAAGCATCTTAATTTCCCTGTTTTGAATGCTAAGTAGCAAGGGTCTTGGTTTAGAACTAATACCCATCATGCATGTAAACGGTATGAAAGAGCTGCTTAGTAAGTTAACACAAAGTGTTCTTGTGTCAGTCCTTGTGGAAATAGATACAATACAAACATTACAGCTGAACTCACGGCAAACTCCATTAAGTAAAAACCTGGCCTCATTGTTCAGGAAAAAGTTTGAATAGAATGCAAGCTCATTTTGTTGAATGTAATGTCAGGCTTTTAGGGACTGTATTGAGGGATAAGGTTTTGTTAAGTTGAGACCAATTCATTAAGTTTTATTGCCTGGTGAGAAGCAGTAATACTTTATTGTAAGACTTCATCAAATATTCATGGTTAAAGAGAAGTAGTAAATGTATTCAATCAAGTGGTCTTTTGGGGTTTTGAAAAGGATTATGAAGTCTGCTCAGCTGATAGTTTTAACATTCATTGAGGTTGTTTAACAAGGGTAATTTTAATCTCTGAGTTTAATTTTGTTGCCCAAGCTTGTCTCTTTTTACTGTCACAAATCCAAGTCTATAAAAATTGTGTCACATTGTAGGGATGAGTGGATAATATATCCATTCATATAGTTTATGTATTTCCTAAGTGGGAATAGTTTTCAAATTATCATCTTAATTTTGAGTTTGGTATATGAGGGAATTGTGATCTGTCTACTTGTTTGTGAGGTTGTTACTCCTTTACTCAGATTCTAGCCTCACCTCTGCTGCTGGTGATCTTTCACGTCTTGGATAATGTGGTCTCCTTGACATACATTAAATAATAAGCAGCCTTTTGTTTTGGCCAATTCAAATTGTCCTGAAGGGATATATATAGTCCACATTTTCTACATGATGTTATAAATTTCAGTAACATTTTTCTCATTCTGGCACTTGATTTCAGGCTACCTGCCTCCTTTTTTATTTCTGTTATGCTTATGCCATTTCAGATTTGTGTGGCATTATCTTGTGCACACAGAACTCATCCTTTTCCAGTTCACTACATGTTTATTTCTTTAGTTTAACTGTGAACTGAAGTTCTGTGATTTTTATGGTTGTGTCCATTTCAAAGAAATTAAGTATATTCAATTAAAGGTCAAATTTGTTATTAACTTTTTCTTATGCCCTTTAACTTCTATTCCTTAGGCAGATGATGTCGAGGGCAAAATTAGACAAATCATTCCACCTGGCTTTTGTACAAATACGAATGATTTTCTTTCTTTGCTGGAAAAAGAAGTTGATTTCAAGCCATTTGGAACCTTACTCCATACATACTCTGTTCTAAGTCCAACAGGAGGAGAAAACTTTACCTTTCAGATATACAAGGTAAAAATAAATCTAAATATTTCTTGGATAAAAATACTCCATATACCTGAAATCTCTGTGTTATTTTGTTGTGTTATTTTCAGTGATTTATTCTAACTTCAAATTTTTGTCAGCATTAAAAACAAAGATCTAGTGTGTGTGTGTGTGTGTGTGTGTGTGTCTGTGTGTGTCTGTGTGTGTCTGTGTGTCTGTGTACACATCTTAATCTGAGATTTCTAAACGTTTTCCCACAGCATTGTTTTGTGTTCTGCACACTTTCACTTACTTCTGTGATGAGTTTCACCTGACTTTTCCTGGCTTTTTCCCTAGGCTGACATGACATGCAGAGGCTTTCGAGAATATCATGAAAGGCTTCAGACCTTTTTGATGTGGTTTATTGAAACTGCTAGCTTTATTGACGTGGATGATGAAAGATGGCACTACTTTCTAGTGTAAGTACAGTTCTAAAGCAACAGTAGACCTTATTACCTCCACAAAGCCAGCGTTTTAATTTGGCGGTCCAATTATTGGGACAGTATAATGATATTTTTTCCAGGAAAGAAAAACTATTGTTTATGAGGCTTGAGTTTTCCTTCATTATGCTTTGGGAGACCTTGAGAATAGAGCTGAATTAAATGCTGTTGTCCGTTAGAGCCCTGAATGTAGGCTTAAACAGTAAAATGAGCTTTGCCTGTGTTTTCTTTTACTTGCCACCTATTCATCTTTATAATAGGCAAGTGCACTGAAGTGATGTAAAGAGGTCTGATTTATCCAAGTTGCTGCACACCAATTAAGTGAATTGTACATTCAGAACATAGCAGGTGTACCCATTGGGCCCTCACAGAGTAGCTTGCTGACACTGAAAATTCAGTCAGAGAATGGAAAAGAAAATGGACACTGCATGGGAGCGCGACTGTAATTGACCTGCTTGGCTTTCTGTTTTATCTGCAGATTTGAGAAGTATAATAAGGATGGAGCTACGCTCTTTGCGACCGTAGGCTACATGACAGTCTATAATTACTATGTGTACCCAGACAAAACCCGGCCACGTGTAAGGTAATTGGCAGTATAACACGTGCCTTGTCTTTTATTTCAGAAGAAGGAACTGCTAAAGTTTCCAATACTTGTTATAATAGTGTTGATTTGTTTTTAAAAAATCACCATTATTCATTGGCTGTGTACTGATTTATTTCATTGTTTCCATGGAAACTGAGGAAGATTAAGTCAATTTTGAGTATCTCAATAATTTCTGGATTTCTTGACACCTGATTGAAAAAAGTCACACAGACTTTAAAATGCTCATAATACTCTAGTGATTTGCAATTTTTAAACTGGTCATGTTGTGATGTTTTAATTTTAGAATCATTTCTTTATTGTAGTCAGATGCTGATATTGACGCCATTTCAAGGTCAAGGCCATGGTGCTCAGCTTCTTGAAACAGTTCATAGATACTACATTACATCTCCTTCTGTTCTTGATATTACAGGTATGTAAATTTTGATATGTTATCGAAAGAGCCTTTCTAAAACATCTTTACTGATCGATTTTGTTTTTGTCAGAGATAACTATTCTGTTTTAAATAGTATCGTCCTGGGGTCATTTTGGAACTACCTCAAGATGGCTTAAGATTATATTTTAAATCATAAGCTTTTGTGTTATTTGATTGCATCTTTAAGTATGAAGTAATTAATTGAACAAATTGAAGATAATGAACTGAACATGCATTGGGAAATCTTGGTCAGGCATGAATATGTTGCAAGTGTGGTATGACTTACTTGTCCAGTTTATTTAGCAAGCAGTTGCATTGCTCAGAGACCATGCTCTAATTTTCATGTAGGGGCAAGATATTCTAAACTTCACTGAGGGAAAACAGCCAACTTAAGTAGTACCTGAGTAGAAAATACATTTCTTAAAGCATGTGTTTTATATTCCTAAAATGCATGCCTTCACAACAGTAGTTTATAAAGTAAAATGTAGACCTGTTTGTTTTGAAAATATCTTTCAATACGAATTAGCCAAAGAAGTGGTAATATGAATAGGATACTTAGAAGAAGGAAAGAGACTCTACCCTTTGAATGGAAAAGTCATCATTAGATGGAGTTACAGATGATAGTATGAAAACATGTGAACTACCAAAGAACCAAAGTGGCCCAAAGCATGTTTCTTCCCCTTGAGTAACACTGTTTCAAATTTATTACTCAAAGTTGCTGATTAAACAAAGTCACTTTTTTCCAAGAAAACGACTATACCAGCTATTCGCATCCAAATTAGGTATTAAGTTTTACTCTGTGAGTTTGAATACGTTTGTTTTTAAAACTACAATACATAGTGCTTGCTTTGGCAGCACATATACCAAAAACTACAATATATAATACATATAAAAATGTTAACTTATTAAAAAATGCTATTGGAATTTTATTTTATCAGTTTGTTTAAAAGCATAAAAAATTATACTGGATGTGGGAATAGAATATAAATACTGGAAGTGGGACTATAAACCAAAGAACATAAAGTTACTCCAAACAGATTTTGAATTGATCCTGTAGATTAATACATTAGAGGAAAAGATGTTGTTTTTAAAAGGGAATTCCATGTTTATAGAGTTGAATTATCTTTTCATCTGACTTTCCTGCTACTGTGAAATGGTTTGGAAGCTTGGGAGATAAAGAAGTCATTACTAAAGTTAGTTAATATCAAAAGTTATGTTATTTGTGACACCTTCACTAGCTTAGTAACTTGTAAAATTACAGAAACATGATACAAATGATAACACTTCTTTTTATCTAAGCTGAAAATTGTTTAGGTTCTGTTTACTTACAGAACTTGGACTTGGTGCTACATGAAGGGACACTTTTTTGATGATTATAATCTGGAGGCGCAGAGTTCACATAAGTCGTCTTTGTCGTCTCTAGTGGGTAATGTGCCAGCAGGGGTTGTTTCTGTGAAACCTCTTAACCACTTGCTCCTGTCTGCTCCAACCAATAAAGTCCTTGATACTTAGCACCAATTAGCAGATAAAGAATTTTATTTCTTAAATCTCAGTGGAGAGTCATCAATAATAGTAGCCTTTATTCATTGCAAACTAAAGTCTAAAGAGAAAAGGCTAAACGTGCCAAAAGGATTTCTGAATTTGAAAATTGGGGTATCAACCTTTATTTTCAGCATTAACATTTGTCAGTATTATAAACTACCAAAAATGCCTTATCAGCTGTTCTCATTAAGATATTTCTCTTAGATTTCCATACCCGGTCCTTTTAAAAAACAGGAATTTTCTGCTTTTTAGGCATTTTAATCTCCATTATTTTGTATATTTTTCTTAACTTTGTGTATTTTTAGCAGGCTCTGGCTCTCTCTTTACCATCCAGGATATTTTTTATATTGAGATGGCCTTTTGCTTACTTGACATAAAACCAGATACAGTGATAATTAAAACTTAACATTGATGGCCTATGTTACAGAATAGATAGGTCTTTACGGTGTAATTCCCACCCATTTTCTTTTTTTTCCACTTGATTTTAAAGTAAAATACTGGAAGACAATTCTTAGATACAGCTTCCTTTTGAGGATGTCAGTATCTTAAAATATATAACATTTGAATACATGTCAGTTGTGTGACTTTATAAATAGAATCAACGATTTGTTTCTTCCAGAATTATGAAGATGGTTGTATTTGGCAATAGAAATGTTTTCATATCTGTTGGGTATATACCTAGGAGTAGAAATTGTAGAAAATCTGGTGATTGTTTGACCACCACACTCTTTTCCAAAGTAGCTTTACTATATTACATTTCCATCAGCAGTATAGAGGGTTTCAATTTCTCTACACCATCATCAATACTTGTTATTGTCTTTTTGATTCTAGTCATCCTAGCAGACATGAAATGTTATTTCATTATTTTGATTTGGGTTGCCCTGTGGCTAGTGAGTGATGTTAAGCATTTTTTATGTGCTTGTCCATTTATTAATATATATCTTGAGAACTATTTAGATCCTTTGCCCATTTTTTAAAATTGGGTTCTTTGTCTTTTTCTTAGTGAGTTATAAAAGTTTTTATATTAAAAGTCTGGATACAAGTTTCTTATCATATATATAACTTGCAAATATTTTCTCCCATTCTGTGGGTTGCCTTTTCATTTTCTTAATGGTATCATTTATAGCACAAAAATATTTAATTTTTATATAGCCCAGCTTATCAATTTTTTCCTCTGTCACTTGCGCTTTTGGTTCTATTATCTAAGAAACCATTGCCTAACGTAAAGTCATGAAGATGAACTCCTTGTTTTCTTCTAGGAGTTTTATAGTTTTACCTCTTAAACTTAGGTCTGTGATCCAATTTGGAATTAATTTTTGTGTATGGTGTGAGGAAAGGGTCCAACTTCATTCTTTGGCTTGTGGAGATCCCTTTGTCCAAGTACCATTTGTTAAAAGACTATTCTTTCCCTCATTGAATTGTCTAGGCACCCTTCTCAAAAATTAATTGACCATGAAGGATGGGCTTATTTTTAAATCTCATTCAATTCCACTGATCTATTAAGTGGACAGTTAAGTTTGAGAACTCAGTGCTATCACTATATACCTTCGAAGTATTCCCCTTGGGAAGCTATCCACCAATGCCAGCACCTAGTTCACCCTTCAAAGCAGTTTTGGAACTCTTTTTCTAGAATGGCCATTAGAGCTGTCATTGTATTACCCTTTGTGTCCTGAATGTCCTCAAAATGTCTTTCAATATTTCCTTTTTCTTTGGGTAAAGAAAGAAGTCATTGGGGGTCAGATTAGGTGAGTAGGGAGAGTGTTCCAATACAGTTATTTGTTTACTGGCTAAAAACTCTCTCCCAGACAGTACCGTATGAGTTGGTGCATTGTTGTGATGCACAAGCCATGAATTGGCAAAAAGTTCAGGTTGTCTTTTTCACGCAGCCTTTTTCAGCACTTCCAAATAGTGAACTTGGTTAACTGTCCACTTGGTACAAATTCATAATGAATAATCCCTCTGATATCAAAAAAGGTTAGCAACATCATCGCAACAAGTTCGTGAACTTAATTGTGAACTTATGGCAGTATCACACCATCTTGATTAATGTAGCTTTGCAGTAAGTTTTGAAATCAGGAAATGTGAGCCCTCTAACTTTTATTCTTTTTCAAGATTGTTTTGGCTATTCTGGGTTCCTTGCATATGTATATGAATTTTAGGATGAGCTTGTTAATTTTTGCAACAGAAAGTTAGCTAGGATTTTGATACAGATCGCATTGAGTGGTTTGTAGATTATTGATATTATAACAATATTAAGTCTTATGATCCATGAACTAGCTCAAACTTTTTCATTGTTTCAAGCCTTCTACTGATCATAAAATGAAGACATAGAGAAGTGGGGCAACTTGCCCAATGTCCTACATCTATGAATGACAACTGGGACTCAAACTCATGTTCTCTGATTATGCAGTATTCTTTCTACCCATCATGTTTTGATGTTTTCCTTGTCCACTACTTAGTCTAATGTAAATAACGTAGACAAACATGAAAGAAGATTTATGCTATTCAGATGCAATGAGGGAAAGATCAAAATCATATTATTTTATTCTCTAAAAAAAATTTCCTTTTGTAAAAGAACCATTTTTTTTAATTAGATGAAAGAAGTATAGCAGACTATAAAGGTTATTGGATTAAAAGTAAGGAATCTTTAGAACCCTTAGCTATCAAAAACTACTTACATTTGGAATTGATTATCCAAATTTGAATCCCTTGTTTATATAGCTGCTTTAATTGAAAATTAAGGTGCATATAATAACACACCAGTTAAAAAGTTTACATTTGAAAGGAGTAGCTCTAATTCACAAATAACATGTCTTTCCAAAAGGATTCCACCTATAATTTTATTTGGCCAAGATAATAGTACTATTGTTTGATTTATAAGGAATAATCCTTTCACATTGTAACTTTTGTGTATGTATAATTGTCTTAAGAATGTTTGCCTTTCTAGCCTAACATGTATATTGAGATTGCAAATGATGAAGAAATTATGTTGGGTAAGGGAAATGTTATTCTGCTTTATTTCTTTAGCGGAAGATCCATCCAAAAGCTATGTGAAATTAAGAGACTTTGTACTTGTGAAGCTTTGTCAAGATTTACCCTGTTTTTCCCGGGAAAAGTTAATGCAAGGATTCAATGAAGAGATGGCGATAGAGGCACAAAAAAAGTTCAAAATAAATAAGGTATTTTTATTATGTAGGAGGAAACCATTTAAATTTTAAAGTTTTTTGTTTTTTTTTTTAAACACATAACTTAAACATTGCAAATACATTAAGAATACCAGTGTGGGAAGTAGTGGTTGTTAAAAGTATGGACTTTGAAGCCAGATGCCTGGGTTCAAATATGGCTTCATGACTTGCTCTGTGACTCAGGGCAATTTAGTTTACCTCCTTGTGCCTCATTAATAGAATGGGAAGATAATTGATTTGATGACTGTATTAAGTGTAACAAGCAGACAAAGATGGATAGTAGGATCTTATTTTTGCTTTTTTTTTTTTAAGATTTTATTGGGGAATTGGGGGAGAACAGTTTTGGGGAATCAGGGAAGGGGAACAGACAAGTTGCTGTCCTTATGTTCTTCAGTCTAGTTGTGGAGGACGCTGCTTCACTGGCCCATGTTGGTATTATCATTGTGCTCTTCCCAAGTGAGGCAGATTGGTCGCTGGCCTCTGGACGGCCGCTCACTGTGGCTCTTGGCAGCTCACGCAGGCTGGCGGCCACTCACAGTAGCTTATGGCAGCCCACTGCAGCAGGGGCTGCAGCCTACACCGTCGCCGGCGACTCACGGCAGCCCAGCTCCAGGTCAAGCTGTTGTTCACCATCTTAGCTGTAGAGGGCAGTGTCACTGGCCCATGTGGGATCCGAACCGGGGCCCTGCTGCTTAGAGCTGGCGTCCCAAGCCAGCTCTTACCCAGTGCGCCACTTGGCCAGCCCTTATTTTTGCTTCTTAAGAAAATGTTTAAACTGGTAAACTAGGAAATACCCTTGGAGACAGTATTGGTGGGAAGAAAGGTTGGAATAAAATTCAAATTTCTATTTGAATTGTAAAGTAATAAGTACCTTAAGATAGGTACAGAAAAAATAGCATGGGAGTTGAAAGGAGGGGATTTATTATATTTACTTAAGCAAAAGAATCAGAGTATTTCATGGGAGGGATGTGTTTGATCTAAACCTTGAAGAATGGGTAGGATTTGGATTGTGAAAGTATGTGGAATAAAGGGTATTCCAGTAATAAGGACTAGCATTTGATAATACTGACCTCCCTTCCCTTGGGTTCTAAAGCACTGCAATTTGCGGTTTTCCACTTAACCACTGTGGTCATCTTTTTTGAGATACTTTCACTGGCTTCTAGTCTTCTGTATACTCCCTAAATATAATTTTCCCAAAGTTCTTTATTCAGTCCTCATTTCTTCTCATGCTATTTCTTCTACCTGGGAGATCTCTTCTAAAGCCCCAATCTATATTTTCCTCCTGAACTCCAAAACTATACCAAAAGTTTCCTGATCACTGACCTTCAACAAACAACTCAATTTGAACTAAAACTTTCCATTTTTCCTCTGCATTAAAACACTAATGGCTTCCTGGCTTTAAGATAAAATATGTTTTTAGAAATAATCTCGATTGTATTAAACCTTTATTAATGAGAATTTATTTAATAGCTCAACTTTTAAAAGAATGTGAACATGCTTTTTAAATCATGCTTTTTTTAAAATCATGCTTTTTTTTTTTTTCTTGAAGAAATTGAAGCTCCTTAGTATGTCACACAGAGCCCATCATAATCGTGACCCTAGCGAGAGCTTCCTACCACTTTCCTACATCCTCTGGCTTTACTGAACCTGTTGCTATTTCCCAGCTATGCTACACCTTTCTTCCTTTTATGTCCTTGTATATATGTGTACTGTTGCCCTTTCCTTTGATACCCTTTTCTCCTGTTCCTCCATTTTTGCTTGGCCAAATAGTACTCATTTCTTCAGGCTCAGCTCAGGTGTCCCTTCCAGAAAGTTCAAATACCTTCTTCCCAACCTACCTATACCTGACATCTTCCCTGTCCTCAGTAAATATGTAAGTGAAACAACACAAACAGAAAAACTATGGGCTACTCTTTTGGCTTCAGTGATACCAAAACTTCCTGATTGTCCTAACATTTCTGTGGTTGTTTTTCTCTGTCCTCTGTCTGCCCTTTAACTGTCACTGTATTGTAAGGTTCTGACCTCTCCCCACTTTTCACCATGTATGCTTTCCCTGGGTGCCCTTTACCAATCTCATGGTTTTAACACTTGTATATCTACTGATATTGCTTAAATCCTCACCCTTAGACTAGAATTTTCTTCAGATTTATATGTTCTCCTGCCTCTTAAATCTCTCCTAAGCTGTGAAAACTCGCTGTCATGCCACCACACCCTCCTCCACAACCAGTCTTTCCTCTTCCATACTTCTAGAATCCTTGTGTCCTTAGTATTCTTACTTGTGCTATCTCAGTTCACGTCCTCATCATTTTTTGCCTGATTTGATAGCTCAGCTTCCTAATTCATCTCCCTGCCCTTCTTTTTGCTACCATTTCTGTGTAGCTGAGAGGATGCTTTACTTAAAACTCAAATTTGTGCACTCTGTTCTCTCCCCCATTTCTGTCACCTATAAAGCCCAGCAGTTGAACCCAGTTTTAGGGCTCTGTGCCCTTGCTCCAACCTCACTCTGCTTCTACACCTTGCTGTTCACTTTGTGCTCCAGCAGTGGCAAGCTGCTCCTGTTTTGCATGTGTGTGCATGCATGTGCATGCATGCACATACACACATACACGGTGCCCTCCCTTCTTTCTGGAATGGCATGCCCCTTCTCTTTAAGATTCAGCTCAGGATTCCTCCAGGAATCCTCCTCTAACATTTCTCCCATTCCTAGGTTATGCTACCATAATACCCTATGCATATTTCTATCATTAAATTAACAGTGCCTCAATTCATTAGTGTTACCCACTAAACTGCTAGCTCCTTGAGGCCAGAGACCATCTTTTATTGTTTTTCATCTGGTACCTAGCACCATTTCTGGACCATCACAGATATTCAGTATATCCTGTATTCTTTTAGGCAAGTGTCACTATTTTGTAGTTTGAAAATGTTCATATTTTTCTTTTGTTTTGTTTATTAGCAACATGCTAGACGGGTTTATGAAATTCTTCGACTACTGGTAACTGACATGAGTGATGCTGAACAATACAGAAGCTATAGACTGGATATTAAAAGAAGATTAATTAGCCCGTATAAGGTAGGACTTCCAAGAGTCTTAAACATGATATTTTTGTCACTGTTTAAAACAGAGAAGTCTAGCAAATACCAGTGTCTGGAAGAGTCCAAATTGTTTTTGCTAAATTTAATTTTACAAAAGTGAAAATATTCTTCCAGTCAGTTATAAGAGCTCTCACTGTCATAATTTTCCAGTGTAAGTCATAAATCTGTTTCATTCACTTAAAAACTAATCCCAAGGATAGTTTACCCATGGTTATTTTTTCTTTCATTTGTATACACCTTTAAAAAAAAATCTCTTTTTTTAACAGACTCTTCTCTGCCCAGACTCTTCCCTAACAAATTATCTTGTTAGTTTTTTCTAAGTCTCTTATCTTCCCTTTTGTCATATATATCCTGTTTGCCTTTGCTCCCATCTTCCTGAATGTGGCCTTGGTTGCCATTTGTAACTTCTGTACTTCACCATAGCTGAATTTGCAACTTGGTATTATTTACCTCTTATTTTTTTTAACATTCTTCCTTTTTGCCCCTTCGCCCCCTCCTCCCCTTGTTTTTCATCTCCCGTATTTTCCTGTAACTCAAATTTTATTTCCCCTCCTAAATCAAGCTTGGCCTCATCATCATTTGGCCTTTATTAAGGTAGACATTGTCCATGCCAACCTGTGTGAATGAGGATTTGCTATGATAGTTGCATCTGGGCAGTAAGCTGATTAGGGAGAATATTTGTTAACTTATTCAACAAATAATTATTGAGTACCTGACATGTAGTTGCTGCATTTATATACACTATACCTATAAGCTTATATAGCACAATAGCTGGGAGCATAAATGATGACAAATCTGAATATGTCTTAATACTTAAGGAGAAAGTAAATTAATGAGTAATATATCAAATACACATAGATCTGATTTAATATTAGTTCAAATTTTATTTGTCATAGATTCTGCTTAATAGAGCCAATCTTTTGAATGTTGATGGTATATTGGGTCACACTATTCCTTGTTGAATCCCAACTCTTCCTTTATAGCATCTTGTTACTTTCATTGCAACTGTATACCCTAATTTGTCACTGGAATTCTGTTCAAATATATCACATTCTGAATATAAAAATAATTAGTATTTCCCTATGACTATAAATCATTGTATCTTGAATTCATATGTATAGATATAGTTCTTCATAATGTCATTTCATTAAGCAAGTCAATGGATTGATTTTCTGTCTTCACTATTTGATGTTTGTCAATTCAGAAACATCAGAAAATTGGTAGAAATGGTATTTTCCAAAGGTTTTAATCTTTAATAATCTGTTAGCTAGGAATTTTCTTTATAATGAAATTTGGGCATATAGAACAGTATAATTAGATGTTATGACAATATTTAAAAGTATTAAAACTTTTTAGTACAGTAAAATAACTTATTGGATTATGCATCTCAGATATATATATGTGACATTTCATATAGGCAGACTAGCAAATTAAAGATGAATTCTGAGGGTAAATAGTCATGAGGTTATGCCAAATAGGAATTTCTATAGATCATAAAAGCAGGTATTTTGTACTCTAAAGAATGATAATTATTCTTTATATTATTACTAAGTATCCTTACCTGTCAGCAGTTTCACCTATCTGAAAGACAAGCACAAACTGGTTATTAAACTCTTTAGGTTCTTAACAGCCAAAATGGGTATTACCATCCTTGCACTAAAGCTCATGCACAAATTACAAATTCTTCAGATACTTGTGCAAACCCTATTTATAGTAATGCACATTTTAGTAAGTTTAGTTATCCAGTATTCTATCCCACTGAGAAAACCAGGAAAGCCTCAGAGTCCCCTCTCTCACTTTGGTTTGATAGCCACAATTCTTGGGATAGGAAGCCTACCACACAGACTTTGGGAAAGCCTAGAAATGAGGCATGGGAGGAGTGATTAGGATTTCCTTATTGAATGTATGCGGATGATTTTCTCCAATTTGTCATTCCAAGCTGACATTCATATACGAGTATTTTGTTGTTATTACAGCATTCTGAAATGCAAATTATGTTTTAGAATAAAGTAAAGTTGATAAATATTGACTGTGGTTTAGAATTTTTTTAGGACTTTAAAATGTATGCTTCGTGGGGAGAGTTTGGAGTGTACAATTTACATTTTTAACGCTTTATGAAAAATTATAATTTTGATTGACACTAGTTATTACTGAGGTATGAAGTTATTGATAATAAAGTCCAACAATTCTGTGCTCCCTTTATTTGAGGGATCAAGTTTACGTATCAGCATAAACACACTTTCCCACTAAGAAGTTATTTGGGTAGATATTAGAAGTTCTTTAAACACTGATAATTCATTTGTATCATTGCAAAGAAGAGATAAAAATAACATGTATTAACTAGAATAACTTTAAAAGCACAAAAATATCTCCGTCTCTAGTACAGGAGTAGTTTTCAGGTATTCAAGAAAAGATAAATTTGACCAATTTGGCTGAAAAAAGAAAAGTTGGTGTAGCTACTTGGTTTTAGCATTAAACCTTTTTATATTGTTTCACAGGCATATTTTAATTCATAATTGGTTTACAAACAAAATTTAGAATCATTGTTATATTGAGTTTGGAATCAAGAAACTCAGTGTTGAGGTCTAGTTCTAGCTTTTACAAATTACATGACTGTCGATGTTTATGAAATGGAAATGCCTCCATAGTGAGCAACTGAACAGAAAGAAATACAATACAGTATGCATGTTTTTAAAGATGTTTTTTGAGAAATCTGGAATTCTTATGCCTCCACACCATTATTTTAACATTCTTACAGAAGAACTTTATCTGTATACTTCATAAAAGAGATTAATTCAGCAGGTCCATATAAAGGAGAGCTTAGAGATTTTTGAGATTATATTTGTAAGCCCTCTTGGAACCCCTGAAAACTAGGCAAGAAGAAAGGATTATCATCTGGAAATAAATTCATATCCAAGCCAAATGTTACCAAATAAATTGACACTAATACTATATTCAATTAATTTGCTTAATTAAAAATTATCAACAGACCTAATCTATGAAGGAATTAAGTTTTTGTTTGGAGGGGAAAAAATTATTCTGAAGCCTATAGAATGTCTATTCCAATCTTAAGGAGTTCTGCCTTTGAGCATTTCATTTGTACTCCCAATGTATGTCACTTTGCTGGATAGAGGTGTTCCCCAAATTATTTTTTTTTACACATTCTTTAAAAGATGAATTTGTAATATATCATAAATATACAAAGTAGAATATATACAGTTTAAGGAATATTGAAATTTAATAAAATAAATACCTCGAATTAGTTATTTGTAAAATTGGCCCATACCTTACATGTCCATGAGGAACTTCTATAATATATATAGTTTTATGTTTTTTCCATAAAGCTATTACATGTATTTTTTATTCCTAGGTACTTAGTTAGAGCTCTTAAATTTAATTCATAGATTTACTGCCATGCCAGTAAATGTTAGACTAGAGATTAATTCTAACATCCATCTGGAAAAAACTGACAGTGAAGAAACTAAAGGTGGTAAGGAAGGGGGAGATAACTTGGGAAAGTAAGCTCTTAGAGATTTAAAAACAACATAATAATTTAAATGATTATGTTACTGGCACGTGACTCATTCTGTAGGTTATCTGGGACAAAACTGATAGTCTAGAAATATTTAAGAATTTAATATGTTCTATTGTATATAAAAATTTAATATGATTCAAGGTATCGTCAAGCAGTGGGGTTAGATTATTTAATAAGTGTTACAGCTGGTTAGCAATTTAGAAAAATAGTTTATATTCCTATCACATACCACAATAATATTTTTAACTATTACCATTTAGTTCCTGAACTGTTTCCTTAAGTCATGCAGTCATGCCTGTTGGCAGGAAAAATAACTTTTACAGCAGAAACAAAGCATTTATCACCCACGTGATTGAAGAGTAAGGAATACATGGTTTTTCCTTGCCTTAAGAGCAATAAATTTGAATTCTCATCAGTTCTGTAGAACTAATATTTAAGGTATGGTCAGTAAATCAGAAACATTAACATAACCTGGAAGCTTGTTAGAAATGCAGAATCTTGCCCCACCCCACACCTACTGAATCAGATCTGCATTTTAACCAGCTCCCCCCCCCACGCCCCTCCCCATGATCTGTGTGCACATTCAAGTTTGAGAAGCACTGCTTTACAGGGGTATCATATAGTAATGAAGTTAATTTTTTTTTCTTTCTGATTATAGTAATAGCAACCTCATTTACTTAGCTCTACCAGTTGAGACCCAGGATCAACTTAATTTTTTTGTTGTGTCCAAGAGCTTATTTCAGTAAAGACTTATTTCCAAACAATGTTGTTACCTTGTTTTAAGTGTTTGTATGATTATAAATATAGCTTAATTTTGAACTTTTTAAGTAGTAATTGCGACATATTTTTCTAGTTTTCCAAAATTATTAAGGTTCCCTTTAAGGAACATTTATTAAATTTTAGGATGGATTTAAGATACTGTTTTTAGGGTTTTGGGTTTTGTTTTGTTTTTAAAGGTTTTATTGGGGAATTAGGGGAGGGGAACAGCATTGGGGAATCGGGGAAGAGGAACAGACAAGTTGCTGTCCTTTTGTTCTTCAGTCTAGTTGTGGAGGACGTTGCTTCACTGGCCCATGTTGGTATTATCATTGCGCTCTTCCCCGGTGAGGCAGATCAGTCCCCAGCTTCTGGACAGCCGCTCATGGCGGCTTATAGCAGCTCACGCTGGCTGCCAGCCACTCATGGCAGCTCACGGCAGCCCACGACAGCAGGGGCTGCAGCCTATGCCATCATCCGTGACTCACAGCAGCCCAGCTCCAGGATGAGCTGTGGTTCACCATCTTAGCTGTAGAAGGCGCAGCGTCACTGGCACTCATGTGGGATTTGAACTGGGGGCCTGCTGCTCAGAGCTGGTGTCCCAAGCCAACTCTTAACCAACGCACCACTCAGCCAGCCCGGGTTTTATTATTTTTTTAATTGTCTTTTGTAAAGCAGTTAGATACAGGGCCTAGGAATACAGATTTCCAACCTGATCATTAAGGTTTGGATTCTGGCTTCTCAGTTGACTACCTCTATGACAAGTGAACTCCCATATCCCTTTTTTTTTTTTCACCTATCAATTAAAGAAAATTATAGTACCTATCTCATAGAGTTGTTAGGATTACATGAGTTGATATATGTAATTTCTGATATCTGTGTAAAGTGAGCTCTATTGTATGCTCTAATAAAAGAATCGATATGATGATCTAGAACAGTAGATCCAAAATGCAAAAAAGTTTCCTCTGTTGCATGGTTTCATATATTGCAGTGTTGCCACCCATCCAGGAATCTTGGGAGTCATTCTTCATTCTTTCTGCCCCACATCACCCAATGTTTCCTTCCCTAAACCTGCCCTGTCTCCTCCGTCTCTGCTGCTTCTGACTTGGTCTAGGCTTTCATCATCTCGCGCTTGAATTCTTGCAGTAGCTGCTCACTTGGTCCTCCAGTCCAGTCCTCAGAATTACTGACACACTGTTGTTCTGACACAGTGTCCTGCTGAAAAGTTACTACCAACTCGCTATTACAACTCCTCAGTATGGTGGTTTTCCTCAGTAAAACGGGGAGGGTTTAATAAGATAATGTATATCTGGATAGTAGGGAGTCAAAAAATGCTGAAAGTGTGACAGTTTCTGGTTAATCTTCCTGAAACTCTTCCAAAAGTTTGTTAAAATGGATATGTGGTCCATAAATACATCCCTGGGTAAGGGAACTTAGAAATGAGCATAGTGACAGGAAGAAGCCAGCTTGGAATTGAAATTAATGTAATTAATGATTGAATAGTAAAATGAAGAGTAATAGTACTTAATCTCATCTGTCTTTAGTTAATGTATTTTATTTATTAAAGAAATATTTGTCTACACTGGCTAGTTATTTATTATGCTTTGAAGAGGGGGCTTTTAGTCACATATTTACCATCAATTGACACAAATTCCAGGTCTTCTGGTTAACTCCTTTTAGAGGGATTGTAATTTATCATTAACATTATGTTTAGGTTTCCTTAAGAAGAAAACTATGGGACAAATTTGGGCATATTCCCACTCTTATTAACATAGGAGACTTAAAATTTTAAGAATATAAAGAATCATATTGGCTTTCTTAGTCTAACCAATAATTGTGTTTGTTGCTTAGAAAAAGCAGAGAGATCTTGCTAAAATGAGAAAATGTCTCAGACCAGAAGAACTGACAAACCAGATGAACCAAATAGAAATAAGCATGCAACATGAGCAGCTGGAAGAAAGTTTTCAGGAACTTGTGGAAGATTACCGACGTGTTATTGAACGCCTTGCTCAAGAGTAAAGATTATACTGCTCTGTACAGGAAGTTTGCAAATTTCTGTACATTGTGTTGTGAAAAAATCTGATGTTTAATTTTAAAATCTTGTAACATTTTACGTACATTAAAAGTTATCTATCTTTAGTTGAATATTTTCTTTTGGAGAGATTGTATATTTTAAAATACTGTTTAGAGTCTATGAGCATATATTACATTAAAAAAGATATAGCTTCTGAAATATCACTGCAATTGCTTCTCTTCTTAAACAGTATAATAAATGCTTAGTTGTAATATGTTATTGTGTGATATGATTCTTAAATATTTTGGTAAACTTTTTCAGTCTTGTTTATAAACTTTAGGTTTTAAGCTTTTATTATTTCTCCCACAGTTTGCTTCTAAGATTTTACATCTGGCACCTTTAAAACATGTCTTAAGTTTTTCTTAGTAATCTTGTTTTTCCTATGTGGTTTTTCTAAATAAGAAATGTGCCTAGTGTAGATTTGTTTTAAACAATCTATTAATCACTTTTGGTTAGGGTAGGTAAGAGAGAGGAGGGAAACTAGATACAACCTAAAACCTAAATGTTTGGCATCATATATTAATTGGAGGTGATTTAGAAGTTAGTTTTAGCATAAACATTTTATAAATAATAGTAATGTAAGATAATAAAATAGAATCAGTTTTTTTAAATCCAATTTATACACCATTATTGCAAAATACACCTTGTGTAAAATGAGGTGTATATGTATTGTGATTTTGTTGTGAGGTTACCAAAATGTTGAAGTCCAACAAGAAAAAAATCAAAGTAACAATAAATTGCTTAATATAGTGTTAACTTTATTTTTATTGAAGCAGAGTATAAATTGCTTGATACAGAATCATTAAAAGCAAAAGCTTTTAATAATGTTTATAATGTATGCCAGTAAGGAAGGTCTTATATAACCAAAAATGGGATGTAAGTTGAACTTTACTTTTAAAATTTAATTTGTTTAGTGCTTAAGGCAAAATCCCAGTTGGACAAGCACTATCTTGTCTTTAGATCAGCTTTCTATCAGTAAAGCCTGTCAAACATAGGATAAGCAAAGTGACTGGTACCCTCTGGACACAAAATAGCTGTGGACTGCCGCATACCAACAGCACTAAGCCATCCCCTCAGAATGAGGGGGTTGTAGAAGTTCTCAGAAGCTTATGTATAGATAAAACTTGTTGATTTCTGAGAGAGTATAATATATAATTTGTTAGAGATAGAATGAACTAGTTCAGTTAAAATCCTTTCTGAAGCTATATGAAAACAATTTGTTTCCATCTAAATTACGTAATTTTTAAACTTTTTATTGAAAATTCACAGTTGATACCTTAGGATGAGCTCTGAGGTAAAATATCAATACACAGTCTAAACACTATGTAGAAACCAGAAAAAGCCAATGTGATACCAATGTCTGTACCTTGTTTTTTCAAGCAGTGTTCTGTGTTCAGTACACGCATCAAGATCTGGTTTAGCATTAGTCTTTGGGACTTGAAAGGCTGCACATCCATTTGGAGTTAGAAGAGTAAAAGTCTGATTGTTACATCTGCACCTTGTGCAGGGTGCAGAATTAGATGTATGAAATACCAGGAGAGATGTATAGGCCTCCCATTAGCCTCCCCCTTTATCATCCACATACACATCTGTATTTACCTGGTGCCTTTACCTTTTTCACTGTCCTTCCCCCCTCCATCACCCTTAATTAATTTTTTCCCTGTTCTCTCCAAGTTGCATTTTCCCTACATATATCATCATGTTTCCTTTCTCAGCATCAGATTTTTCATCTATAGAATGAGGTTGTACTAGAATGATCTCTAGGCTCCCTCCCTGTTCTAAGATCTGTGCTTGTTCTTTGCACATCTTTTTTCCTCTTAAACTTTTATACTCAGATGTGGGTGTCGGTTTGGTACATGTCTAAAATAAAGCACTATTATATATCACACAAAACTCATAGTTTATATGTGAATTAGTTGTGTGAGAGGGGGAAAGAAACCTATATGTTACTCCCTGATTGTCTCCAAATTGCAGGGGTCCCAGCTTGCTGTACCAGAGCGTTGTCTAGTCTCAAAATTTCTCTGATCCACTGCCATCCTCGCCCACTAGAGGAGAGCTGACAGCAAAGCCCCGGCACTACATCAGAGAGTGAGTAGAATCATAGGTGTTAGAGTCAAATGATTTCATTCCTTAAATTCATTCTTAAGTTCTTTTTATTCAATTTTAAAAGCCAGCTTAACAATATTAAATACTAATTAAATAAGGTACCCATAATTGTTCCTTCTAAATGAAATTATTTACATTTGTATATTAATTACTGTGTACATTGAACATAGTACTTTTTTAACAAACATTTCTAATGTTCAAAATGGTTCTCAGATGTAAATATTTCATGTTGATTCCATATTAATCCATTTACCTAGGTTTTTTTTATTATAAACAACATTCAAATGAATTGTCTTTGTGTATATATACTTTTGTATCTTTAAATCATTTCCTTAAGGTCAGTTCCTGGGAAATGTAGTTACTGAGTCAAAGAATAAGACTATATGGCTCAGCTATATAAACATGCCATATTTTCCAGAATGGTTTGTAAATTACTAACAAATATGAATGTATATACTGGTTTTTAATAGAATTTCAGAGGCAAGGGATGTTGATTTTGTTGTTTTAATAGGTATAAAATCTCAAATTTATATCCTTTTTGTTTAATGGGAAGGCTATTCTTCCATGTTTTTGTGAATTTCTTTCCCTGATAGGAATTATCCATTTGATTTTTTTTTAAATTTGTCTTTTGGGATCTACGCTATCATTTTATAGATGGACAATAGATCCAGAGGTTCACTTGCTTAAGGTCACACCTATGAATTAGTGTTTAATCCAGGGCTGTACCCTGGGCTCCTGACTTCCACTCCTCCATCTAGTCTTCCATCAAGTAGGCCAGCCAAGACTTAAGCATATCAGCCCACTAGGCTCTTCATAAGATGGGTTTTGTTTTCATCACCATCCGGAAAATACCTCATTTGCATGACATTTGCCCTAGTCACCAAATACCCTAACTGCCCTCTTGTTTGTATACCCTTAGAAGAGCAGGTAATAGAAAAGGATGTTGGATTGTAATGACTGAAATTATTGATGGTTCATTTGAAGTATGGCTTAAAGTTCCTCATTTCCTCTCAACATTTTCAACTTTTCAATATCTACAACTTTTCTGTTTCCACATTCCTTTACATCTTTATTGTAATATACGAGATTTGACAATTAAGTTCGTGAACTTACCACCATGCACTTACATTGGCAGCACTGTACAAACAGCTCGGTAAGGTTTCATAACCTTGGCATATCAGTGTCTCACAGCTGTGTTCGTGCCGACATGTGGTGATGTCTTGCTGAGTGGAGTGTATTGTTGCGTGTTTTTGTGTGCTGTTGCGAGAATGTCTGAGCTTCAATTAGAGCAACGAACAAACATTAAATTTCTTGTTGAACTTGGCAAGAGTGGAAGTGAAATCAGGGACATGTTAGTCCAAGTTTATGGGGATAATGCCATGAAGAAAACGGCAGTGTATGAAATGGTTAAACATTTTTATGAGGGGCAGAGAATGCGTCACTGATGAATAATAGAGGTCAGGGTGGCCAGTAATGAGCAGAACTGATGAAAAAATTGCAAAAATTCATCGAATTGTGCGTGAAAATCATCGGCTGTGAGAAGCATAGCAGACCAAGTAAACAGCAATAGAGAAACAGGAAAATCTTAACTGAAAATCTTGGTATGAGAAAGGTGTGTGCAAAAATGGTCCCGAAGGAGCTCTTGCATCACGACAATGCACCAGCTC
>NW_017731616.1:2034218-2042633 GCF_001890085.2 Hipposideros armiger
TGCTGAAAAGGCTGCATTAAAAAGTTAGATGAAAATAACCTGAACTTTTCACCAACAATTCATGGCTCTTGCATCACAAAGCACCAGCTCACACGGCACTGTCTGTGAGGGAGTTTTTAGCCAGTAAACAAATAACTGTATTGGAACACCCTCCCTACTCATCTGATCTGGCCCCCAATGACATCTTTCTTTACCTGAAGATGAAATATTGAAAGAAAGACATTTTGTTGACATTCAGGACATCAAGGATAATACGACGACAACTCTGATGGTCATTCCAGAAAAAGAGTTCCAAAATTGCTTTGAAGGGTGGACTAGGCACTGGCGTCGGTGTACAGCTTCCCAAGGGGAGTACTTTGAAGGTGACCATAGTGATATTCAGCAATGAGGTATGTAGCACTTTTTCTAGGGTGAGTTCATGAACTTAACTGTCAGACTTCATACATTCTTGTATTATATGTTGCAGAATTACACAGTGCATTTAATTTACTCATTGACTCAGAGCTGTGTTTATGTATATAATCAGTGTGCACATAGCACAAAAATGCAAAAGGGCATACAGTGAAAAGTTCCTTGCCCCAATCGTCCAGAAACAACTGCTGTTTCTGATACCTTGCATATCTTTCAGAGATATGAGTATATGCATAAATATGTATATATCTTTTATATATCATATATACATATGGTACGGTAACCTCCTACATATATTATTCTCTAACTTACTTTTTAAACTTAATATCTTGGGGATTATTGAAGCTATCTTGTTTAATGGCTGCATGGTATATCTTGTGGATATACCATAAGTTACTCTACCAGTCCCCTATTATTTAGTTTGTTTCCAGTATTTTCCATTACAAACAATGCTGCATTGCATATTCTTGTACATGTGCAAGTACAACTGACCCTTGAATATTGTGAGGGTTAGGCGCATCAACCACCAGCACAGTAAAAAAATCTGTGTATAACTTAAGTCTGCCCTTTGCATACACAGGTTCCCAACCCAGATCAAAAATACAACTGACCTTTGAACTGCACAGGCCCACTTAAATGCAGATTTTTTTAAAAATCCATGTATAAGTGGACCCGCACAGTTCAATCCCGTGTTGTTCAGAAGTCAACTGTATACCTATAAAGCCCTAGAAATCACAGACTTCAGTCTGACCTCATTCTTACAATGACTTTACAACAGCTACAATTAATAACATGAACTGAGGTTACAGAAGCTTGATACTGTACCAATCTGGAATGAACTCTATGCATACAGGAGCATGCTAGACTTCTCCAGCCATCCTCCTTCACAGCAAGAAATGTGAATTATCTTAAAGGCACAAGGAGTTGAATGCTTAGGCCTATGCCCATGGCTTTCTTTTTGTTTCTTCCTTTAGTCTTGCTTAGCTTGTGTCAAACCTTATCATCCAGAACTACTCTACAGCAGGGTTTCTCAACCTCAGCAATATTGACGTTTTGGGCCAGATCATTATTTGTTGCACGGGCTTGACCTATGTCCTGTGGGCTGATTAACTGGGCGTCTACCCACTGGACGCTTGTAGCACTACTTCCACCTCCACTTGTAACAACCAAATGTGTCTCCAGATATTGCTGTATGTCCTCTGGGAGGCAAAGCATCCTTGGAGAACCACTGCTACATGGGATTGATCATTCTTCCACTGTCAACACTATTTTTTATTATATAATGTGGACATAGTACAAAATTCAAAATGAATAAGAATATTGGATGAGAAGTAAACTGCCCTCCCTTCCACCCAGTCTCCCAGTTCACTTATTCAGAGGCAATTACTTTTACCAGTTTCTTTTTTTTTTCCCTCAGAGTTAATTATCAGTCTGCAAACATCCATAACTCTTTAACACAAATGATGATATACTATATGCGGTACTCAGAATCTTCCAGTTAAATTTAACTCATATCTTTATTAGTACATATTAAAACACTTGGATTCTAAAAACCTTCATTCTAAACAGCCGTTTGATATTCCAGTTTGATTTCACTGTGTTCAGTTCAATCCTATCTTAATGGACATTTAGGTTGTTTCCTGTCTTCTGCCCTTAGAAGCAGTGCTGTGGTGAATATTCCTGTGGAGACCCCATTTTGTACATGTGGGCATATGTACACAAGATGGTAATGGAATTGCTGAGTGAAAGGGCATGGATATTTTACATTTTGATAGGTTTTCACACACTTAAGAATAGAGAAACTTGATTTAAGAGTCTATACTAGATGACATGCAATTTTGTTAATTTTCATAGTTGTGATAGTAATATCGTGGTTGCGTAGGAGAACTTTCTTTATTCCTAGGAGTCAAATGCTCAAGTATTTTAGGATCAGAGTCATGACATCTGCAAATGACATTCAAGGGGTCAGAAAAAAACATACGTTTGTGTAGATGGGATAAATTGTGTGTGTGTGTGTGTGTGTGTGTATGTGTATATATATATATATATATATATATATATATATAGACACATCTATGTATAAACAGCAAATGTGACAAAATTTTTTAAATTATTGAATCGATGCAGAAGGTATATATGTGCATTCACTGTATGATTCAACATTTCTGTGTGTTTTTAAGTTTTCAAGATAAAAATTGGGAAAGAAAAGATATTGCATATATGAAACAAAAACAATACTATGAAAAAGGAACTGTCTGTGAATAAGAAAGAGCTCTTAGAAATTTAAAATGAGCATTCTAACTCAAGCAGTTGAAACATGGTGTATCAAGTTGAAGAAATTTCCCAGAACATCAAAAAGAGAAAATATGAAAGAACAGACAAATCAATGTGGGAAATCTGATAGCCAGCTTCTTTTTGTTTCTGAGAGGAAAAGTGTACAGAAGGACATAAAGAATGGGAGGATAATTCCTCAGAGTTGAAGAAATGAATCATCAAATTAGATGAGCTCACTGAAGGTTGAGCAAGATTAAATCACCATCACTAACATTTACTAAGCACTTACTATTTGCTAAACACTTAATATCAGTCATCTCAGTTCTCAGAACAACCCTCTGAGGCATAATGGTATTATCCTCAAGTGAGGTTATTTCACCCAAGCTCACAGTAAATGGCAGAGCTAGGATTTTAGCCCAGGTCGTATAATTCTCTTGGGTTCTTAACCACTATACCACTTACCTAAAAAGATCTACTTGTAGGCTAATATTAAATTTCAAAACACTGAGCATAAAAGAAAGATGCTAAATGCTTTCAGAAGGGAAAACAGGTAACCTGGGAGAGGAGGGGAATTTAAATAGCATTAGACTTCTTATCAGCCATATCATGCTAAAAGATAATGGAACAATATCTTCAAAGTTCTGATGGAAAATTATTTCGAATAGAATCCTTACGTAAACCCAAACTACCAGTCAAGTGTGAGAACAAAATAAAGTTGGTATTGGAAACCTAAGAAACCAGGAAACTTACTTTATACACTTTCTGATGAAGTTACTTGTAGACCTATTTTAGTGGCATGAAGGTGAAATCAAAGAGCATGTCAGACAATGTGGACTACAAGAAATAATAAAACTGATCTGACTCCGATAAAAAGAAATCTGAGGATGGCAATTGAATTGCATGTCTAAGAAAGTAATTGATCCAAATTAGAACAGAAAATTAACTCCAGGAAAAAAAAGTGTACAAAGGAAGTCAGAGTTCAAATACAATAAACTACAGTTGGCATGACTTTGAGCAGTAACTACAAATAAAAACAGCTCAAAGTGGTTGAGTCTGGGGCCAGACTAGGAAACGGTGGGATGGGAGACTGCTTTTCATTGTAAACTTTGTTATAATTACATGTTTTTTAAAAACTGTGTTACTTTGAAATAAAATTTTAAATAATAATAGATTGTACAGCAACTGAAGCTCCATATAATGTCAAATAAATTACAATTGTAAACTTAGGAAAAATTTTAAGTTTACCTGAAGCAGACAGTGGCACCTTTAAACAATGAGAGTGTGTTCAGCCTGACTTCCACAAGGCAGAACTCGCCAAAAAGAAAGATAGTGAAGAGCTTCCTTTAAAAAATAAATAAAGTAATACTCAATTCTTTTCTTTAGAAACTGGTTCTTAAAAGGAATCACAGTAAACCATGCATTTTATTTGACTATCAAAAACAAACTGTCCCTATCTTTGACACCCTGGCTCTATGAATCAACATACACTAAGTGTGAAACCAACGCTTTGAAATTTTTCATGTCATCATTTTGGGGGCTTTCCATTAACCCTGTGGAGAAATATAATGCAATGAAAGTGTAATGCCATTTCTTAGGAGTATCTGAAGAGCTATACTGTATAAAATGCTACAAGAAGAGCCTTATAAATGTCTTGTAAAAAATATATTTTTTAAGACCCGCAGTGTTAGAATGTACACAGGCTGGAAAAGGTGAACCTTCTCTCCTATGACCTTTCTGCACCGATCTTTATCTTAAAATAGGAAGGGGTAAAGTTAGAGTTGGATTAGGTGGTGATCTCTGAAGCTCCTCCCAGTTCTTCCACTGTATTCTGTCTCTTCCAACTTAAAAGCAAGTTGGAAAATGTACTTTGGTTAGACTCAGTTCACCTGGATGGTTCTTTAGATTTTTTATTAATTTGGCAAGTGAATCTGTTCGGAAGTCTTGGGCTGTACCGTTTGTTTGCCTAGCTTTCTGAATCCCCTTTGTGAAGGCCGTGGGGCCACCACAGTGAGGCCTGTTTGCTGTCTGCTCCTAGAGCAGCTGCCGCTTTTCTTCCTTTATCCTTTATCAAGCCAAAGAAACTGCAGTGATGTTTGTGTGTGCTTCAGATGAGGAGAATGCTCTCCAGACAGGTTATTCTCTGGGCTGAAGTGGTTGCGGTAAGCCCAGAGGAGCTCAGCTCAATGGGAAGAGAGGTCGAGGCAGCATCTGCCCTCTTGTTTGTTTCAACAGTTTCAGTCTTGAATATAGAATTCGTTGAGTGAGAGGCGAGCCGAAGAAGTTAAGAAATGCACTACTGCCTAGTTTGTCAGCCAGTTTGGGAAGTGGAGGCGGAGAGTGGGAGGGGAGAAAGGGACATACAGCTAGTTCTGTTTTTCTATTATTAAATCCCTTGCTATTTCATAATCTCCACTTTGGAGATTCTTACTGCAGTGTATTTTGCATAACTGCTAACTGACCAAGGAGTATTGTTTCATGCTTACAAGCAGGAAATATCAAAATCAAATGTCTTCAACCTCTGACATTAATGGTTGAACTGCTCTCACATAATCCTACAGTACCATGCATTTTTACTCAAACACACTAAGAATTAAACAGCATCCATAGCCAAGAACAGGACCATAAATCCAGCAAAAGAATAAGCAAAGATGGGAAAATATGAGAAGATAATTAGGAATGTACCATCACTTCAGGAGGGGCAGAAAAAAACAGTAAGTAATGTTACAGAAGGGTGAAAACAGTGAAAGAAAAGTGCAGAGTGAAGGCAAAAGGAAAACAATGCACAGTAGACTGCAATAAAGACACAGGTAATACTGTGTATTCCCGTCCTTTTGCATGTGGTTTGCCTAGTCTGCTGCCTTATTCTATGTAGATATGTGACGGGTCATGATACAAATAGGTACCTCTCCTGAAAATGTCTAGCAAATGGTATATGCATAGAAAAAAAAAAACTGAGTGAATGTACATAAACTCATTAACAGTGATTACCTGGAGAGAGCTTTTCTGGGGGACTTCTGCTTTCTATATTATACATTTCAGTATTTTAAAAATGTTTTTAGGGCTGGCCAAGTGGCTCAGTTGGTTAAGAACTCACTTAAGACTTTGAACTCTGAGCAGCAGTGGTTCAATTCCCGGCCCGAGCTGAGCAGCTGCTGAGCTGCCAACAGGTGGCAGGATGGCTCAGCTTAAAAAAAAAAAAGTTTTTAAAGAGCATATATTACATACATATGTAAACAGAACACAAAAACCAAAATACTCAAAAGCCCCAACAAGGAGGTCGAGAGCATTTTCCTTTCTCTTCTTAGAGGTGCTAAAGGAAGAATATTTCCCTTTCTCCCATCTTCATCTTTGCAGGAAGTGAAGGAAATTAAACAGATGCAGTTTCCTGGGAACTTTTACAATTAGATTTTAGTATTTTCCTCAGTTCTCAGCAGCCAGGGATAGTCAGAATCTGTGACCCCTCTCACTCATGGTGTTGCTACTATGGGGCTTTTAGTCTCAGAGGGATTTGGTCTTCCTTTACGGACACTTGTGGGCATGTTAGTCTTAGCTTTCCAATTAGTTTCTTAAGAACAAAGCCAAAATCCTATCTCCTTTGAAGATTGCACAGGCACTTAACTATGTATTGATTGGCTGATTGATTGCTAAATTCTCTTGGAAACTTTTTGCCCTTCTTCCTTACTCGGAATGAAATTCTTCATTCTCCAGAAGTGTATAAGCAGGTGCTACTTTCCCAGGGATTACTTAATGAGAATAGATGGCAGTTGCTGATGCTACATACTTTTACTTAAATTTCATGGGGCAAATGCACACTTCTGTTTTAATCCAACTTTCTTCAGAGTAGTAGTATCAGAAAACTTGGGTGCACCAGTGAGTGAGGTCTAGAACCACCTGCATCCTCTTCCCTATAGCCTTCCCATACCTTCCCTCCTTTGGCCCCTGCCAACCATTTCAGGTGGGCAACTGTTCCAACAATGGATAGGCTCTGATGCTGCAGCATGATTTTGTTTACAATCTCCCATAATACTTTTCAAGCCAAGGGGTTGAACCAGCTTGAAAAGAATACTGGCCAGACTGGATGTGAGAGCAACAACCCTCCAGCTACATTAGTTCTGTCTGGTCCCACTCCACTCCACTTACCCTAACAGGATGGTGCAACATGCTATTTGCTGAGCCCA
Source organism: Hipposideros armiger (assembly GCF_001890085.2). Classification (NCBI taxonomy): domain Eukaryota; kingdom Metazoa; phylum Chordata; class Mammalia; order Chiroptera; family Hipposideridae; genus Hipposideros; species Hipposideros armiger. The sequence goes on from NW_017731616.1 coordinate 2,041,082, forward strand.
TTTAGATTAGGCCCATGAATAGCTGTAGGCCCTGAAATCTTCAGAATTTCGATGTAGGAGGGGCTCAGCTAGGGCAATCTTGTTAGAAAAGGGTGGAACTTACAGTTTAGCTTGCATAGGAATTATATGACTGAGAAAATGTCATTAGACAAATCAAAAATGGGAGGGACAGGAGGGTCACATACAATCAAAGCCTGCCTCTCCTGCCCCCAGATCCCTCTGGGCACTGCTATAGATCCAGGAAACAGGGCACTAGCAGCAGGAAGAAATCTACTTGCCTTGCATATGGCATTACTTTTTCTCCAAAAACATGGAGCATTTACACGTTTTCTCTAAGGGTACCCCTAGGTTACCCAGTAGCATATCTACTATTGTCTCAAATGATTGGTATAGGAAATGACATTCCACCAGCAAGTTGGCTAAGCGAATGCCCTAGAAACTTTCTGCCTGGACATATAATCTTTTGAAGTTGGACTTTACTCATTTAGAGGGGTCCAATCAGCTACTGAGATAGGTCCCTATTGTTTATGCAGATTATATTTATGCAGGCTACTAGTTTCTGGAAGGAATGTTCATTTGACTTTAAAAATGTAGATCAAAGTACAGTAATGCCTTGGTTTGCGAGCATAATTCGTTCCGGAAATAAACTACTTGTATTGCAAGACATCACTTGTTTACCATATTAAAATGTATTAGAAATGTTTGCTCATCTTGCAGAACACTCACCAAACAAGTTACTCTCAATCCAAGGTTTTAGTGTATTTCCTCATACTAAAGTTAGACAAATTAGAGGGCAGGATGGAACTATTCTTCTCAAGCCATAGAGTAAAATGCTAAGAAACAATCCTGAAATCAAATCAAGACTAATTTTTCTGATTCAGATGGCAAAACTAATAAGCAAGGTCAGGAATGGTGACTGAAGGTGAGATGATGGTCCCCCAAAAGTTGTGCAGGTCCCAGGGCACCAGTTTACTTAACAGGCCATAGAGCCTGCTCTGTGTCCAGCAGAAGATACCACATTATTTCAGTTTTACATGTTCATTCATAACAATTTTCTTCAATAGATATGTAAGCTCCTTAGTCTTTAATAGTCTGTTTTTAAGTATCTTGCATTATAGGTAATCTAATGAGTATTTTAAAATCTAAACTTGTGAAACAAGATACAAAATGATGTATTACAGAACAGAATGTATTTTTAAAGGATTTCATGCCACATAACCCCCTGGAGCATTTAAAAAATGTAAATGTGAATTACAGAATCAATATATACATTACAGAAGCCGATATAATTTAAATATCAGACTGTACACAACTTTTGAAAAAATTATATGGTATAAGACTATAATAAAATACCATTAAGTAGAAGAGAGAAGAAAAAACTGACTTCAAAAATATGAATATCAACGACCCAGCAATCCCACTCTTAGGTATTTATCCAAAAAATCCCAAGACATTAGTCCAAAAAAATATATGCACCCCTATGTTCATTGCGGCGTTATTCACAATAGCTAAGACTTGGAAACAACCAAAATGCCCATCGGTAGATGACTGG
>NW_017731616.1:2043168-2081093 GCF_001890085.2 Hipposideros armiger
GTTACTTTGTGAGGGTGAAAAGGGTAACTATTGCATTGTTCTGTACACCTGAAACTAACAATAAATAAATAAATTTAAAAATATATATATATGAATATCAGAATTTACTTCTGATTTATTTCTTTTTTAAGAGAATATAAAAAAGTTTTAAAAGATGAAAATAAGACATGGTCTTTTTAAATCCAAGGTAAAAGACCTATAAAACAATAATCACAAAAATATTTTACCGTTGAAGAATGAATTTTTGGACACAGAAACTGAAGATATTAAGAAGTTATCCTTTATTTGCTGAATGCTGGTTTTGAAAAATTATTCAACTTTTTATTCAAGAATCCCAAATACAAAATGTAAATAATGGCAAGAGTACAAATCCGTGAGGTGCCACAATATATTGGGTTGCCAGAAAAGTCATGACATATTTTCTCTATGTTTTTTGTTGCAAAAATGCGTCGTGAATTTTCCGACAACCCAATAATTAAACTTCATTTCACAGATGGGAAGATGGGCAGATATGAAGTGGAGAAGTGAGTTAGTAGTAGTTACTCATCTAGATGGAAGCATAATGCCCTGTACGCCCAGGATCACACAATTTTAGAATTGCAAGGATCTCAGATGTCAGTGGTCTAGCCCTTTATCTTACAAGGTAAGTATACACATATCTCATAAATAATGATTTCGTAGGACATGCTGGCAGCTTTTAATCCTGTCAGAAGGATGTGGTATGAGAGCAGCCAAATCAAGCATCTGTGGATGGGCTATATCACCTGTGCAAGTTCCTATCTGCTTCATTTCTTGCTCATCTTAGATATCATCTTATGAACTTATTGGGCATTCCACCATGGTAGTGCCACCTGAATCCTTATAGTTCCCTTTTCCTTGTTGTCATAGTTGCTGGGAAATAAATTGTGCATTTGTTTACCACAGGTTGGCTAAACTGAATCACATGAACATGTGTTCTGTTTCAGATGTATTTGAAATTGGGCTTAATGCCTTCTGACCTTTCACTACGGACTTTTAGGTTTCATTTTTCTGCAGACTCCCTGAGACTCTGTGCCCCGCTAACTCTCAGACTTCTCTGCTGCACTCAAGATTATTGGCTTCAGTTATGCAGAAGACAGATTTACCACATTCAAAAACCTCACTGGAATTCACCTGAGTTTGAAAAAGGTGGGGCTTGAAGTAACCTGTAAAAGTAATTTTCATTCTCATCCTTGTACATCTGGTTTACCTTAGTTTACCTTTATCTTTCAAGGTGACCCAAAAGCATCCAAAACTGGGTCTCCAAGAAGTATATAGCATGTGTCCTCTAATGAACTACCCAAATTCATTCTCTTTAAAAATAAAAATACCAGGACCATGTAATCATTAAAAAGAATGAGATCAAGCTAAGTGTTCTGAGATTTGATGTTTATGATGAATGGAAAAAAGTCATAACAGTAATGTGATTCCATTTAAAATATTTACACCTATTTGCCTGTAAAAGGCATGGGTGATGCACATAGTGGTTCACTGCAGCGTGGGACTGTGGAGTGTAGACAGGGAGGAAGGGGATCTGCACTTTTTCCTTTACTCATCTGAATTGTGTGGATTTTTCATGGAGTGTGTAATTTGAATTCTTGAAAATTATTAGGAAAATCACATACAAATCAATAAAATCCTTATTAATCTTCACTGCATTTAAAGTCCTGGAAACTTATATTCTTGGTTTGACTGGTTCCATGGAGAGTTAAATTCATTCACCAGACATTCCTTGGATATCAGTTTCCTTGCTGGGCACTAGGGTACCAAGGTGAATTACTACCTGGTCGATGACAGGATGAAATCTGCCCCAGAATGCAGACAGAGGAAGTGAATTTGGTACAAACGGGCAACCTCCTCACTAGGGAGGGACACATCAGCTGCCTTACTTGACTCACAATTGGCCTTTTGCAGGCAGCACCTTTTGGCAGGGCAATTAGCAGACGTCATCCTCTCTTTAAAAGTCAAATTTAGGATTAAGACTCCAGTTAATACCGCAGAGCGGGAGGTGTCCTTGGGAAATGAGAAGTCCCCTGAACAAATCCACTGGGGCACCCAGCATAGATTATGCAGCTGCACATAAATCCTGTCTTGTCTGAAGTCGCTGCTGAGTAATGTAGATTCTGGGACAGCAAAGGGGCAAGCTGGTGACTTTGAACCAAATTTTTTACCTTTCAGTTGAATCCAGGGAAATAATTTGCAACAAAGTGGCAAACGATGCAAAGTGCTATGTTGAACTCTAGATTGTGCTTTATTTTTTCCTCCCAACTTCACGTTTCCATGCACCAAAATGTTGATGCTACAAATACTGATGCCACGCTTACCTGACTGGCTTCTTCCATCCCACCTGGGCGCCGGGGCTCAGAGAGAGCGTGCACTAGCGGCTGGAGCCCGCCTCTCGCGGCCGGAGCGGACTCGGCCGGCCGCGGGTTTCCTCGCCGCCCCGGTGCCGGAGCCGCTCCGCCGCTGGGGCTCCCGCAGTCAGCCCCCCGCGCGCACGCGCGGAGGCTCCCCTCGGGCGGTCTCAGCGCCTCCGGTCTTCCGCAGGCTGCAACTGGACAGCTCTAGGGGGCGGGGCGGGGCGGCGAGCAAGGGTTCGCGACCACGTGACAGGCGCCAACATGGCGGCGCCCAGCGGCGTCCACCTGCTCTTCCGCAGAGGTAAGCACCTGGAGGACTGCCCCGCGGGGGTTCGCACTGTTGCTCACTGGCTGTGCACTTGGGTTCAAAGAAATACACATTCACGCTCAGACATCTCGTCGCACACGAGTGTACTTTCCGTTCTACGGACACACCAGGCACACACGATTACACATTGAACGCCGCAGGAACAGACAACATATTTGTACGCTCATCACTCGCCTAGACCCCGTCACTGCGTGGCATCTGTTCGTAGTCACTCCTTGAGATTTATGGGATGTTGTCTGAAGTTTTCTTCCCCCATCTCAGTTGTATGACTAGTGTAGCAAACTTACTTATTCTGGCTGTGGAGCGATGAAACTGGTAACTGAAATGTGCCTGGACACCCAGTTGCTACAGAGAAGGCAATTTGTGCCTCTTGTAACCATACAACACGTCTTTTGGGAAACTTGAAAAATGTGATTATTTTCTTCCAGTGACTTAAGGTTAAGAGGAGGAGAAATTATGTCTGGGTAGCTCTCAGTAGGTATTAACTTTGTGTGAGTGGTGAGATTTTAGTAAATATACAGATACTTTTGCAGCTGAATTAGGGAAACCTTTGTTGGATTTGACCTAGTTTCTGAATCTTTGTTGGAAAGAGCTAGGAAGTTGTTTCAAGGGTGGGGAAAGAAGGGAATTAACATATTTTGAGGGACTACTTAGGTGTCAGGCATGTAGGAACAGCAGTCCTGTGAGATAAATGTTATTTTCATAGTAAGCAGCTATTAAGTATCTCCTAAGTACATGATACTGTGTTAAACACCTTACATATGCTAGCTACCTTTTAAAACCCAATGAGTTAGATACTATTTTCTGTTTGCAGATGAAAAAAGTAGAGCAGAGAAGTTAAAGATGACTAAGGTCACACAGATTGTAAGAGGCAAAATGGCCATTTGAACATGACTTTGGTTTTTTTTTTTTTTAAGGGCTCATTCTTCTACACTGCGTTTCGTAGTCTCTTCAATGTGCAAAGTTCAGGTGAGGCAGGACAAGTATGAGTGTGTGAAAAGCAAAGAGGAAGGTGTTTTTAGAGAGGAAGGAGGCTGATAGGTGGATAAACTTCAGTATTTCAGTGTGGTGGAAACCATTGAGGAGTCATAGGAAGATTTGAGGTGAGAGATGTGTAAGGAGAAGGCGATATAGACAGTATTTTGGACCGGCTGGACCCAAGAGTTGAGGTCAACATGAGAGTGCACCTTGTGAAAAGAGCACCAATTTTTACATCTCTTAAGATCTGGGTTCTAGTCCAAACTCTATTTACTAATCAAGTTATTTTTCTATTTCCTCTTTTGATAAGAAATAATGGCGGTCAGACTTCTTTTTTGTGCACCGCAGGGAATGGTGAAGAGGATCTGGGGAGATAGTGAACGTAGATAGAGGAGGTGGCAAAACACACACACACATATGTACACATAGATTTGTATGTAAATGTATATACTCTTTGCAGATTACATAAATAACGTATTAAGTCACGTATTAATCTTTTTTGTCACTTATGATTTTGACAAATAGTGGTTCAGATGATATTGGGAAAAGCTACCATAGGGAAGCCAGACCAGGTTATTGGTTCCTATAACCCATCCCACTACATCCCACAGTGCTGCAACAGCCAAGAAAGGGATCTTCTCATTAGAGGAGGGAGGGAAAATGTGTCATCAGGAAGAGATTTAGTGATGGGGAGAGGTCCCCTTTATGGACTATTCATAGCTAGTGTTAAATTGCAGACAGGTTATCTTGTACCACCTGTTCCCCACACCTCAGGGTTGAAAATGAAGAGTAAATTAATGAAGGCTCCTCCCTCTTGCTCTGTGTCACCCATTTATTAATAGATTGATGTAAATCAATCTACTATAAGTCTTTATGTTGCAAGATTCATTGTCAGCATCTATGTGCACCTTTTCCTACTGGGAAATAGGAAAAAGATGTTTTTTAACCTCTTAAGAAGGGCATAAGGTTTTTCTCATGACTCTCTAGCTCATTGTAACTTTAGTCACAGCATACCCTATATACAATAGCCACTAACCTCCTCACCATCCCCACTCCTAACTAGATTGTTAATTCTTGTTGAACAGGAACTATGTTTTATCTATCTTAGCAAACGTAGTACCTGGCTCAAAGTTAAATTCGTTAAAAGCATACTGAATTGAGAAGCTGTGAAGACGTTCTCTTCCATTATGGGCTAAGGAATGGGTAGAAACTATGAGTAGTGACATTGGAAAGGGAAAGTGATAAATCAGTCTCTTGGAACCAAGAGATAAGGTAACAAGATCCTTTTAGGGATGATGCATAGTAAGTACTCAGTGTCATCATTAAATGAAAGACCTTTTAGAATGCGACCTTCTAAAGAAAGAAATACAAAATGCACTGAATGTTTGAATGAGACAAGACCCATGGGGAAAACATCCTTTACTATGTGTACCCTCTGTAACAAAGCAAAATGTGCATGTAATGTATAATATAGGAAAGGGAACATCTTCAAGATTTCCATGATTAAAGAATGGTAAATGGTAATTATATATTCATCACTGTAATTTAAGATGCATATAATGCTACTAATATTTTATTCTTTTTCATTTTGTTTTAACAAATGTAAAACATATATTTGCAAGTGCTTCTATTCATTTGTGACTCAAAGGCCATAGATTCTTCCACTGAGGATTCTTTTATCATAGTGGTTTTTCAAAAATATAACCTCCTGGTAGAGGAGGGGCTATTGTACATCATGAATTAAGTACTTTAAACTTTTGTCGACTGACTGGAGATCCTTACTATCTCGTATAGCTCCCAAAGGAAAATGTATCTTCAGTTTCGCCAAACCAACTTAGAATTAAATTTTGGGATACAGTCCATGTGTGATTTGGAAAATGCTAATGTGAATAAGGAGCTTCCTGTGATTTAAACTGTACCTATGTTGCTAGCCAGAGAATGAAAATAAATTTTTGCTATATGATATTTTATTAACAAATACCTTTCAACTCTATTATAATATGGCTTGTTACTGCATAGATTAAGATATACTTAATTAAATCATGGTCCTAAAGTCCCTAGAGTCAGAGGTGTCCCTAAAGCCACATATGTTCTTATGTTTTTCCTCTGTTTGAAACAGCTTTCTATAACAGAGATAGCTGTTATTGCCCATTGAAATTATGAAATTCAGTGCAGGGTACAGGACATGTAGAACCTCGATGAATACTGTGCAGTCATTAAAAAAAAAGATGATGTTGACCTATATTTATTGACGTGGAATGATGTCCACAACATGTTATTTGGAAAAAACAAGCTATAGAACAGTTTAATATATAGTCATTTGACATTTTGCAGAGTCAAATACTGATATCTCCATGTGTATGTCTAAGAGTGTAACATATGGAGAGAGAGAGAGAGAGAGAGAGAGAGAGAGAGAGAGAGAGAGAAAGAGAAGAGAAAACGGCATTTACTTAAGTATTCAGTTTTTTTAATGAAATGGCCCCTTTCCTCAAGCACTGGAAATCTATGAAAATGCAGAGTGGGTGCTGCATATCTTAAGGAATTTGTCAAAGATGGGAGGAGAATAATATGTGTGGAGAACTTCATTTGAACAACATCTTATTTTACAGTTAATACAGCTCTTTAGATTGGGTTTTCTTTTAAGCTTTTGAATATCGAAAATTTCAAACATACACAAAAGTAGAGAGAACAGTACAATAACCTCCCATTACCTACTTAAAATAGTCACCAATTTATGGGCGCTTCTGTTTTATCTTTACCGCTAGCAACTTCCCCTGCCCCAGCCTGGATTATTTTAAAGCACATCCCAGATAGCATATAATTTCACCTATTCATTTTTCATTTTGTATCTCTAAAAGACAGAGGGCCTTATTTATTTTATTCATACTCATATATTATCAGCTTTAGAATTTCCATTTGTTTCTTTTCTTATAGTTTTCATTTCTCTTGAGATTTCCCAGCTGTTCACTCATTATATCCACCTTTTCCTTTAAGTACTTAAATATGCTTATTTTTAATAGCTGTTTTAAAGTTCTTATCTGTTAATTTTGTCATCTGGGTGATCTCAGGGTCTGTTTCTCTTTTATTGACTGCTTTTTTTTTTCTTGATTGTGGATCACATTTTTCTGCTCCTTCATATGTTATCTAATATGTAATTGTATATGTGACATAATGATTAATACCTTGTGGAAACTATGTTGTTTTTCTTTTTAAAATGTTGAGTTTTGTTCTGGCAGACAAATGCTGGCAACTTTTTTTTATTCTGCCACGCTTGATTTTTTTCTTTGTTTTGCCCCTTAGTCCTAGAATATGACCTTTACTCTAGTGCAGAGATCAGCAAACTTTTTCTGTAGAGGGCCAGATAGTAAATATCTTAGGCTTCAATATAGTGCAAAAGCAGCATAGACAGTATGTAAACAAATGAGCATAGCTATGTTGCAATAAAATTTTATTTAAAAAAACAGATAGTGAGCCAGATTTGGCTCATAGGTCTTAATTGCCCGCCCCCCTTTCTTTGCTAGTGCATGTTTCTGCTTCTAAGTAAGGCATGGTTTTTCTGGGGTCTCAGTTGAATGCCTGTGGGGCTCAGTGACATCTGTCTACTCTGGTTGTGCTGGGACTCCCACTTCTCCCAGCCTTGTAACCATTGGAATCTCTGTTCAGTTCTCAGACTGCAGTAGCTACTGTCTGGTTCACCTTATGCCTCTTTTCCTGCACCCTGCCACACAAATTCCAGCTGCTTCAGCCAGACCTCTGCTCGCTGCCTCCCTAACCAAGCAGCGAGGCGCTGTGCGTGGCTCGGCTTCCACCGCCAATGCCTGGATGGTTTCCCCAGACAGAACACTGGGCCAGTCTGAGCCCCCCTTTTGCTTTTGTTCATCCTCAAGGTTCACCATCCTGCACTGTTCAATATCCAGTACCAAAAAATAGCTCCTTCACGTTTTGTCTAGTTGTCTAGTAGTTTACAGCAGGAGGGAATTCTAGTACTAGTTATGCCAACATGGAGAAAAGAGGATATAAATTTTTTTTTAATTTAGATTTACTTCTCCCTTCTCCCCCTTTTTTTCTTGAAATTAATTTATTGAAGTGATTAATTGATCTGCCTTATGGAGCTTCCCATGTTCTGATTTTGCTTGTTGTATATCCAGCGAGGTCATTTAAAATGTTTCTCTGTGAACTGGCAGATGAAAGGCCTGGCTTGTTTTAAGTTAGACATTTTGCGTGTGTGTGAAGAATACTTCGTAGGGTGTTGCTTTTTGTGACGTTAGTGGCTATTGGTGATCATTACCTGGTTCCTTTAACTCATTAGAAGTTAGCAAAATGATGATATTTTAATTCGATCATTCCTTCTTCATTCATTAGCTAGAAAATGTCTACAGAGAGAAACTTTATCATCAAGTATTTGATTACCCTGATAGACCTCATTCTGGAAAGGAAGTTAAATGCTTGATTTGTTCTCTTTATTTACTAGTTTTTTAGGTACAGTAGTGTCTCCTTATCTGCAGTTTCAGTTACCTATGGTCAACCATGGCCCAAAAATATTAAATAGAAAATTCCAGAAATAATTCATGTTTTAAATTGCATGCCATTCTGAATAGCATGATGAAATCTCCTATCATCCATCTTGCTCTATCCTGCCCCGGAAGTGACACAACCCACCCATTTTGTCCAATGTCCCACCCATTAGTCACTTAGTTGTGAGGCTGACCGAGTATCAGAGACAGAGAGAGACCACATTCCCAAAATTTTTATGTATTGTTACAATTATATGTATATTGTTATAATTGTTCTATTTTATTCTTAGTTATGTTATTAACCTCTTACTGTGCCTAATTTATAAATTAAACTTTATCATAGGTATGTCTGTGTAGGAAAAAACATGGTATATGTAAGGCTTGGTACTATTCACTGGGGGTTTTGGAATGTATCCGTCACTGATAAGGGAGACTACTATAACACATTTATCCTCCAAAAGTGACCAATGAGTTGTTATTTAGAATCAGATGGATTTATTTTTAATTTTATATCTACTTCTTTAATTTTCTGAAAGAATTATGCAGTATTGGAATATAATCCTAAAGCAGGATTGCAAGCTTCAAGATAGCAGAGCAAAAGCTATTGACAGAAGTAGCATTTTAAAAAATAAATTTAGGGAATCCTTACTATAACTTAATGTTAGAGTAGAAGATTATAGGGCACGAAAGGATTGAACATCTTCCAGAGCTTGTTGTAAGTTGACTCTCATAGTATTAGTCATTCCCATTAGAGCAAGAGGCTCAGTTTTGTATCCAGTGAGATGTCAGATATTGTGCTAAGAATAAATATGCTTCTTAGTACCCCAAGGGTGATTGTATATAAGATGAAAAGGCAACTGGATAAAGATCTGATTTTGGATCCTGTCTCTACAACTTATTATCACATGAATTAAACTAACTTCATTTCCCACTCAACTTTGCTATGAACCTAAAAATGGTCTAAAAATTAAGTCTTTTAAAAAATAGCTTAATCTTTCTGAATTTCACTTTCTTCATCTGTTAAAAAAGGGGAGGAGGTGTAAAATTATCGAAGTCAAATGAAAATTAAATGAGAGAACTTGTGAAAGGACCTCGCATAAGAAATGTCCCTTTCCAGACCGGCCAAGTGGCTCAGTTGGTTAAGAGCTCGCTCAAGAGTTTGAGCTCTGAGCAACAGCGGTTCGAGTCCAGCCCAAGCTGAGCAGCCGCTGAGCTGCCAACAGGTAGCAGGATGGCTCAGCTAAAAAAAAAAAAAAAAAATGTCCCTTTCCTTTTAGCAGTTGTTCTCCATTGGTTGAAGCAATTGCAAGGCAGCCCAGCTTCAGGGGAGGGGACACAGAGTCCCTCTTGCTGGAATGTGTCAACGAATGGTGACACTCTAAGGCTGTTTCTTGAATGCAATGGGGAGGGAAGGAATGAGCTCCCCAAATATATGCAAAATTTTGCCCATATGAGCATTTTCCTGAAGGAATACATACATATATATATATATATATATATATATATATATGGCTTGTATTGTTTTCTCGAAGTAAGATGTGATTTGAAGAAAAATAGCACCTCCCTTAGAATATCAAAATTCTTTGATATTCCTTCCATTGAGGTATAGGGTCTATATCCCCTCTCCTTGACCCTGCACTATCTTATAACTGCTTCAACCAAAAGAGAATGGGGGAGATGATACTGTGTGACTTTCAAGGCTGTCATAAAAGGGGATGCAGCTTCTGCCTTGTTCACTGGAGCAGTCATGCTCAGAGCCTGAGCTTCCTTGTAAGAAACGCGGGGCCGCCATGCTGAGAGGAAGCCAAGCCACACTTGGAGAGGTACTTGAAGGTGGTCTGGTCAGGAGACCTAGTCTTTGAGTCACCAGACATTTGCAGGCACCAGATAGGTGAGTGAATGAGCCTTCAGATGATTCCAGCCCTCAGCCATCCAGTCATCCCCAGCCTTCACGTCTTCTTGACTAAGGGCCTCGGAGGTCACGTAGCCTCAGACATTCATTTCCAAACCCCTGACCCAGATAATCTATGAACATAATAAAATTATTAGTTTGGTTTTTTTTACACTCTTAAGTTTTGGGTAACTTGTTATACAGCAATAGTAACTGCAACAGTATATAATATCTACTTTTCAGTGGAAAATCTAAAGAAGCACTTGTAAGGAATACATGTAGGTAGTAACAAAATGTGTCCTACAAAACTTGTCATCACCTCACACAACAAAGGATGGCTTCTCGCCAGGTATTTATAATTATTCATAGTCTAGATGAAGTTTTATCGAGTCATTTTTATCATAAATGATATTACTTAGTATCATGGCTGACATCCCACCTTTACCAGGTTTCCAGGAGAACTGAGGTAGAAAGTTAACCCAAGGTCAAATTTGTTAACAGAGAAATATCCATGGAGAGAAGCAGAGTAGCAATATTAATATTGGACAGAATAGTAGAGATTTAGGGCAAAAACCATAAAATATAATAAAGAGGTTCATGGCCCTTTTCTCTCTCTACACTCACTATGCCCCTTAATGATCTCATCAGTCCTGTGGTTCAAAACACCATCCATTAAGCTGTTGACTCCCACACTAATGCCCCCAGCCAAGACCTTTCTCCTAAATTCCAGATGCAAACATCCAACTACCTACTGAACATTTCCACTTGGATGTCTAATAAACGTCTCAAAATGTACATGTCCAAAACTGCAAAACTGGACTTCTAGTCTCTTCCCTAAAATCTAACCTACCCCAAACACTTCTCTACCTTAGTTGATGGTAATTTTGTCCTGTCAGTTTCTCAGACCATAAACCTTCAAATCACCCCCAATTCCATTCTTTCTCTCACTCTGTATCCAATCTGTCAAGAAATTCTGTTGAACCTACCTTTAAAGATATACCCAGAATGCAGACATTTTTGTCACCCCCACTGTCACCAACCTGAGTTGAGCCACTCTCATATCTTACCTAGATTATTGCAGTAACCCACTTTTTGCTTCTACACTTGCCCTTGCATACTCGATTCTCAACACAGCAGCCAGACAGATCTTTTAAAAATGTATGAGTAAGTCAGATCACATCATTGTTTTGCTCAAAACCAATTTCACCCAGAGTAAAAGCCAAAGTCCTTATAATGTCCTATAAGGCCCTACTCATAGCCCTCAACATTTTCTAACACACTGTATGGTTTACTTATCTGTCATGTTTATTGTCTGTTGCCCATATCCCCACTAGACTGTAAGTTCCACAAGGAGGATTTTTGTTTGTTTTGCTCCCTGGTGTGTCCCAAGCACCTAAGACAGTGCATCGCACATAATAAGCATTCAATAAAGATTTTTTGAGTAAATGAATGAAAAGTGGTTAGTTTATGGTGATACAATAAAGTTATTAATAATCATTATAAATCAAATAGCATGTTAGGATGCATAAAGCAAGAGCTATTAGAAATAAAAGGGGAAAATGTGTAAAACCACAATCATGGTGGGAAACTTTAGCACTCTTCTAATTTGGCAATTAAATAGACATAATAAGGTTACTGAAATTCAGAATGTTGTAATTCATAAATTTGATTTAATATTAAATTTGATACCAAGATTTTTTTACAAATATACATGAAATAGGGTAAAACTTGATAAGTTATGAAACTAAAAACCTCAGTAAGTTCTAAAAAGAAAAATCTTGTGAACTGCAGTCTGTGATCACAAAGCAACAATGCATGAATTAATGGGGAGAGAGAAGAGATTTGACCCGTGTTAGAGAAACACAAAAGGAAACTAGATGGTGGGGGATATGCCATTAACACTGTACTGGACTGGGAATACACAGTTCTTGTCCACCATGAATTCATAGTCCTTTAGGGGAATCAGACATGTAAATCAATTATTGCAGCAGAGTAAGATAGAGACACAGACAGAGATAAGCCACTGGTGCCATGGGATCATCCAGTAGAGACTGAGGAGTCTTCACCTTCACAGAGGAGGAGACGACTGGGCTGAGTCCTTATGTGCGAGGAGCGCCTGGTCAGACCAAGGAGCCTAGTACAGAGAGGGCCTCTTGTCCAAGGGCAGAGACAGAAGTGAGAGCTATGTGGCTTTCTGGGATCTCTGCTATGTAACATGGAAGGTAACCAGGGTGAGAGCTAGGACGTAGCCAGAGGGGAGGTTGGAGATGGCTACTTTTGACAGTAGAATATACAGGATTTGGGGCCACCTAATTGGGACAGCTGAGGCATGTGTGTGAGAAGGGGTGAGGATACCAGATTTCTGCTCCCTTAGGGTTGGAGGAAATGAAAGATGTGCATGCAGATGGTTTTTCAGGTGAGAAAGGACAGAAAATTAAAGAAGTTCCTTGTCTCCCAATGACTTCTATTTATTTCTGTACATTTTTGCAGAGATTAGAGATGAAGTAAGGTAGGAGATTGGGAAATAGGAGAAAAAAATGATAAGGAATAGTAGAAGGATTGCCCCACACTGTTGAGATCCAAGTGAAATTAGAGAGAGTGTGTGTGTAGTGGCCCCATTCATTGCCACTGTGTGATTTTCTTCAAATGGGCATCATCTTGTGTGTGTAAAAGAGTGAGAGTAGATAGTTGGATTGATTGGAATTTTCCAGATGGATGCACTGGAAAGACCAGGGAGTAAGAGAAGGGGGGGTTGGCAGCAGGGGATTAAATTGAATTCTACAGTTGAGCCTAGGTGAGAAGTTTCCTAAGGACATGGACCTTGTCTATATTGTTTGTGTCTGGGTTCATTATTATTACAATGAATAATCTAGAATGTAGATGTAAAAGGAGAAGAGGCTGATAGTTTGGTGTTTAAAAAGGAGTTGTCCCAAGATGTGAATTCCCAGCAAGGTCAAAAAACAGGTACAGTGGGAAGGAATAGAGAACAAGTTTTGGAGCTAGTAGTCTGGAGTTTCATGATGGAGGTGACTCCTGAACTGGGTTATATAGTTTTTAGTTCAATTGGAGAAAGAAGCCTAATACATATAACAATGTAAAACAGTACAATAGTGCTCTGGGAATAAGAGGAAGAAAAGATAATTTGAGGCTGGAGTAAACTGATCACAGAAGAAATGAGAGTTGTCTTGGGCCTTGAAGGATGAGGAAGGTGGTCAGCAGAGAGACTGGATGGAGGGGAAGGTACATTCCTGTGGGGATTAGGCCGGGCAATGGTGGGAAAACCATGTGGATCCAGGAAAAGCCCAGACATGTGTAGAGGGTTCTGGAATGGTGGGTTTGGCTAGAACTGAGAATTTGCATAGGGGAGTTACAGGAGATGAAGATGGATAATACAGGTTAGGGCCAGGTGCTAGAGAACCTTGAAGACCACTTGAATCTGCTGCTGGCAGTGTTCTAGGTGTATTGGAGAGGGAAAGCCATTGTTGTCAGTTAGGAGGTAGTGGCAGAAACAAAGTGATAGGGGCCTAAACTGGTACCATGACTTCAGGATGGAAAGGGAGAGATGGATGCAAGAAAAAATTATGCAGAAAAGAAATAATCAGGACCTGGTGGTTGGAAAGGGGACCAGAAGAAGGAGAGTTGCTGCCAAAGCAGAAGAAAAGGAGTTGGCAGAAACGAATAGCCTAGTCAAGAAGAGAGGTTAGGAGGAAGTTTTGGGATGACTCAGTAAACATCAGTGAATTTGGCCACTAAGAAATCCTAATGACTTAGACTGAAATTTTAGCAGTAGTAGGCATTGATGAAAAGGGATGGTGGTGGTGGCTGCAGAGAAGTGTGGAGGTTTTGGGTTCTTTTTTTTTTTTTTTAAGCTGAGCCATCCTGCCACCTGTTGGCAGCTCAGCTTGGGCCAGGAATAGAACTGCTGTTGCTCAGAGCTCGCACTCTTGAGCGAGCTCTTAACCAACTGAGCCACTAGGTTGGCCCTCTTTTGGGTTCTTTTTTAACAACTTTATCAAGATGTAATTCATAGACCATACAATTCCCCTATTTAAAGTGTATATACAATTCAGTGGTGTTTTGTACCACCACAATCAATTTTATATTTCATCACCCCCCCCCCCAAATAAACCTCTTGCCCATTATCAGTACTCCCCAGTCCCTCCCATCCCCACCAGCCCTCAGTAACTACTAATCTACTTTCTGTCTCTTTAGATTTCCTATTCTGGACATTTCAAGTAAATGGAGTCACACAATATTTGGTCTTTTGTGTCTGGCTTCTTTCACTTAGCATGATGTTTTCAAGGTTCATCCATGTTGTAGGACATATCAGTACTTCATCCCTTTTCATTGCCAAATAAGATTTCACTGTGTGGCTTCATCACATTTTGTTTACCCATTCACCAGTTGTTGGACACTGGGGCATTTCCATTTTTTGGCTCGTTTGAATAATGCTGCTGGGAACATTTGTGTACAAGTTTTGTGTGGACGTATGTTTTTTTGTTTTTAAATAGAAGCCCTGGTTATGTTTACAAGTAGAGGGAAGGAGGGAAACTAGTAAGGAATAAGGACTGCTGCAAATCCTGGAGGTCGGAGCTTCTGGGAGAGAGCAGACCGGAAAGAGGTGGGAAGGCAGAAATTCCCCCTTGGAAGTGGGAGGGTGTCTGTACCTCTGAGACAGGAGTGAAGGAAGAGTGGGAATTTCTTTTGCTAGGAATGAAAATGCTTTAAAAATGTATTTTCTGATTATGAAAGCCTTATGAGGAAGGCTGTATAACAGTGGCTAAGATTGTGGGTCTCGTCAGACTGCGTTAGGTTTGAATCCTGACGCTGCTGCCTTTTAGTTGTAGAACCTTGTTCGACACGTTAGTTAACCTATTGGGTTGTCGGAAAAGTCATCACATATTTTTTTCTATGTTTTTCATTGCAAAAATGTGTCATGACTTTTCTGACAACCCAATATTTAAGTTTTAACTTCTTCACTTTTAAAATGGGGATGAGACAAGTACCTACCTTACTGGGCTATCACAAGGATTACGGAAATAATGCCTGTGCAGCTGGATTATTTACTATTCGCTATGTAACAAATTACTCCAAATAGCAGACACTTATTACGTCACAGTTTCTGAGGGCCACAAATCCAGACATGGCTTAGCTGGGTGCCGCTGGCTCAGGGTCTCTCACGAGGTTGCAGTTAAGCTGTTGGTTGGAGCTGCAGTCATCCCATGACTTTCTTGACACCTGTGTCTCTCCATAGGACTGCCCACAACATGGCAGCCTGCTTCTTCCAGAACTGGTGATCCGAGAGAGAGAACCAGAGTGCCTATGACAGAAACCAGTCTTTTTTAACCTAATCTCAGAAGTGACTTCCATCACTCCTGCCATGTGCTACTGTGGATCACACAGACCGGCCCAGTGTGGCAGACCAGGGTGTGACTGCCAGGAGGCTGGGTCACTGGGGCCTATCGTGGAGGCTGCCTACCACAATAGCTCTTAGCACAGTACACGATGCAAAGTAAGCCCTTAATAACTACGAGTATTCATAGTGGTACCATTAAGATATAGAAATGTATAAAGAAGAAAGTAAAAGTTACCCATGGTCTAACCATAAATAAAAGAGTAGGCATTTCTAAAATTACTTTCCCCCTAGGGAGGGCTATTAGTAATATGACGATGATTTTAAATAATTTCTACCACATCCATAAGAGAAAGCTTATTAATTACTGAAACATTAACTTAGAAAATTAATTTTTGAAATCCTATTATCTCTCACATTTTGAGTCTACATATCACACTTCTGTTTATCTTTCTATTAGGCATTGTGATAGCTCTGAGTTTGGGGCATCACCTATCCTGTATCTGTCATCAGCGAGACTGATTTTCCTATGAGAGCCACCAGGAATAGGTCAGAGATAAAAAGAACACCCTCGTCACACTCCCTGCCAACTGGCTGCTGCTGCTGAGAAGCAGCCCGTCTAGGAATTGCTGTTTCAAAAGACAGCTCCTCTCTGTTGTCTTCAGTCATTTCTCCCCTACTTTATGCTCTGAATAGCAGCTGTTCAGGGCATTTCTGACTGAGCGCAGGGGCGCTGCAATCAGAAAAGTGAGTGCGCAACACAGCAGGAGAAGGCTGGGGCGTTCGTTAGGGAGGTGCTGTTCTCTGGTGATACAGTGAGTAAGTGGGAGACGCAACAAACAGCTAGATAGCAGTGTGATGGCCCGTGGGGAAGCGTGTGAAAGATTATCAATTACTTAGATTGAAAAAACGAAAGCCCTTGAACGTCTCGTTCACCAGTCACTTTTCAGCAAAGCCTTCTAACTCAGGGAACAGTGCACGTTAGAGAAAAATCACAGCTACACAAGCGAGTCTTGTAAAGTCAATGTAGGTGGATTAGCACTTGTGCTAGCCTTTTTTATAAGGGTCAGATTAATTTTCTAATACTGTTTTCTACTTTAATGTTGTTGCTTTAATCATTAGACTACCACCAGTTCCTTCAGGCAATAGGAAGCGATTGAAGATTTAATGAGACTCATATTGCTTATGCTTAAATGTTGATGACTTCCTGCATGCATATTAATCATTCCTGACCTTGATCTTAAATTCCTTCCCAGTACAAATTCTCATCAAGCATATCTACTAGATCCCTCGGCGTTCACCAAATACCTGGTTTGTTTCTAAAAGTACATTAACTCTCATGTTCAGTGTGTGTCAGATTTTTCAGTAACCTTGTCTAATTTGTCTTCCAGTTCTTAATAAGTCTATAAATCTGGAAAGTTTAGGAGAGAAAAATCAACAACTCTAACAGGGGATTTAGCGTAGTTTTAGAGACTGTTCTGTTCAGCAGACCTTGAACATGTCTTAATTGGTTATCTAGGTCAGTATGTCCAAATGGCCGCTCTCAGACCCCATCCAGGCCACAGAGCGTTTCTGCGTGCGCTCCTCCGGCTGTCGGCTGTCGAGCAGCAGAACTCGGCCTCTGTCCCCTGCGTTGGCAGCCCCATCCTTTAGTTCAGGCCCACCCCCTCCTGCCACAGAGGCCTGAGAAACCCTGGCTGGCCACCTGGTCTCCTCATGCCCAGCATCTATGCATCTGCACCACCCCCCACCCTTGCCCCAATTATCCTCTCAGCTGCCTTGACAGATTTCCTGACCAACAGTCCTTTCCAGAACTAGGACCCAGGGCAGCAACTATTGGAAGTGTGTGAGAGGAGAGGTGAGAAGGCCAAGGAGTCTGAGGGAAGATGAAAGTGGGAGCAGAGGAGTGTGGGAGAGACTGGGAAAGGATCGCGTTAGCTGAAGAGAAAATAAGTATGTAAGAGCTTGAAGGTGAGGAGGCTTGTATACACAGACAGAATGTGAGTGGGAATAGGTAGAGACGTGAAGGAGCTTGTGTATGGTGATGCCAGTCACTGGAGACGAGGAACGAAAGGGGCAGATTTGCGTGTGAAAGAGACCACGTGTGAGAGATGAGAAGGCAGAATGGAGAGAACAGAACACCACCTCTGCTTGGCAGAAGATGACCACATGCACGCACATAATTGGGAAACACCGTCTGACAAAGCATTTTTTTTCAGATTTGTGAATATATTTATAACGAGAAAAAAAAATGCGTTGTTAATAAAAAGTTAAACCACAAATAGATATATCCGTAGGAGATTACATTATGTTGAGGTTATTTTAGGGTGTCCCAAATGTGCAGTTGTTTGATTCAGAAGCACAGCATGCCTGCTGGCATGCCGATTGTTTTAATGTGGCTCATCCCAGCTGAGAAGTTGGACAGTGTCGATTTTGATGACTCAAGTGCTTACCAGTTTTAGAATACAAATAAATGGGATAATTTTATATACAAATAGAACTTTTTCTTCTTTTCAAATTAGGTAATCTTCTATTGATATCATCTATTGCTGTCCATTTTGTGGAGTACATTTTTCATATCTAATGATCAAAATATTTATTTATTTTTAAAGATTTTATTGAGGAATCGGGGGAAGGGGAACAGGCAAGTTGCTGTTGTTTTGTTCTTAAGTCTAGTTGTGGAGGATGTTGCTTCACTGGCCGAAGTTGGCACCATCATTGCGCTCTTCCCGGGCGAGGCAGATCAGTCACCGGCCTCTGCACAGCCGCTCACAACAGCTGCTGGCCACTCATGCTGGCTGCTGGCTATACATGGTAGCTTATGGCAATCCACTGCCACAGGGGCTGCAGCCTACGCTGTCACCAGTGACTGACGGCAGCCCAGCTCCAGGTTGAGCTGTTGTTCAGCATCTTAGCTGCAGAGGGCAGTGTCACTGGCCCTCATATGTGGGATCTGAACCAGGGCCCTCTGGCATCCCAAGCCAGTTCTTAACCAACACACCACTCGGCCGGCCCCAAAATCTTTATTTTTTAAAAAATAACCAGAAGATTTCATACCTTTTAAGTCAGTTATTTAATTCTATATCTAGAAATCTATATTCAGAAAATAACCAGACATGCTGGCAAAGATTTAGTTTCAAGGATGTCTATTACAGTGTTGCTTATACGAAGTCGGACAATTAAGCTCGCGAACTTGTTGCAACAATGTTGCTAACCTTTTTTTATATCAGAGGAATCATTCATTATGAATTTGTACCAACAGGACAAATAGTTAACCAAGTTTACTATTTGGAAGTGCTGAAAAAACCACGTGAAAAAGTTAGATGACCTGAACTTTTCGCCAACAATTCATGGCTCTTGCATCATGACAAAGCACCAGCTCACACAGCACTGTCTGTGAGGGAGTTTTTAGCCAGTAAGCAAATAACTGTATTGGAACACTCTCCCTACTCACCTGATCTGGCCCCCAATGACTTCTTTCTTTACCTGAAGATAAAGGAAATATTGAAAGTAAGACATTTTGATGACATTCAGGACATCAAGGGTAACACGATAACAACTCTGATGGCCATTCTAGAAAGAGTTCCAAAACTGCTTTGAAGGGTGGATTAGGTGCTGCTGTTGGTGCATAGCTTCCCAGAGGGAGTACTTCAAAGGTGACCATAGTGATATTCAGCAATGAGGTATGTAGCACATTTTCTAGGATGAGTTCACAAGCTTAATGGTCAAACCTCATGTTATAATGCAAGGAACTGGAAACACCCTAAATGTCCAATAGAATAGAGGAACGATTAAGTAAATTCTGATACATCCATAAGATGAGAGGGTCTCCTATACAATCATTAAACTACTTCTTCCAATTCATCTCCACATTGCAGTCAAGTGGCCTTTTTAAAAGCATATTGGATCATTTCATTTCCCTGGCTTCCCGTTGTACTACCATGAAAATCCTGACCTCCAAGGCCCACAGGCCTTGGCTTATCACCTCAACTCTCCAGCCTCTCCACTCTTGTCTACTGGCCTGCTTTCCAGGTGCTCTAATTTCCTAAAGCCTTTCCTCATGCTTGAAGTACTGTTCCCCAGGTCTTTATTTGGCTAATTTTTGCTTGTTCTTGAGGTCTTAGCTTCATCAGAGGGATTTCCTGACTCTCTTCTACTCACACACTCCATCCCCACTCTATTCTCTCATTGTGGTCTGTACTTCTCCTTCATTACACATATCACATTTTAAAACCATGCTCATTTTTGTGGTTGTTTTAATGCCCATGTCCCCTCTGGACTTGGTCATTTTGCTCTCCTTTGTGGGAGAGTCCCTCAAGTTTATTCTCTGCCTCTCCAATTGAGATTTTCATTTCTGTTGTAATATTTTTTAATTTCCAAGTGCCTGTCTTGTTCCCTGAAAGTTGTTTTTTTTGTTTTTTTTTAATTCGGGAATTGGGGGATGGGAACAGCGCTGGGGAATTGGGGGAAGGGGAACAGACAAGTTGCTGTCATTTTGTTCTTCAGTCTAGTTGTGGAGGACCATCGCAGGGGACTCAGCACAGCCCAGCTCCAGGTTGAGCTGTTGTTCAGCATCTTAGCTGTGGAGGGCAGTGTCACTGGTCCTCATATGTGGGATTTGAACTGGGGCCCTCTGGCGTCCCAAGCCAGCTCTTAACCAACTGAGCCATCGGCCGGCCCCCTGAAAGTTTTTTAAAATAGTATTTTGTTTTTATTTTCTGGTTGCAATATTTTTTTTGAGTATATTATTAATAGTTTTCTACAAATTTTCTTCTCTGTATATTCTGTTTCCCCTGAGTTTTTTCTTTCTTTTTTTAATGTGGTATTTATCGTTTATATTAGAGGCTTTCTCAGATATCTGGAAATACATTGTTGTTTGCTTCTATATAAGAGTGGAGGTTTTAAATAGCGCAGTGGGCCCATGAAGAACAAGGAAAGACTGAGAAACTGTCATAAGATTGTAGAAAACTAGGCCGGCTCAGTGACTCCTAGTTGGTTAAGAGCGCGAGCTCCGAGCAACAGGGTCGCTGGTTCAATTCCCACATGGGCCAGTAAGCTCCGCCTGAGCTGAGCTGCCAACAGGTGGCAGGATGGCTCAGCTGATGAGAGCACATGCTCCTAACAACAAGGTTGCCGGTTCGACTCCCTCATGGGATGGTGGACTACCCACCCACAGCTAAGATTGAACATGGCACCTTGAGCTGAGCAGTTGCCAACGGGCGGCCAGATGGTGACTGCACTTGGAGCTGAGCTAGCTGCGCCTCCACAACTGAGACTGAAGGACAACAACTTGGCGGTTCCCCTTCCCCAGTTCCCCAATAAAAATATCTTAAAAAAATGATTGTAGAAGACTAAGACTTAACAACTAATTACATTACGGAATGCTGGATTGGATCCAGGAACAGAAAATGACATTAGTGAAAAACTAGTGAAATTCAAATAAGATTCATACTTTAGTTAGTAGTAATCAGCTAATGTTAATGTCCTAGTTTTGATGATAAAACCATAGTTATGTAAAATGTTAACATTAGGGTAAGCTGGATGAAGGATGTATAGGAATTCTTTACTTTTGTTTACCTTTGTACTGTTTTCTGTAAGTCTTAAAATTATTTCATAATAAAAAGTAAAAATAAAACAAACTTAGTGGAAGCTCTGAGCAAAGAGGGGAGCAGATTGCTAGGGGTCAGCTCTGAGCTGTGAAGTGATCTGATTGGGCCATTATCCTGAGGAATTCCTTGTCATTATCTTTTTTTTTACCCTTGTCCATATCTTTAGGTCATTTTTCCTAAGCAATTCAGAGTCCCCAGAGCAGGTTCTACAAATCTGCCTGAAAGGCAAAAGCCTAGCTGCCAACATTCTGGAAACTAAGTGGGAGGGCTGGAAGTGAGGGATGGGTCTCAGCACCCAAGAATATAATTGTTCACTAAATCCCCTCCATTCAGCGTAGTACCCCCCTCCCAACTCTGCCTGGTGTTCAGTCAGAGACCTTCTGTTTTATTCTCTCCTGAGAATAATTCTTTTGCCAAAATGATAAAGAGGCATTTGTTCCACTTTGTAGAGTATGAGATCTGGGGATTTAGCTGTGTCTAAAAACAGATTCTCAACCACTTTTCCTTATCTTAGCTCAACTTCTCCCTTATATCTAGAGAAACCTGGTGCCATCAGTTGACTCCTGGGAATTCTCACCACTCTCCACTGCTTGAATAGGATTCAGCTTTCTTGGTTCCACTAAGTCATTTACTTCCCATCATCTGCTTTTCAGCTTCCAGTCTTCTTCCCTCCGCTCCCCTTGTTCTCTTTGATCTTATAGATTCATGCCTTCATCTACAAGAGAGGCAGTACAAGTAGATAATGTGTGTTCAGTTCACCATCTTTTAAAAAAAGGATTATTAGAAAATATGTGCATGTGGGAAAGAGGAGGGACTTCCATGCCACAGATAGCAAAGGTGACCGACCTGACTTCATGACTACTGGCAAATTTATGAGGATGTAAGGACTCTACTAATGAATTGTAGTCAGGGTTAAAGAATACCTTGTTATATTAAGATACAACAAATAAGATTAATCATATCTTTCCTTTATCTGAAATAAGAGACCCACTTAAGAGAGACTTCCGAGTAGTGCAGAGGTAGGTACACAAGACTGTGAATGGTAACCTCAGCTCTGGATGTAACTTCCCATGTGACTGTACGCAGATGTTTTAGATTGGATCCTATGGCTTCAGCCTGCCACTCCTTTCTTATCTATGTATCTATCTATCTATCTACCTACCTATCTATTCATTCCCCAAAGCTAACTATTTTTTGGAGCTAGAGATTAGGCTGTCACAGTGGTTCCAAACTTAAGTATGTATTAGAATCACCTGGAGGGCTTATGGAAAGCTAACGGAGCTCCACTCACCTCCCAAAATGTGTATTTCAAATGAGTTCCCAAGTGATGCTAGACTGAAGAATCACACTGAGAATCGCTGCAATGTCAGCGTGTCCAGAATGTAGTTCATCATCTTTGCCGGAAAAATCTGCTCTTCTTCCTCTTTTCCCGGTTTGGGTTAATACCAGCAGCATTCACCCAGGGTCCTAGGCCAGAAACCTAGGGGGAGAGGAGAAAGGGGTAAGACATTCCTAGACGTCTCCATCGCATTCATCCCACACAAGCCACTGCAGAGGCTGCAGATACTGCCTTCCCAGCCAGGCTCACATCTCTGGTCCCCTTTTGTGCTGTGATAGCTGTCCTCTTTTGTCTCCCTGCCTCTAATCTGCCCCTAACCCCAGCCCACTCCAGTTAGTCCATTCTCCAGATATTTCTAAAATTTAAAGACCTTTGTCAGGTCTTTAATGTCTCCCCCCCCCCCCCCGGGTTTTAAGACTTAAACTCCTTATTTTAGAACACAAAGCTCTTCATATTTTGACCCTCAGCCTCCGTCTCAAATCTTGTGATGGGCACACTTCCCTCAAGCCATAGCACCTGTAGATTCTACAGAGACCACTGTCTGTGTGACATGCACATGCCGCCGCTGATCCACATCGAGCAACACATTTCTGCTCAGAATTTAGAATTCAGCTCAAGCACGCTTTGATTTAGATGCGCCACTTCTTGGTTCCAGCAACATCCTGATCACACCTCTACCTCTATTATAACTGTGAGTTGATCAGTTTATCACTTTTTCTCTCCTAGACAACAAATTACTTGAACATAGGGATTCTGAGTTAGTAAGTGTGGAGTGGGGCCTGGGAATCTGCAAGTTCAGCAAGCTCCTGGGGGAACCCTGAAGGCCCAGGCCCCAGTTTTAAGTGGTTTCTAAGATCTACTTCAACTCTGAAACATCAAGGCTTTTCCACCTTGCATTTTAACTGGTGTGTCGAGAGGGAAAAAGCTTTGGGATAGTTGATTAAAAACCAAAAAAAAATTGTAGGTGATCTTCCTTCATGCCCACAGTAAGAGAGCTTATTATACTGAAATACAGGGTAAAGTAGATAAGTAGAAATAAGGTAAATACCTTAATTTCATTCAAAAGTGTTTCCTTTATCTTTTCAACTTTTTATTCATTAATTCTAAGACTGATTATTGAGGGTTTGCTCTATGCCAGACACTGTTCTAGCCGTTTGGAGTACATCAGTGAACAAAACGGACAAAACCCCTACCCTCCAGGAGCTTGTACTAATAGACAATAAAAACAAATGCAATAAGTAAGTCACAGAGTATTGTAGAAGGTGATAAGCACTATGGAAAATGGAAGGGGGGTGCTTTCTTTTACTTGGTCAGGACTTAATAATAAATTACTAGAGATAATAGTTTATCTAATTTGAGATATTTAAATAAGCCATACTTTAAATGGCAGACTTCAACCTGCACCCAGTCAGAAGAGAGCTTGGGATTTGCAAAATTCAAGTCTGGTTTTCTTTTATAAAATTGATGATAACTGGCTTTCCCATTATGTCAGTAGAAGAGAAATAGCTTAGGGAATTGCTTCCAAGGAGTCCTAGTAAATTATGTGATATAAATTTTTTACTACTGTTAGGAAAAAGGAAAAAAGAATTAAGTCACAAACCAGTAAAAAGAAGCTTGTGTTTTATACTAATCAACATGGCTGATTTAATTTTATTATTTTAAAAAAAAAATTCCTGTATTCTAAAATCTTTTTTCTTGTCTCCGCACTTCCCATTTTAATTTTTTGTGTGCTTGGACTTGCATATTTAGGTTAAAAAGTATCAGTCCTTTTAGAATGTATGGGGATGCTTCATGATATGGATGAGGGGGCGAAGGACTTCAGCTTTCCCTCTCTGGGATGCTCAGAAGTAAGAGAAACAGCCTGGCTCTACAGGGAAAATGACTTCTCCCTCTTTACTTTTAAATAACCAAATCAAAACATCTAACGTTTTACTGTAAACAGTCTTAAAATTCAAATTAACATCACCTACAGAGTAAGCGAAAAGAGTGATAAGTATTGTTTTGCACAGCCGTTGAAATTGTTCTCACTGTCCTACCACAATGAAAGACTTCTTGCTCTCCTTCAAAACTAGAACTGTGTGGTAATTCTGATGACTGTCAGTTCCTGTGGGGTGTTTACACAAAGGTACTTATAAATGAAGAGTCATTTTTAGAGCAATTAGAGAAGAGGCTAGACAGAGACTAGCCAGTTCAGGGGCCTGGCAGGTCGGGGTTAAGGTTTATTGACAGGACAGGGTCAGGCGTCTGCTCCTCCATCACTGCCCTCATACCTGCCCTCCAGATACACCCAAGACTCAGCCAGCCTCACTCCCTGCCATAGGCCAAACCCCCGAGCAAGCGGAATGTGGAGAAGAGAAAGAAGAAAGAGGGAAGAGGGGATGTTCTGCTGAAACGTAACAGTTCACTATTGAAATGCAAGTTTGAAACTATTTGTGTATATTTTTCTGGCCCAGATGTTGTGTCACATTAGGAAGACGAAATTTTAAAACATACAAAGAATTGTCTGTTCTTTCAACTTTGTAGTTTGCAGTTATTGCATCCTGAAGAAAGAAATTGCCTGGCCAAAGCAGTCTTTTAATTTCATTTTTCAGGTTTGAGTTACAGGTTGCTGGCAAGCTCCCTGACCACTACTGTTACCTGGTGGCGCCTATATTTCATCAAATTTAGACATGCAGACTACCTGGATCCAGGCCCAGATGAACTGTTGTGACTGATAAACATGATCCCACCCTGCCCCCCATGCGTGCTCCTGCTTTTCTCTTTAAGGGAATCTAAGACTTCGAGTCCTGTGTCCCCAAGGGAGTTAGAGAAAAATGTGTTCCGGTATTCAGTGTTGGAGTTTGCTCTGTGGTTTTCTGGGCTGATCTCTGCTTGCCCAGAGGCTGCTGAACATCCCGGCAGTGCCCCTGCTTCTCCCGTGCTGGTAATTAATGCGGGGAACATTTTTTGTTTTTAATAAAAACAAGCAGTCATCTATCAGTACCCACAGTCAGGGCAGAATTTGTTTGACATCTTGTGATTGCTGCTTCCAAAAGGAATGACAGCAGTTATTAAACAAATAAGAAAGAAGATGCTGTGTATTGGGAGTTTTCAGATAGTCTAAGAATATCTTTGTAACATCCCTGCCTTTGCTTGGATGAGTAGAAAATAGTAGAATGAACAGAATCATTACTTTTTGAAATCTGGGTTGTGTTAGATTTAGAGTAATAATAAAAATTCAAATATTAAGCAAATGTATTATTTTTAGCTGCGCAGTATACTAGGGGCTTTTTCTTTCATTAGACTATATTTCAAACATTTGTTTTTATGATTGCAGGGGGAGTATTAGCATCCAATGTAATTAAACTTAATTGCATTTCCTATGTGAATTATTTTTAGTCTCTTTTTTAAATGCATTTATGATTCTTTTCCTTTATACTAACTATTCCTGTAGGTTTGCCTAGATAAAAGGTTGTGGAAAAATGCATATTTGCTTGGAAACAGAAGCTATGAATTTGATTTTAATTTGGAAGTTTGGAAACGAAAATTTGGGATATAGTCAAGTGAGAAAAACGAACAGCTGTTTAGGCACTGACGTTTTTGTTCTCATGTCATGTTTATGTGTGATCCAAGAAAAGTAATTAATCGCTCTGTGCCCTAAGTTATCCTACTTGGGAAGTATTACAATAATTTCAGTCCTACCTCACCAGGTGATGTGGAAGCATCAGATTACATATTTCTGTAGGTACTGGGTAAAGGTGGGCTTTGCTGGGGAAAGAAAAGGGGACTTTCCTGGGGTGTTGGTAATATCTTGAGAGGTATTTGGTTACACAAGTGTATGCATTTGTCAGAACTCATCAGATGATATGCTTAAGATTTGAGCATATCATAGGATATAAATTTTATCTCAAAATACAAAAAAAAAGGAACTCTAAACATATTGAAGTTTGGTTAAAGATACGCATGTTGAAGTATGGGGGAGGGGGTTACTGATCTGTGAAACTCACTTTGAAATGCATCCAAATTAAAAAAAAAGACGGATAGTGGAATGTTTAGAAATGTGGTAAAGAGCAAATATAGTAAAATGTTAATTATAGAATCTAGGTGGTATGCATGTTTACTGTACAATTATTTGAACATTTTTGTTTGTTTGAAAATTTTCATAAAACGTTTTGGGGGAAAATGAACGGGCTGGTTTTTGCTCATTAAAGGATCGGTGTACCTCCATTTTTAATTCTATCCCTCCCCCGCTTTAATTCAAAATCAAACCACTTGGATTAATACCAAAAGTGGGGAGGGGTGTGAATGTGGCCATTTAGATAAATAGGAAAACGTGCCCACCTCATACTGTCTCCAGTTACCGTTTGAAAGGCCATTACAAAGCATGGAAGCCAAGGGTGTCTTTACAAACAAGAAGATCTCTGAGAAACCCAAACCATGCAGCCCAACCAATGACCTGTCTGGGAAGCTAAAAATTGGCCTCCAGAACCCTCACCATGGAAAGGGGCATGGCCTCCTGACATATAATCTTCACCAATGGCAAGCAGGTAACTCCCTGCTATATACCTTATACTAAGGCCCTATCAAATGAAAATGGGCTTTCGGTTTTCAGCCAAATCCCAGGGATTTGGCCATAAACACCTCTACTTTTATCAGAATGCCAAGCTATCTCTTACATCCTGATAGAGCCCTCTTTTTAAAGATCTTATATGGGACCCCTGCGATACTTGTGTGTGTGTTTTAATCTTGAAGGGTCAAAAGGGTAAATTGGTTCTGGTGGAATTTGAACCAAACTTTTAAAAGCTAATGATAATATATATATATTTAAACCATGTTGCTCAGCTGGTGCTTGAACAGTAAACTGGAAAGTCAAGATTTGAGAGGCTCAAAGATATCAATTCTTTCAAGTTCTCCAAGTGAACTCTGACCAGTTAATTTATCTTCATCCTTTGATTTTCTCACTTGGAAAATGAGAAATGAAACTGACACAAAAATGCCCAGCCAGTGGTTCTCAAACTTTAGTGTTTGTTTTAGTATATGTGCTGCCAAAAGAGCGCACAAACTTTAGTGTTTATAAAAATCATTTATGTGAGAAACTTCAGAGTGTGTAAAAATCATTTAGTTTGTTACAATAGAGATTCTAGTTCCCATACTTGGGTTATCTGAATCAAGAGGTCTGGGGCAGAGCTCAGAATCTGAGCATTTTCATAAACAATGTGATACTGATGTAATTGTTGGACCATAGGACAGCCGGTGCAGATGTGTTTTGATAGTTACTATGATAACTGATAAAATCTTATATTTTTTCAGTTTTTTCTTAGGGAAAATTGTGAACATACACTAAAATAGAGAGATTAGTACAATGAACTTATATGGACCCATCACCCAGCTTCAACAATCTTGGTTCACTTCTACACTCGTCTACTCCCTGTATTCCTTCTCCACAGATTATCTGTAAAAGCAGGTCTTAGATATACTATTACATCCATAAATATTTTAGTAAGCAATTCTAAAATGCTAAAATATAAGTACTCTAAAAATACACCATTGTTAAACCTTACAAAATTTGAGAATAATTCCTTACTATCAAATATGTCAGTGTCTACATTTCCTGGATTTTTTTTCGCAGTTGATTTGTTGGAATCAGGAACCAAACACAGTCCATGCTTTGCATTTGATTTATGTGTCTCTTTAATCTTTTAATCTATAGGTTCCTATTTCTTTCCCTCCCCCCCCCCGCCTTTGTGATTTATTTGTTGAAGAAACCAGGTCATTTATTCTGTAGACTTTCTCAGTCTAGATTTTCTGATTGGATCCCTATGATGTCATTTACCATTTTTCTTTCCCCTGTGTTTCCTGTCAACTCCATCACTTCCATCCTAAAGTTTGATCAGATTAAAGTTCAAATTTTTTGGCAAAAATACATCATAAGTAGTGTCATATACTTCCATCAGGAGACATGTGTCTGGTTGTCTCTCTTTGTCATGTTAGCAGCCATTAATGATTATTGCTGAGATCTATTATTTCCTAGGAAGAGCCCATATTTTAACTTAGTAAGTAGCTCATGGAAGAACCTTCTCCCTCTCATCGTGGATTTTTCCTTTTCTAAGGAAGGCTTTAAAGATTTCCCAGCTTTCCCAGTGAACCCATGGTTGCCCTCTTAGATGTCGTGTTTGCTACAACTAGCGGAAAGGCTTTCTTGCTTTCAACCTTAGTCTCATTCTCACAATATAGAAATCTTTAAAATTTGCCTTAGTGTCTTCAGAGCAACATGAAGGGGTCTAGAAGAATGAGGTGTGATGTGCCAAAATGACTTCAGGAATGGGGATGAATGGGTTCGTTCCTTCATTTAACAAACATGTACTGATTGTTGACTATATGCCAGACACTGAGCCAGCACTAGGGAAGATGATAAATACTAATGAACTCCTAGCCTAACACATACAACCATATAACTTTGTGTCTAGAGTTAGCTATCGGGTGTCATATTACAGGTAATCAAATATATATATCAAATATAAATATATATGTATATATATATATATATATAACATATAAATACATTTATATGTGTGTGTATATATTTGATTATATAGTCATCTCTCAGTATCCTCAGGGAATTGATTCCAGGACCATTATGGATATCAAGATTCTCAGATTCTCAAGTTCCTTATATAAAATGGCATAGTATTTGCATATAACCTACACATACCTTCCCACATACTTTAAATCATCTCTAGATTACTTATAATACCTAAGACAATGTAAATACTATGTAAACAGTTGTTACACTGTGTTGTTTAGGGAATAATGACAAGAAAAATAAGATCTGTACATTTACAAATCCAAATTGTAAAAATTAGGCTCTGAAAGAAAAAAATCTAGGTGCAAAGCACTAAAGATTTTAAGGCTGAGGAAGCCTAAAGAAAGAGAATGACAGACCCCAACTACTGCTGTGGTAGATGCTGGAGTTCAGAACTCGTGGACTTGGCGTTCTGATAGGGGAGACAAGAAGACAGAATCAGACAAACATGATAACTCCAAAATGGGAAAAGTGCTTGGAAGGAAATCAAGTTAAGAGGGAGTAACTGGGGAGACCACTTTCAAGAGAGTGCTCCCAGAAGCCCTCTGATGAAGTGACATTTGAGCTGAGGCCTGCAGGCTCGGAATGAACCAGTGATGTGAGGAGTTGGTGAAAGAGTAAATGCAGAGCTGAGAAAGGACTTAATATGTCCAAGGAACAGAAAGGGGACCCCCATGTCTGGCGGGCAGTGAACCACAGGGAGAGTGGAGTGTGAGGAGGCTGGAGAGGTAGGCAGGGGCCAGACCATGCAGGGCCTCAAAGACTTTGAGAAGTTGGAATTATGTTTTAAAAGCGACTGACAAACATTGAAGAATTTTAAGCAGGAAAACTTTAAGTAGTTATCCTCACCTAGGCTTTTTTCTATGCAGGTGCAAACATCTATGTATGTGTGTTTTTAATGATATCATACTATATATGATCTGTACTTGCTTTTTCATTTATGAATAACATCATGGGCCTCTCTGAAAGGAAGATGTGTAAACATATATATATATGTAAGTTTGTTTTCTTGTGAACTACATGACAAATAGATTTAGATATTAAGAATTTAAAGCTATGGTGGAAAATCAGCTTCTTAGGGGTAAGAAAGGAAAGATAGTGCTTGTTTTTAATGTCCATTGTAGATAAAAATTCACTTCAGTAATTTAAGAACATTGAAACCATATTTTAACTTGATTCTTCATTTTCTCTTAAATTTAGGATTAGTGTATTACTTTAACCATGTATTTATTGTTAAAGCAACTTTATAGGCCATTTTTTAGTCTTCTAGATACAGCACAGCCTGAAAAAAGGAAAATAGAATAAGATTTCAACAGGAAGTATATGGTCAAACCATAGCAATCCAGGAGATGCTCAATAAAACCCACAGAGAATGTGTCACCTTTAAAAGTACAGTTTACTATCAATAATTATAAATGTACTTATTTATTCACTTTTAAAATATATGTAATTACTGTGAAAATGCACCTAAAAACCCTTGAACTATAAAACTCCAGCATCTTTTAGTTCTTGCCCATTTAAAAAAAAATCTAAGCAATGGGCCGGCCGAATGGTGCATTGGTAAGGAGTTGGCTTGGTACGCCAGCTCTGAGCAGCAGGGCCCCGGTTCAGATCCCACATGAGGGCCAGTGAGGCTGCGCCCTCTACAGCTAAGATGGTGAACAACAGCTAGACCTGGAGCTGGGCTGCCATGAGTCGCTGGCAACGGCGTAGGCTGCAGTGGGGCTGGCCAGCACCTGGCATGTGCTTTCGTGAGCTGCCGTGAGCCACCATGAGTGGCCGTCCAGTGGCCTGCAAGTGACTGCCTCACCCAGGAAGAGCATAATGACAATACCAACATGGGCCAGTGAAGTGACATCCTCCACAACTAGACTGAAGAACCAAAGGACAACAACTTATCTGTTCCCCTTCCCTGATTCCCCGATGCTATTCCCTTCCCCCAGTTCCCCAATAAAAAAAAAATCTTAAAAAAAAAAATCTAAGCAAAAGCTTGAATAGAAGAAACTGTCTATATTACAGTAAAGCAGAGCTAGGATAATGTTTTCTGGTCTTAGAGCCCCCCATAGTATGGGCATCTGTGACAAACCTTTTCCAAAATACCAGGTGAGTGAAAAAACTATAGCCCACAAAAATAACCACCCCAATTTAGCTCATTTTTAAGTCTACATTAAAAAATATATAGATAGATAGATATAGATATAGATATAGATTTTTTTTTTCAGAGGTGGAAACAAACTAAAACAGGCAGGAAGTAAAGGGGTTGAAGATGTGTAACACTACATTGCTGTCACGTACCAGGAGGGATACCTCGGACAAAACCCCTGTCTGCATTCTTAACTCATGAACCCTGGCCTCAGCCTTCAGCATTTGAAATTATCTTTCTGAATTCAAACTTAATATGCTTCTGGTTTTGTAACAAAGTCACAAGCGATAGTAATGCAGTCATCAATTACCTTTTTGCCTTTTATCTTAAATTGGAGACACTGGAGCAATGTCAATTAGCAAGAAATATTCTATTTCTTAATAAAATCTTTAACTTTCTTCTGTACTAAAAAATGCAAATATATTTAGTTTCTCCAAAGATTTAATTGTATGTGATCCATTTGTTAAAAGACACACACC
Source organism: Hipposideros armiger (assembly GCF_001890085.2). Taxonomy (NCBI): domain Eukaryota; kingdom Metazoa; phylum Chordata; class Mammalia; order Chiroptera; family Hipposideridae; genus Hipposideros; species Hipposideros armiger. The sequence continues at coordinate 2,074,743 of NW_017731616.1, forward strand.
CAGATGTATGCATGTATGTATATGTCATACGTTAAAAATCTTCCTGTTGCTTAGATTTCAGAAATGGTTTTGAGTAAATATGAATGACAATTTAGAAATATTTTATCTTAAGTACTCATCATTTTCAAGAATTCATAATTCAGAAATATTTCACTGGAAGGGGAGACTAAAGACATTTACAGTTTTTTCCCACCCCAGAGCTTCATTTTTATGAAACAGATTATTAACAATGGTGTAACGGAAATCATTGGAAAGGTCCAGTTGCCCCAAAATATCTCCTCTACAGCCTGTTTGGAACATAAAATTTCCAACTACTAGAATCATTCCTTTGGGGTAAGGGAATATCCCCATAAAGCCTTAGTTTAATAGGAGTTATCATTCCTGTGCTTTGTTAAGATCGGATTAGAAGGAATGAGTTGGTATGTTTTAATAGTCTTGGTAAAGAGGATGGGGGAAGGTAAGGATTCTCGGTGGGAGAGAAGGGAGACACTCCTCTACCAATGGCTCCAAAAGAAGGCTTTAGGCTGTGGGAAAGGCAAAGCCCCTACTACCTAATTACAAAATGTCTACTTAGGCGGGAGCCATATTTAAAACAGAGTACTATATACTCGTCTAAGTTGCAGAAAGGATATAATAAGATAGATCATGTCGTTCATGAATGCTTCTGTCTCTTTTTGAGTATAATGCCAAAGTGTGTGCAGAATGACTTGGCACCTTCACTTCCTCCACAGTCTGAGGGTAGAGTCCAGAAAACAGTTGAATTCTCAGATGGGTTTTTGGCAGGAAGACAAGGTGGCTTTATACAGCTTGTCTCTAATGTTTTTCATGGAGTGTCTGAAAGAAAAGGGAGGATTTGTAGGCCTGATTAAAACAAGAAAGTAACCCAGTGACTTAAAGAGGCGGGTTGTGGAATTTGAATCCTAAAATAAAGTTCTCCCTCGTTGACTTTCCAGCCATGGGAATAACCAGTTGCTTCATTGTGTGTTTTGTCAAAGTGTCTCCGCCATTTGGCCGGCCTGATGGTTACCTGCTGCCTCTTTTTATAGCCTCCGTGTCCTTTGTTGTTGCCCCGATGGTCAAACATGTGTAACGGTGCCCGAGGGCACCAAGTGTGCCCTCAGGGAGCTAAATGCTGCCAGATGTGGGGAGCAAGGGTTGATTCACATGGCCATAATTTCCAATAGCTAATTTTACCTGTTTTCTTTTGGTTTTGGGTTTCTTTCTTAAAGAAAAATCCATTTAGAGCTGGGTTTTCCCCCCTTTAATTGCAGTCTTGTCTTGTTACCTCTAATTGTCCAGCCCCATCTCACCCTGAAAATGAAAGTGTGAGAAAAAAAGGATGGAGAAGATATGTGATGTATTAAGTCTGGGTGATTGATGTTTTACTTTTGATAAAAATTAGTAAAATATTTCTGTTTTACTGAACTCTGACCAGTATTTTTGCTTCAAAGTGAAATTAAGTTTCACTGACTCAATATTTCATATAGAAACCTTTTATATAGAAATAGATACTATTTTTTAGATCAGAATTTTTAGATATTAATTTTATCTAATCTTTGATTAAGAACACTGAATTGGTTGTTCAAAGCTCTAGGTTTTTAACTAGATATTCTGAAAACTGGTTCAGTAGATGGAAATAATCAAGCATTAAGCTTGATTTTCTATATGAACTAAACCTAAGGTTGAATGTTGACCAAATAGTTTGATAAAAGCAAGTTTTTCTTTATAGAAATGTTCTTGCCAATGAATGAAAAAGGACAAATAAAATACCACCACCTGACAAATCCCTAATGTGTTAATGTTTCTAGGCGCTGACCATCAATTGCTGCTAACATCACTAAAAAGACAGACAGCTGTCAGAGCACACCACCACCCATTAAATATTCTTGCCAAAAAAGCTGAACTTGAATCAAAGCAAGTTTCTAAGTTTAATATTAATCTGTAGGCAACATAAGAGAGAGAAGCATGTTAAATGACACCACTGATATACAACTAGTGAATGTAGGAGATGCTAGGGACAAAGAAATACATTTTTAAACAAATAAATTACACGGAAGGAAAAAAACAGAGAGAGAAATCTATTAAAACAGCCACGAGCTTTGTCAGTCAAATGCAATGTGTAGACCTTATTTGGATCCTATTTTAACAAACTATTTGTTTAATAAAAAAATAAATTAATATATATGACAAAAGGTGAGTATCTGAAGACTGTCCAAATATTTGATGATATGAAGGAATTACTGTTCATTTTTTACGTACGATAAGATTATATTGTTAAATCATTAAAATGAGTTCTCATCTTTTAGATGTACATATTGAAATATTTACAGATGAAATGATGTGATGTCTGGGATTGGCTTTGAAATTACACAGTGGGAAAGGAGAATGGTTGTAGATGGAACAAGCTCAGCACGAGTGGATCCTTTTAAAGCTGGGTGAGGGCTACATGGGCGTTCGTGGTCACGATCTGTCTACTTTTATGTATGTTTGAAATTTTCTATAAATAAAAAGGTTTTTAAAAATAGACTTAGGTTTGAAATCCAGACCTGCCATTTGTAACTTTTGTGATCTTGGACAAAGCCCTTTAACCTCCTTAAATTTCAGGGTCTTTTGCCTATAAAATAAGTACAAGAAAATTTTACCAGTTTACCTTACACAGGTTAAATAATATATACGAAGTTACTTTGTAAATTGCTACAAACATGTCAGCTGTTTTATTATCATTATTATAAAGCTTCTGAAAGGATATAGTTTTCCTGCTAAGAAAATTTGGTAGCTTTTTATGCTTCCACAAAAAGTATAGTTGTCCCATGTACATTATAACAATTAAAAAGCAATGGAATGAGAATATAGTTACACAGTCGTTAAGGGTATTTATTAACTAGTTTGTAGTAATAGAGTAACTACAAGAATGCATTTAAAAAATTTTAAATACAAATTTCTCATAGTCTAGTCAATTAAATGTAATATAGACAACTGTACTATTAATGTTTTTCACTGTATAGTAAGAAGTGTGAATTATTTCTGATTTTAAAAATTTTTCTTGATTTAAAAAAATGCTTGAGTTTAACATATTAATGAATATTTTAAATGACTTGCATCATAATATACAGAAACCTGATTGTTAGAATGCTTTCCCTCTCTCTTTTTTTTAATTTTTATTTTTCTAGTTCTGGCTTTATTTCTCCCTCCCTTTCTACCTTCCTCCCTTCCTTCCTCCATTCCTTCCTTCCTTCCTTCCTTCCTTCCTTCCTTCCTTCCTTCCTTCCATCCTTCCTTCCATCCTTTCTTCCTTCTTTCTTTCTTTTCTTCTTTATCTGGCTTCTTCCCTCCCTCCCTTCTAGCACTTTATTGAGAAATATAATATATAGAGAGAAACATGTATAAAACAAATGTACAATTTAATGAGTGATTATGAAGCAAACACCTATATAATTACCATGCCAGTTTTTTTTAAAAGTCAGAAAATTGCTTGCACCTCACAAGAACTCCACATGCTTTTCCCAGTCCAAATCTCTTCCATCTCCTAGGTAATCACAATCTTGACTTTAATAAAATTCACTTCCTTGCTTTCGTTTATAGTTTTACCCCATGTATAGATTCCTACACAGTGTGATTCAGTTCTGCCTGTTTTGAACTTTATATAAATAGAATCATACAGTAGGTATGCTTTTTTTGTGTCTGGCGTCTTTGACTTGATTTTATATTTTAAAGACCTACCCATATTGTTTTCTTGTAGCTGTATTTCATTTATTTTGGTTGCTGTATAGTCTTCCATTTTATGAGTTTATTATAATTTGTCTATTCTATTGTTGATGGATATTTGGGTGATTTCCACATTTTTTTCTATTATATAACATTCTCTTGTGTGTGTGTGTTGGTACACTTCTGTATGCAGTTCTATTGTGCATGTACCTAGGCGTGAACTAGGGACTTCATATTGACAGTTTTCCCAAGTGTTTGTACCAATCAGCACTCTCTCCAGTGGTGGTATATGAGCGTTTTTATTGCCTCACATCTTCCCTGTACTAGTGTTGACTTTTAAAATGCTTTCTTTTAAAATATTATTAGTAAAATAACATAGATAAAATAAGTTTACTGTTATCTATTATCCATATGCACTTGTAATTTAAAAGTCTGGGTTTTATTTGAAGAGAGAGACAGAGAGAGAAGGAGTATTTCAGAGGCACATAAACTCTTTATGGGCATTAATGTCTACTTGCTAAATTAACTTCCTGTATAACTACTACTCTGGACACCAGGAAAGAAAAATAATATAGTTTTTAAAAAGGAGAGTGCATTTTTGTACCTTTTTCATTCATAGTGATATTAAACCTATACTGAGTGATATCTCAACTTATTGATCGCTATATACCAGGTGCCATGCTAGTAAATACTTTGTACGTATGACCTTATTTAATCCTTACAAATTTCTATTTTCCCATTTTTTAACAGATGAAAAAACTAAATCAAAATTAAATAACTTTCTAAAGGTTGACAGCTAGTCAATCTGAGAGCCAGAACTGAAGCTAGTCAGTTCAATCTCACGCGCGCCATCTAAGTCATGAGCGGTTATTAACCAGGCCTCGTGCCCATATTAATGAGGTCTGGATAGAGTGATAATATAATAGACGTCCAGAGCCACCATGTTTCCTCTCCTAGTGGCTGTCCTGGGGCTTGAGACGTTCACTTCAGTGCTAAGGACTAGGTAAGAGGGATTGCTTGAACTTCAAAACAGACTTGATTCCTTTCACTTGCTCTAGAAGTTGGAAAAAGTTGAAAATCTTGGCTCTGGGACTGGTCCAGGCTTTCTGGGAGGGGATGAGACTCAACTTTCTCCTTCCTTCCCTGGCGTTCTCAGAGCCACTCAGCCTCCATCTGCTTTCCAGGTGGCGCTTGAAAGAAAGAGGCTAAGAATGGGAGGTAGGAGGCAGGCAGGTGGACTTTTCCCTTTTCCTAATTGTCCAACAGTGTGGGACACTTTTTCCTTTAGAAACCATATTGTAAATAGCAGCAACATTCCCAGGTTAGCTCAGAAAAACCCATCATGTAGCTAAAATACTAGGTGCTTGCAGCTGAACTGTTCACTAGCTTTTTGTTTTCATTGCAAATATATAGTATTGCAGTTACATTATGGGCAAATGGGGTGGCCTGAGAACTTAGCCACATTGTTGATGTAAGAAAATGCTTTCCAAACAGCTAAGACCACATATTTACCTTGGTGCAGAACTGCCTTTATTCATAGTATAGGCTACCTGAGAACTGTGTTTCAAGCACACCTTACAGTATGCATTTGTTTTTTGTTTTTTTTATAGTGCACATTTGTGAAATGTTCACAAAGTGAAAAACATCTCTAATGCAATAGGGAATCATTTTCTAGGGATACACTGTGACTGGGACCAAATTTTAATTAGCTAAGGTAGTTTAAAAATTCTACCAATATGTAAAATTCATCTGCTTTTCATTTGTCATATATGGGCTTTTATTACCAACCCTACCTAAAACATTGAAACATATTAATGTACCTACATGAACCACTTGTAGATCTTCAGATTTGTGTGACAAAAAGAATGATAATTAAAATCTGCTTCGGGCTACAAGCTAGAATAATTCAAAAGGAAATGTGCATTACTAATACAGCAGAGCTCATAAATTTTCAATGTCAGTTTGCCACTTGTGGCTGAAAATTGCAGTCAGGCTGCTTGGCTAGAGGCAAAAAGACTAGAGTTACATAATATTTATGAGGTCTAAGTTAGCAATCACCAAACCCAAATATTGCCAGCCTTTCAGATTACTCAACAACGTCAGCATCATCTAGTCATGGCAATGGAGTTGAGAGCAGGGTGGATTTGGTAATGGTGAAATATTAGTTATAAATATAAATCCTGTCCATGTCAGACCATACAACCTCCTTTACGGATTCATAGCCTTCCTATTTTGTTTGTATATTATCCCCAAAATACCTGCCTGGGTGGGAGGCTCTATACCATTGTGCAAAAATCTACTACTTGCTTCCTCAGGTTTTGTAACACAAAGGTAGAAATAGAACTTCCCTCACTCTACAGTTTCTATAACACTTCCAGTGTTGAGTTTCCATGAAGACTTTCTGCCTCTCTCGGCATCATCATGCTAGCCAAGCCCAAAACACGTTTTAGATCCTAGCCGGCACCTTGATTCACAGTACGCTCAAGAACAATTAACTGGGGCCGGCCGAGTGGCGCGATGGTTAAGAACTGGCTTTGGACACCAGGGGTCTCCGATTCGGATCCCACATATGAGGGCCAGTGACACTGCCCTCTACAGCTAAGATGCTGAACAACAGCTCAACCTGGAGCTGGGCTGCCATGAGTC
>NW_017731616.1:2082033-2083821 GCF_001890085.2 Hipposideros armiger
GTTGTTCAGCATCTTAGCTGTGGAGGGCAGTGTCACTGGCCCTCATATGTGGGATCCGAACCGGGGCCCTCTGGCATCCCAAGCGAGTTCTTAACCATCACGCCACTCGGCCGGCCCTCGGTGCTCATTTTAAATGCTTCACTTTTACCATGTATAAACAGCATCCCAGATTTAAAATAACCCTCCTATTTCCTATACTTCTTAGTATTCTTTAGGAAAGATAAGATTTTTTTAGTGTTGGATCAAATGCTTTTAAAACTTTATTATTAAACGTTTAGAGTATAATGAACTTCCATACTATTACTTGTGGATCAGATATTTTTAATGCAAAAAAAACTAGTCATTTTTGTTGTTGTTCTGTCAACTGTATGGCATAGTTATTTTCTAAAGTTGTAGGTGGAGTTAGAAGTAATATTCTGAACCTTATGGAGAGAAATACATCAGATCATTTGCTCTAAGGGAGCAATAGAGAGAGGATACCCCTCCCCCACATCTGCAACTTTAAGACTAATTGCTCTTCCCAGGGCAAAGTCAAACTGAGTATAAGAGGATCCTAAGAACTAGAGCTATACAGAGTCCCTGTCCAGCAGGCTGGCAGATTAGATTTAAATTTATTTTTATTTAAAGTTCTTGCTCTTTTTCACTGTTATAAGACTATGGGAAGTTTTGTAATGAATTGTGCTGTTTGCTCAATGTATCCAGGCACTCATGCGCCTGTAGGGACAGTTTCAGTTACATAAGGGCCGAATCAAGACGGGAACCCCAGCACTGAAAAGATGATGGATACCTCAACCCAGTCTAGACACATACTTCAAAACAAAAACAAGACTAAGCTGTAAAATTAGATAAATAAAGGTAGAATAATAAGTCTAAAAAAGTTCGACTTCTTCCCCCCTCCCCATGATTAGGTCATTGGGGGTTTTTTTGAGCAGGGGGAAAGAGGGTTGGTAACATTTTAAATATCAAACCCTTTCCAAAAAATCCGTCTTTCTCTTTTTGGTAACTTGAATTTAGAATTTACTGACACTTGAGCACCTTTTAGCCTACCCAGTCCAACGCTTCATATTGGGGAAGAGAGAGGGTAATAGTTGGGGACAGGCAAGGTAAGAGACGGGTGAGTTGGCAGCGCTGGAAAGGAAAGCCGTGTTAACCCATCAGTCCCATCTCACTTCTTTCCAGTGGAAAAAGTGTGTGTCTGTATGTATGCTTGATTTTTGTATATATTAAGGAGCCTAAAAATATGGCACTGGAATATTATACTTCAGTTTTGAAAACTTAAGATATTTTAAAGTAAGTTTAGTACTACTGTCCTATATTTGGGCAGAAAATATAATAGAAAAAATTCCATTTACAATAGCAACCAGAATATAAAATACCTAGGAATAAACAAATAATGAGAAATGTACAGGACCTATATGAAAAAAGACATTAGATCTCTACTGAGGGATATTAAGAATACTGCAGTAAATGTGAAAATATCTCTTGTCTTGAATATGACAACTAAATATTTTAAAGAGTCATATTCTCCCTAGGTTAATCCATAAAATCCACAATGTGAACACAAGTGTATGGCCAAAAACACTTTAAATAAGGTTGAAATGCAAATGGAAAACTGAAAAAAATATTTGAAACAGTATAGTACACAAATTCACAGAGCACTCTTAAGAATAAGTCAAGTGAGGGCCGGCCAAGTGGCGCGATGGTTAAGAACTGGCTTGGGATGCCAGAGGGCCCCGGTTCGGATCCCACATATGAAGGCCAGTGACCCTGCCCTCCACAGCTAAGATG
>NW_017731616.1:2084806-2122915 GCF_001890085.2 Hipposideros armiger
ACAGCAACTTGTCTGTTCCCCTTCCCCCAAATTCCCCAGCACTGTTCCCATCCCCCCAATACCCCAATAAAAATCTTTAAAAAAAAAAAAAAGTAAATTATGCAGGGAAAAAAAAAAAGAACCCACCTAAGTGCTCATCACTGGTTAAATAAAGTGCTGTGTGACCCATCCATGTAAAGGAATACCATGAAACCACTAAAACAACCCAAGAGGCCTAAAAAGGATCATGTAGATCTATATTTTTTGTTAGAAACAGATGTCTTCCACATATTGCAGAGAGATTAATTGCTTTGAAAATAGCAGTTTAATAAAAACTACATGTATAGACAGGACATGTATAAAATATGATAATTTAATATACTACAAAAATATAATATATTAGTCGATACATAGAGACATGTTCTAAAGTGTATTTGCTGAATGTCAACAGTGATCATTTGAGGAAGAGTTTTACTTACTTTTTTTACTTTTTACTGTTTCTGCTTGTTCAGTATTGTTATAAAAATAATGCCATGCACTTGCCATTTTCAGAATCAGGAAAACAAAGCACGGGCTTCTCGTGGACTTTGGCTCACTCTGTGTGGTTTCAGAAGAAAGCAGAGCACATCCACTTGAGAGGATGACCTTTGAGAAGTGGGTTTAGAATGAAAAAGTTAATGCTAGACACTGTCTTTTTCACAGCCGCCAAAGACCCACCAAAGAGCTTCTGTCGGGAGGGACGCGATATTGTTGCTTCTATACTTGTTACTACAATAGAAAGCACCTAATTCAAATGGAACAGACAAAGTGGTCGGATGGTTGTCCAGAACAGTATTCTGGCACATTGACTGGCCGTGTAGACCAAATCACCCCTTAATCAGACCCAGTGTGAAGTCAGTCATGATGATGAAAGGAAAAGGAAACGGTGGAGTTGCTCTTTGTGAGTTCACATGTGTTGCTTTCCATGTTCCTCATCAGATTTTTTGGCCCAGGGCTGGATCCCAATGATCTGCAGCTATTTCTAACATCCGGCTCTGCCTTTTCTAGTTCCCCGTCTCTTCTTCACTTCTAGGAGCCATCAGCAGGCAAGACAGGAATGTTGTCCAGCGAGGGCTGTGTCCTCACCTTTGCTGCTGGATGTTTTTATAGATTTCATACGTTACGTCTGACCCTGCCCTTGGGGCCCAGCCTCCTTGGGAGCTGGGCTCCTCGAATTTTATTCTTTCTTCTCGAATGAAAAAGTTTCATAGATTTCCATCAAATGCTTTTTAAAAATATTACAGTTTGGTAGTTCAGAAATCTGTCCCTGTGGGTGTTCACTTGGATTCTGAAAATGGAGCTGGGGTCTTGAAGTGGTTTCCGAATAAATAAATGAAACATGTGTTCAAAGTCTGCAACTCTTCCTTCTCCATAACCACATCCTAGATAACCTGGCAATGGTGAGTGTCATTTGTGTGAATAGATTCTCTAGTTTTAGTTTTCAAGGCCTTTTTTTTTTTTCATTTTAGCTGTCTGAATGATTAATGTGACTAGGAAAATACTGTTGACCCATTTAAATCATGTCAAACAACATCCATTGCTCATCTACATAATGAAATACACACTGAATGTTACATCTTAAGTTGGGAGCCGGTGAACTGCAAAACAATGTTTTACTCATGTTGCTTATGAAATAAAATGTAAGACATTAGGACTGATTGTAGCATTAAATATTAAACTATTCAAATGGTAATTGTCAGTGAAAATCACCTATAAACTGAAACAGCGAATAGCTTTCGTAGTTAATTAGAGGAAGTGGGGGTGGTTGCATGCAACAGTGTGAGTTTAAGAAAAGTCTTTATGTCAAAGCGTGTTTTAATATTATTTGACTATTATGGGATTTATCGTATATAGTTGAATTTTTCAATTGTTAATCAGTGGTTGTGAAAATAACAGTTTGCTGAAAATTTAGAAAAACTTGTTTGACATTTTTATCATGGTTTCATTAAATTGGTTCCTGAATGATTATAAAGAAAGTTAATTTATAGTTGAAACTATTTTGATCAATGATCAGATAACAAAGATAAGCTTTGACTGCTTTTGAAATATTTAAATTTTGTAAAGACATCATTTACACAGTGTTTAAATAAATGCAAAATTTTAAGGCACTGAATTTAGGTTATCGGGTTTCCATGGTTACACCTTTTCAAGTTATTTTGTGTACTGTGTAAGTAGGTCTGTGAGTCACTGATAATTATTTGTTTTTTTGTTTGTTCTGTTGGTAATTCTGTGTTTAGCTGAATTTAATATAGTTCACACGGCTTGCTTTGGTTTATGTATATTTTAGTGTTTGTTATTGACAGTGATTGAGCATTTCTTATGGAGTGCTTGTCTTTTTTGTCATAAATGATGTATGTTGGTAGTGCTTGAAATGTAAATAAGTTCTTCCTGTATCACTGTTTAATAAACAGGAGTTTTTATGCAAAAAAGACTTCTTGGTACCTTTAAACAATAAGGGTTGGTGAGCACTAGAATATTTCTATTAAATAGTTGCACACCAAGACAAATATGTTTAAATTCTTACAAACTTTAAGTCACTGAGGTTACCAAGGACAACAAAACAATTTATGGATAAGCACAACACTGACTAAACACTATTTAGTAACATAATAAAAATAGCAGCATTCTGATCTAACTTAAAATTGTTTGTGAGAGTGAGCGTTTTAGGAAATGTCTTCACTGCCAAGTGGAACCTTTCTATAACATGATTTCTCTCATCACACCCTTTGCACAAATATAAAAACTATTCTATATACTAATGTGTTTGGAAGGATATGATTCTTGAGAAAAGCTGGGATCTGACGCCTTTGCGTGGAAGAAGAGATTTTCCTGAGACTTCACAATCAGCATCCTAGGAAGGCCCCACCAAGGGCACTCAGAAAAGTGTCAGTTAAGCTGTGCATAATTCTTCCTCCCTAGTTAAAGCCTTCTCTCTACACTACAGTCGTGAGATGCTGTCTAGTTTGTAAAGTATTTATACATCTGAAGTCTCATTTAACAGTTCAGATGGTCCTGTGATGAAGGCAGGAGAGGCCCAGTGCTTGGGATAGTGTGATTTCTAAGTAGCAGCTCTGGGACCCAGTGTAGGATCTCATGAATACTTTGTGAAGTATTTACTTCGTGAATTATCCAAAGCACAATTTGAAATTCAGGCTGGTTTCCACCTACTGATTAGTCCATTTTAGAGGTGACCTTCTCCCACAATCAGGCAACCAGTGATCATAATTACCATTTATCAAGTGCTTAACCTTGTGCTACTTTCCATACCGCGTGTCATACAGTTATCATAGCAATCCTGTGAGGAAGGTGTTCCTGTTAGCAGATGAGGAAACTAAGTCTTAGAGAGCATAACTAACTTGGCCAAGTAAACCAACTAGTGCTCAGAGAAGGAAAGCCAATTTAAACTGGAATGCAAGTAAATATAATTACATAGGCACATTTTTTTGGAGGAAAATCCAATGGTGCATTCACAAACAAAATATAAAGTGTTTTAAATTCCACACTACTTCCTTTTACCTCCAAATTAGCTATGTTTTATTTAGGCATGTGGAGTTTGTTTTGTTGTTGTTGTTGTTTTATTGTTGTTTGTAACACCCTGGGGTAGAAGTATAGTTCAAAAAATGTTCAATACACCTCACATTAGATAATAAACATGTTTCCAAATATTGTACACATCAAATATTTCAGTATCGTGGTTATGTTAAAGACTGTAATCTAAAAATGAGATGATAAATTTGTCATTCCACCAAGTGTAAGTTATCTCTGTCAACTGAAGTTTTCAAGTAATAGTGTGTTTTCAGATATGAGAGGCAGCCTGCCTTATAAAGAGTACATGTTTTGTTAATAATGGTGGTGGCTTTAATTTTTAATCTTTAGTATAAAACTAATGGTTTTATAGTTGAGCATCCATATATCTGAAAAAAAAAAGGCAAGGGGTGGTTTATAAACAGGCTTTTATGGTACTCTTCTTTTAAGCCTGGGCCATTGTAATACATAGCACTGTTTGCATTAATGCATTTAAAGCTTTGGAGTGATTATTTAGTCACATGGTTAACTAAGTCTGCACAGTTGATTTGAATATAAAATTATTTGTGGCAACATAAACTACATCAGTCCAAAAAGCTACCTTCAGGTCATTTGGAATTTTTTGCTTTTACTAAAGAAGCTACGGTGTATTTTCTCTTTATTTTTCTTGTAAAAATAACTGTTTGATGCATGATCTCGGCTTCTATTGTCTTTAATCTATGTAATCTCAACTGTAGAAGCTTGGAAATATATAGTTTTCCAAGAGCTTTAGCTTTCTCATTTTAGATTGTGATTATTGATCTACCTTGCCTACCTACCACTCCTATTGTCTAGTTACAGGGCGAAGACAAAACTCCCACAGTTGTCAACATAACCACTATAGGATTTATATTCAAGTATTTTCATTTTATTTCATGCCTTCACTTGGAGTTGAACAGTGAAAACATTCTCAAGAAAATATTAAGATGTAGATTTTTTTTTATTTGCATTGATACTGCAGTTTGGTCAAAGCTCTGAGCTGTTTTATACCAATTGTTTGCATAAATAACTTTAAATGGCTCCTAAAAAGAAAGGGAAAAAAAAGAAAAAGAAATACATCCGACAGTATAACTAGAGCATGTTGCATATAGTAGATTTCAGTTGACACTATTGTAACATGAAGACTAAAATTACACTCTTTTCAAATGCTTTAAAACAATTGAAAAATATGCATATTAAGCTGTTACTTAGATCATAAACTATAAGTCCTAACATCTATTACTGGATATTTTTATCCAAATTACTAATATTTTGAGTAGTATTTTACATGAAAGTAGTATTTATGAATAGTCTTTTTTTTTTAATTAAGGAAGGATTTTCTTACTATATCAAATTTTTTAAACTTAAATTTTTATATACTGTCTCTAAAATTGAACACTCCATGTGTGATTTCTATGAAATTGCTCTTTCTGATTTTTGCATGCTTGAATATAAAATGTTTCTATTTTCCTCTTCTTTAACCAGAGTGTGTGAGGTAACAGATTTTTTTTTTTTTTGAGAGACTTGGGGAAGTTGAAGTTTGCCAGATGTTCTGTGCTAACCTAGAAGTGTGCATTCTCTGGATATCAGGACTGAAATTCTTTTTTGTTACTTTGATGAAACAACGTTTGCTTTTGGTTTATTTTGGTGTTGTACTTCTCCTCGGATAGAGCTTGTCTTTTATTTTGTATTTAAATGATATCACGGCATCCAGAAAATCTGGCAAAGAAAATGATATTTTGATGACATTTTTCACAGGGCTCAACTAGAATGAATTATTACATTTTAACCACAGCCCTAATAAACAGCTCCTTTATTTCGCCTAGGAGAATACAATATTTCTTTGTCCAAGAAGTCGCCTGAGAATATGTATTGTTGAAGTGCTAAAAAGCTGCTTTTCTCTAAACTTTCACTGAAAGACAATGGGATTTTCTAAGCATATACTATTTCAGTGTGACTCAATCTTTTATGATTATAAAGATGAAGTTAGATTACAATTTTGAAGTAAACATTTTTTTATCTTAAACGGAGAGATTTCCTACAATAGCCATATTTCCTTTTACGAAATAATCATTTCAAAGTAACTTCCACTTCACCAAATGCTCTGCTTTTAGTTTTAGACTTTGAGTTCTTACTGTAATCATTAACGCCCCTCCTTGGAGCTGTGGTTGGGCCAGCCTAAAGGAATTTTCTTCTAGGCCCACAAACGAGTCTACTTTATTAAGTAGATATGTTTATTACCTGTGTTTCTAGAGTAGGTTGAGGTGTTTTTGTCCCCCAAGAAGAGGGGACTGCTTTATGTTTAAATCATAGATCCCTGGGTCCTGGTGGTGTGCATTAATGAACCATCATATACTACTATTCAATTAGCTTTTGTAAAGAAGCAAAATTATTTTCCTAAACCCTTTCTGAAGTTGTTATTGATGTTATACTCTTATCAGTTGCTACTGATACATTTTTTAAAAGGAGGGGGGATGCAGCATGGAGCCAACTTCCTGAGGGAGCCTTGGGGAAGGTCATGTTTTGCCATGACCTGGGCATCATTCTTGAATGTTGTTATTATTGGAAGAGAGGGCCCTCAGGCCACCGCCTTTCCTCTCCCCAGAAGTACTCTAACTATGGCTGACTTTCCAGCTCATCTTCTGTAGAACCAGCACTCCCAGGCTGTGCAGTGGAGCTCCATGATGAGTTCTGACATCCACGGGCTAGTTAATATCTGTGGTGACGACTACTATCTCACCTTCATTTGACTACTTAGTTTTATTATTAGTAGTGGCCCAATCCTATTTTAATATGAGAATGATGAAGTCTCGTAGATATTGCAAAGTTAGAGCTTTAAGCATTTAGGACAATCTTTTTATGTTTCAACATAAAAATGACTTGTGGTTTGTGTGTGTGTGTGTGTGTGTGTGTGTGTGTCACTAAAAATATTTTACAAAATTTTTTTTTATGTCTGTGTAATCTTTGTTACTGTTTGAGCAGTGTTCGCTGTAAATAATTTCAAGGATAACACTGTTGGATGTGAAGTAGAATCTTTATTTCAGACAGATATTTATGCCATTATACTTTAGACTCTCAGCTATGGGCTTTATTTGGAGCACTAAAGAAAATGATCTGTTTTCTAACACCTGCATAACCACTGGGCCTGCATTCCCTTTATAAATGTTGTTTAATCAACACTGTAGCTTTATCATTCAGAGGCTGTTGCCAAATACTGTTAATTAGGGAACAAAAATGGTTTTTTTTACAGGTTTGTGAAACAGATCCACTCGTCTCCTTGTAATGGCATCTTAGCTTGAAATCCAGGAAGGAATGGTGTATGGTGTCCGTATCCATGATTTCCTGAATTGGAGAAAAAGTGTGGAAAGCATCTGGGGGAAAGGAGGCTCTTTACCAGCTTGTTTCCTGTAAGCTCAATTGGAAGACCTTGTCTGTGCAAATAGATTTCAAAATAGAGCCTGCCCTTTGACTGTCTCCATAATTACATGGCTTGCTCTGTATTTTATTTGGCAGCCAGAGCAGTTAACCCCTGGAAGGAAGGGGCTGATGGCATGGCCGGCTTGACTCCCCAGACATGTCCATGGGAATGAATAAACCACTGTTTGGAGAGGCCCGTAGTTAAAAACACACCAGCACAGTCTTCCAACTGAATTGAAACTTGTAAAAAACAAGTTTAATAATGTGTATTGTGATTGGTTTAAAAACTTACTTTGTCCTTATTGTGTAGATTGTAGAGAAATATTAATTGTTTAAAAAAAAATTGGAGTTGGGGGAGTTCCTTGTGGCTTTGATGTAATCAACATCTGTCAACAGAATGAATTTGCTTTTGTTTAGTTTCAAGGGCCCTTGTCCTTTAGCTTTGCCCAATCAGTATCTGCTTCAGCCCGGGGCATTCCCCTAGCTGTGTGTGTGTGTGTGTGTGTGTGTGTGTGTGTGTGTGTGTGTTTTCCTTCAACAAAAGCACAGGCTATTTTGTGAAATGTGAGCTTCTCTTCTGCTTTATACTCTCAATGAAATGGAAGGAACCTCCACTCTTTCTCATTTACTTCTGAAACATGTCTCTTAGTACTAGATTATAAAAACCAATGAGAGTTCTATCGAGTGATGCAGACTATTTCATTTTCCTTTGCAACATTTGTGCAAGTTATCCAACCTATCAAGCAGACAGTGTTTTAGTCAAGAAACATGAGGCATGGGTGCATTTGCGCTGTTCTCTTTTGGACTTGAAGGACACGGTGCTGTGAGAGCCTGAGCTCCTACTCTGGGTAATTGGCTAGAGTTCATGAAGTATGATCTTTCTGTGGTTCTAAATCAGCACCTTGAAAATGTTTTTCTATGGAACAGTCCCTTCATAGCCAACAGTAGGAAGCAATATTTCTAAACAGTTAAAAAGATCTCAGTGTGCTGTCACAAAGTAAGTTGCTTTTTTTTAAGTTAAGGTATTATTTAAGCAAATCATGTGGTTTAAAATTTAAATTATCAATGAATGTAAGAGCCGTTTTTGAAAATGAATTAGCAAAACATTGTTGTTCTCTCTCTTAGTAATCATAAATCATTTAAATCTGGCAGGCATCCCTCCCTTCATCCAAAATAATTGCCTCCATTTGTAAAATCAATTAGATGTTGATATGCTATAAATAATAGTTTTGTTACTAGACTTTGGCATTTGTTGATTATTATGAAAAAATATATTCAGTAAGACATTTTACAGGGTGTCTTTCAAATTATGTATTATCTCTGGTTGACATTGTTGGTAAATGTAAAATCGTATCGGCTACTTTATTGTGTTTTTTCTACCCAGATATTCGAGACCTCTGAAATGTAACATAACTGAGGATTGATGGCACGCTGCAGGGTGAAAGCGCTGCCCTGGAAACTTCCCATGAAAAATGAAAAATAGAGGTGTTGGTAGCCCACACTTGAGTACAAATACTTTGTTCAGTGTTATGACTGCTTAAAATAAGATTTTAAATGTCTCTTTGAAAGTTCATTCAGAGTTCTCCCTTAAAAATACTTGTTGACCAAAAATAAAAAAAGAAAGAAAGACACAACTTGCATTTTCAAGGGTAAAATCGGCTTAATTAAGGGTCATGGTAGAGGTGCACATAAAAACCCAGGGCTTAGTGGGTGAAATGGAAGCGTTTCATTATGCAGTATACAATGCATGAGCAGATAACAATTAAAATGAACCCTGAGTAAGAGGCCAGGCAATATAGGGCATGTTGATGCAGCAACATAATGCATTCCTCCCTCCCTCAGACTTGAGTTCCGGAATCCCACCTTTCAGACCTCATCTGTAAAGGGAAATAGGATGCAGCTTTTAGAAATTGATGTAATTACCAAATTTGAAAATATTTAAAACCATAACCTAGATTTTATCGCAAATACAAATTTTAAAGAGGAAAAATATGCTGCCGAATTCAGAGGACACAGAGCAATTTCAAAAGACATTCAGGCCGCATAGTGTGCTCCTCTGTAGAGTGAAAGAAGCAGTTGCCTATAATTTTCAACATTCAGCTCAGACAAGGCGCTGATAGAATTTTTTGTGACACTGAAAATAATTCTTATTATTACCTTTGATAACAGTAAATATTCTAGGGTTCATAACAAATAACGTATAGATTTACTGCCTAAGGAAACCCTACGGAGTTTCTGTTACGTAATCGACAGTAACAACACTCCCTCTGATCATGTCTTTTAAGATCAAATTAGTCCAGAGCAGCTCCTTGCAGGATCTGGGGCTATCTTACTCTGCTGAGGTTTCTGACGGTTTCCTACTGCTGTCTCCTCAACTTGCCCCTTGCGGTAACTAGTACGCACCTAAACCTTGTTTCCCGAAAATAGCTGTAACAAAAGAGTGTGCTGGGGATTCGGAGTGAATGATGCTGCCCAGAAGACAGAGACCAGCCCTGTAGCGGATGGAAACCGGACTGGGTCCCTGCCTCTGATGATGGACATACGTCGTGCATCAAATTAGCTATAACGTTGAAGGTAGCAAGTGGGAAATTAGATGTAGTTATCAGAAAGTATCGGCAATGATTTCATTTATTTATTTTTTAAATTGAGATATAATTGATATATAACATTGTATTGGTTTTAGGTGTACAAAGCCATGCTTTTATGAAGAAAGGAAATGTATAGAAAATGCAACAAACCTTTTCTAGAATGATCTGTAGCAGATACTGTAGTTTGGTTATCCTGCGACCTTGAATATCATTGGGATTGGGGGTTTTAATTTTACTTACTCTGTGTTTATAAAATTTGTTGATTATTATTTATTAATTACAATGTGATGGACAAAGTTGAGGATCCTACCCACCTTGCCTTTTTTTTGGCCATGTTAATGATCTTCAAAAGGCATGTATTGTCTTAAGCCCATTTCTTCATTTCACCTGTGAAAACACTAGATTTTTTTTTTTCTGGTTTGTAATGAACAGTTAGTGAAATAAACACAGTATGGCACCTTATTGTCCTGTTACCTTGTAACAACATTTATAGGGTATCTTTTATCAAATTGAAAGAAAAGATTTTGCTTAAAATAAAAGTTTCTTATGAAAGTGGAATTGCTGAGCACACTGCTGAACCATAAATGTCAACAGATTGGATATGTTCAGGCTGTGTTCCCGATGTTTAAATCATGAGTGGGTGTGCGTGCATCTTTTCGGCAGCGAACCCATCATTTGGCAGGATGGATACATTGGCAACACTGTTCATCGTAGACGTGAATGTCTCAAAAGCCTCATCCAGATATCCTAGTAGACGCCCGATGACTTCATGCTTCAAGCTTAAGTACATAGAAAAGATTCCCCCTATAATGATCGTGTACTTGAACTTGATAATACTGATGAAGATGATCTCTCTTTTGTGTTATCAGCCACATTGAAAAAAATTTTCCTGAGTCCTAAAATTGATCGGAGTCTGCATCATCTCATTACCTGGGATGCGGCATGGCAGTCAAATGCTGCTGAATGATGCGTTTTCATCACACACATCGCCATCTGATATAATCTAATGGATTGGTTTGCTTCTTGTCTGTGTCCCACCACAGAATCTAAGCTCCATGAGAGCAAGAACTTGGTCAACTTGCTCACCCTTCGGCCAGAGCGTGGCATATAGGAGGAGCTCAGTCAGTAGTTGTTGAATAAAAGAATAAATAAATGTAGAGGCCCACAGGAAAATATGTTGAAGAGTTGAGAAGGGAAAGGAAAAGAAATTAATAGTCACAGAGCACCTGGTTTTTGAAGATGGTTTACATACCTATGTTATCTCAGCCAGTGCTCACAGCAGCCTAGCGGAGAGGAGGCACTGCTGTTCCAGGCAGGGATGAAAAAAGCAGGGTTCCCAAGTTTTGGTGACTCAGACCTGTCTCACTTCAAAGCTCATACTATTTTCACTGCCATGACGCCTCCCAGTTAGATCAGTTCTAAGAGTTTGCATGAAAAGTACCTTCATTCTAAATGACATATTTTTTTCATGATAAAAAAACCCCACTTTTCTCAAAACCCTGAAAAAACCCATTCTAAAGCAAAGCATGCTAGCTCCTACAGCCCTGCACATGGCTGAGAGGCATCTGGGAGTGGCAGACACAGCTCTGGATTTGGATTCAGAGGACTTGAGGCAGGGCGAGCCATTGATCTATCACCAGCGGTGTGAGCTTTAGTTCTTAATCCATAAGATAGTGACGTCAACAGCTGCCTGCCTACCTGACAGACTGAGTGGGTAAGAGATAATGTAGAGCACCTAGCACTCTGTGGCCATTAAATGTTAACCACTGTTACTGTTACTATTTCTATTAGTGTTGTCATTATTAGTAGTAATCATAATACATACTTTCTTCACAAGGGAACCACTTGTGAGCATGTCTTTGGTCCCACCTACAGATGCAGTTAGGAGCCCAGGATCATAGTTTGGTTTCCCTGGGACCCAGGTCTTCCATTCCACATCCACAGACGGCCCAACCAGCTTCTCACGGAACCATGTTTGGTCAGCGTCAGCAAAGAGAGCTTGTCTTGAGAGAGTGGATGGATTTTAGGTCAACCCATAACCACACTGGAAAAATAATAGTAATCATTTTTAATAGTTTTATTATGCCTTCCTGGCTGTTTTCATGTGTGTTCACTCTTTCTTTTTTTTTATGCGTGTGAGAGAAGTAATATACTTTGTGGGAGCAACTCAACCTGCTTTCCCTCAGCTTTGGCACTTCCTGCATGACTCTGGGGAAGTTTCTTGTGTGTACCTTGCTACCTTCAGTTGTGGAATGAAGTAATAACAGTTCACAACTCATAGGTGCTCGTGAAGATTAACGAGCTAACGTGTAAAGTGCCTAGTACAGTGGTTGACAGATTAAGTGCTCAGTATTAGAGCACTTAATACTGAGCTATAGCAGAGCCCATGTTTTCTTTCTTATTTTCCTTTTAATTGTTCTTGAAGGAAGTAGATCATTTACTGGGAAACTACTAAATACAAGGCGCTTTCACATACCGTATTCCAATTAATTCTCACCTAAGACTCAAAAGAGGAAACTTGCCAGGGCCACACAGCTACCACGTGGTGGAGCTGAGATGGAAGTCCAGACTTCTCTTATCTAATCATCCGCTTTTCCTAGGATATTATTCTGACCCTCATACTCATATACCACTTGACAATCCTAAGGCTAGTGATGTTCTTTAGGGAAATATTGCACTTTACAAACTTTAGAGAATATGCACCTGCCTCAAGCTACTTAAAAAAAAAGTGATTTGGAACCATTTAAAAGTTTGAGTCAACAATATTAAACTGAACTTTATGGAAGAACATAACTGAGCGGAACTATGACACTGAATCACTGACCATTGTGGTTTGTTTGCATCAGTAGCTTTCTCCCATTCACTCAGAGAGCTTGAGTTTTGGGACCAATGCTCACCTGCAATTCGTGTTTCCTTTATGCTTCACAGGTGAAAGGTTACTCTAGGCGAGTAATTCTCAAACCCTGAGGGCTTGTTAAAGTGCAGATTCCTGGACTCATCCCAGAGTTTCTGAATCAGTAGGTTAAGGAGGAGCCCAAGAATTTGCATCTTTTTCCCATATGATGCTAAAGCTGCTGGTCTGGGTACCACATCTTAGGAACCAGTACCCTAGGTCAGGAGTCCGGCAAACTTCTGTAAAGGGACAGATCTGCCGCAACTACTCAACTCCTTTACTGTAGTTCAAAAGCAGCCATAAACAATTGTAAGTAAATGAGGGTAACTATGTTCCAATAAGTCTTCACTTAGGAGCACTGAAATTTGAATTTCATATCATTTCACATGTTACAAAATATTATTTAAAAAAAAATTTTTTGCCAAGCATTTATAAACATAAAAATCATTTTTAGGTCAGGGGCTGTATAAAACCAGGCCAGATTTAGCATTTGGACTGTAGTTTACTGACCCCTGACGTGCATCAGGGGTGACATGTTGGGGATTTTTTTAAACTATTGTTTTAATTTTAAAAGTAATGCAATTGAATGGTTTTTTTAAAAAAAATCTAACAGTATGGAAGAAAATAAAGTGACTCAGAAAGCCTTCGTCCCCACCCCCAGTTCCAATCACATGCTCCAGAAATAACCATTATTGAAGAATATCAATTTTCAGAAATGTTATAGGCATATACGCTTATATAAATTTATAAGCTCTTTTTACATTAGTGGGCTTTTTATACACATTGTTCAGCATT
Organism: Hipposideros armiger; assembly: GCF_001890085.2. Lineage (NCBI taxonomy): Eukaryota > Metazoa > Chordata > Mammalia > Chiroptera > Hipposideridae > Hipposideros > Hipposideros armiger. Next base: position 2,098,061 of record NW_017731616.1, read on the forward strand.
TGCTATTTTTCTAACAATGTACTGCCTCTTTCCTTATTAATACTTAGAGATGATTTAGTTTATTCTCTTTAATAGCTCCATAGTTTTCTGTTGTGTAGATATAGCATAAGATATTTAACCAGTCCCCTACTGATGGACACCTGGGTTATTTCCCATATTTTTCTACCACAAACAATACCGCAGTAGGGTTCATCTTCATATATCCATCATTGCATAATATCTGCAAGGTAAAGTCCTAGGAGATGAATTGCTGAGTCAAAGGATATGTGCATTTAAATTTTTGATAGAGGGCGGCCGGTTAGCTCAGGTGGTTAGAGCGCAGGCTCAAAACACCGAGGTTGCTGGTTCAATCCCCACATGGGCCACTGAGCTGCGCCCTCCACAACTAGATTGAAGACAACTACTTGACTTGGAGCTGATGGGTCCTGGAAAAACACACTGTTTCCCAGTAAAATTTCTTTTAAAAATAAATAAATAAATAAAATGTTGATAGATTTTTCTAAATTCCCATTGTGGGTATTTTAGGACCCTGTGTTTATTTTCTTTCAGGGTTACACCGTACATTTTTGCTATCTAATTTTTATCTGCCTTGAGCATTCATCACAGTGAATTTCAGTATGATGCCTAGCTGCATGTGAACTTAACACAGAGTAATAATCTGGTCGAGGGCAAAAAGTGCAGCTGGCAATTTGTCCATGATCCTTCAGGGCTTTAAAGAATGAAAAGCCACCCAAACAGTGCCCTAAATCTAGGGTCATCCAGGACATTTCTGCATAAGCTACCCCAGCAGAAATTGTTCATTTTACAGACCTGGTGCTCAGCAGATGTTTTTATATATTTGTTGCCCATTAGCGTTTTCCATTGTCAAACATTTATGTAAACATAGTATTAGCTAATAAATATGCTGTGCTACTATTGTGCTAGAACTCAGAATACTACTGCTTTCCTTTCTATTTGGGGTTTTTCCTTTTTGAGCCAATAAAGGATCAGAATAAGGATTTAATAGACAACAATGCAACATCTTAAACTGTAGCATTATGTTAGATTTTTTTTTACTTAAAATATGTCCCTTTTTGCTCCTAGGTTGTTGTAGAATTTTCTTTTCACCACTCAATCATATCTACTTCCACAAGCAGACAAGCAGTCAACAAAGAAGAAATTTCTTTTTCCGGAGACAAAGAGATATTTCACACAGTATAGTTTTGCCGGCTGCAGTTTCTTCAGCTCACCCAGTTCCTAAGGTACTGTGTTGCCTATTATCTGCTGCTTTTTCCAGCCAAGATAAAGATAAAGGTTCACTGCAGAAGTGGTCACATTTTTTTGCACCTTTGATTTCTAAGCCATTTGAATCATAATTTTTAAACTTGTGATTTAAAATGGTGATTTGAGAAGTTTTTATACTACAGATCTATAACATTAATTTCTTAAAGAGCGGAGTTTACAACTGCTTAGCTTATTTAGAATTAAATTTTCTATCATGAAATTTTCTATAGTAAATTTCTAACATGAAGATAAAACTACATGTGTGTAGTTTTTTTTACCTTTTTAGAGAAAAAATTGACTATTAAATTGAGATCATTTAAGAGAGATTGCTTGAAACTAATACCCTAGGTGTTTTTTCCCTGAAGCCTGCTCTTATACTTTCCAGTTATTAATGCTGCTGTCTTTGAATCTCCTTTAGACTAAATTAAAGAAAACATCTTTCTCTAGAGATTATAATTCTGTGGAAAGACAGTCTTTTTTTTTAAAAGGTAATATGAAGGAGGCGTGCGGGTCAGTTAGGAAGAACGAGAATAGCTGAAAGAAGGATAGATTTGTCACAAAAATCACCTGCTCTCCCTTTTTATGTTTTGGGCTTTTTTTACAGTAAGTATATTATGAGTGGCCAAAGGTGAGTGGCCCATTTTTGTGGCAAGGGCTGACAAGACAGGCCACCAGAGCCCAGAGTTTGTTCCTGGTATTTCCTTAGTTAGAAAAGAAAAAGAACTCTCTGGAGAGGTGAATGTATTGTTTCAGAGTTTCAGTGTTAACCCAACAGCCCGTCTGCCTGTGGTTGTAACCTGGCCAGGTCACAGAGCAGAATGGATGGAGATAAGAGCACAGAGTCTGTGGGGGAAACTGGGAGCTTTGGTGGGCACTGGTGGGAGAGCTGGAGGAGAGAGATGCTCATTCAGAGCTCAGCTGTGGCAGCCCAAGCTGTGGTGTTGCCTGTATCAGAAAGGCCCATCTGCACATGAGAGTAAGCGAAGGTCCTTAAATCCTGTGTGATGCATGTCACAAAGAGCAGAGCCCTAACCGTACGTAGCCCTTCCAGAGTTGCTGTGATGTCAGCAACTGTCCCCCACTGCTGTGTAGCCTTACTGGGTACTGTTCAACAATGCTTATGTAGCAGTTTCCATAAATAGTTTGTAAAGAGCTTTGCAAAACCTTGAGAAGCTCTGTGTGTAAGATAGTGCTGATTTTCTGAATACTGCCCAGGGATTTAAGTAGGTGATAGACAATGTTCTACAAGGGTGATCCTGAGTTGAATGTTTTGAGTTTGGGGAGGATATTTTGTTCGTTTTTGACAAATGATGGACATGTTCTTGGAATTTTTTATGTACTTAAAAAAAAGAAAGAGAAAGAAAAGAAAGCTGTTTTGTTTTGTCTCCAGTCCCATCTTAGTTTGGGTACACTTACAAAGTGTAAGAAAAGAGTGTACGTAATAGGCTTCAGTGGCCTTGACAGTCAGCCTTTTACATATATTCATTCAGAGAGGGTGTTGTGAGCTATCCTTTGCATAAATTTTATCTTTGTGTTAAGAAGATGAAAGTGCTCTTAATTAGCCATTTGACAATTTGGAAGCTTGGTGCTATTTTTCATCAATGACAATATGCTTCTAACCGGGTTGGGAGAGGGAAGAAAAGAAAACTGCTGTTTGTTTTGACCAGAAGTCTACTTCAGTCCAGTTTGGCTCAAAGCACAGTAAGGTTAACAGATCATCCAGAGGCAGCACTCACAGGCAATGTTAAGTTCAAAAGGGCAGGGGAAGGAACCGGGGGCAGCCTGGAGGGTCTGTTGTGCTGGTTTCGGAGGTCGGTGCTCCGGCAGGAAGGGCAGAGCTCCATGAAGCAGGAGACTGTGTCCGAAAAAATGATCCCATTGTCGTGCGCTGGGTTCTGATCTTCGTTTTCAATCCTTTTTCCTCAAGCACATAAAGAAGCCAGACTATGTGACGACAGGCATTGTGCCCGACTGGGGAGACAGCATAGAAGTTAAGAATGAAGATCAGATTCAAGGGCTGCGTCAGGCTTGTCAGCTGGCTCGTCATGTCCTCCTCCTGGCTGGGAAGAGTTTAAAGGTGGTGTCTCACCAGGCCTCAGGACTTACATAAGGGCAACCAACCCTCCTCTTTTTCTGCTTTCTCTTTAACTCTTCTTTTGTACACATCTAATTTGTTAATAATTAAGTAAAGCCTTGGGGTGGGGGAAAGAGATTGAATTATGTTTATTCAAGAGATCATTGAAAAATCCAGATTCAATTTTAAATAGCAGAATTCTGGATGTACTTTGGGCTCAGTCAGCCTATACTAGTTGATCAATGGCAGCTGGCTTTGACTTTTGCCCCCTTCCTCCTGCCTATAGTTTCTGCTTTTATTCCCCATGTTATTTCTGTCAGCCTAAAGAGTTGCTCTGCCACAGCCTTTGTCTCCTATCTTCTTGAATTAGCTCCGCAAAGAAAGATCAGACCAGATACACAGAACTATAGGTACTAGAGAAATGTAATTATGTGCAACTATCTTACTACAAGGTTTAGTTCTTTCAAAATAATTTGGAACACTCTGCTATGAAAATATAGGCCTGTAGTTTCCAAAAGGTGAGCAGAATTTAGGAAGTGAGACCCAATAATGAAATCACTTAAGGTATCATCTGTGTCATAAACTTGTTATAGCAACATAACTAAATATAAAATAACACAAAGAAAATGATTGAAGAAATAGTTCATTTTTAATAAAAAATTTTGTTTTAGAATTTAGTTCATGATTTATGAGTTTATGGAGATAGTCTTCATGTGCTCACAAAACTTGATTATAGTTTTATTTTAGTTTGGGAGCAATTACATACCTTCTAGTAAGAGAAAAATATTTTTTAAAAAACACAGTGACTTATTTAGGCATGAAAGAAATCAAGAGTAGTGAAAACCAAATCTGTAAAAAAATGTATTGGGTTCTGTTTTTTAAATGATGACCCATAATCTCCATGCCATTGCTGCAAAACCATGTAATGTTTTGTTGGGATAAAAAGGTGTGGATTGATGTACTTTTCAAGCTTTGTTATCTAAACTGAAGGACCTTTTGATTATTTATGTGTGTGCTTCCTTTAGCCCAGGGTACTAACCATTGAGGAAGAGGAAGAAACTACCCAAGAACATATTTTTGAAATCTTCAGGCTAAAAAGGAGTCATATCATTTAAATGACTCACAAATGATCTAAAGGATCTTAAAGTTTAAAATATCCATTTCCTAATAGTCCATAACACTATTATAAACTTAAATGACTGTCAAAAAGGCACAATTTAGGATTTTGATGTTCATCATAGTTAATTAACATTTTTGTCCCACAAGTGTTTCACAGTAAATTTATACAGTCTCACCTGAAAGTGCTGTAGCTAAAGACGTAGTCACTAGATACAGGAAATGTCTTCAACTGTCGCTGCACAATTTCTTTACTTAATATTTTAGGTTGACATGACAACTGAAGAGATAGATGCTCTTGTTCATCAGGAAATCATCCGTCACGATGCCTATCCCTCACCTCTAGGCTATGGAGGTTTTCCAAAATCTGTTTGTACCTCTGTAAACAACGTACTATGTCATGGTATTCCTGACAGGTATTCATTGCTTAATAACATATTGTTCCTCTGGAAACTAAAACATGAAACTAAGATCTATAACATATGGTGAAAGACACTGCAGTTTAACTGAAACCCACCTGCAAATTTTTGAAGCTGATTATGGTAAAACAAAAAATTTGAGGTATTTTGCTTCTACATGGACATAACACCCCCATTTCATGTTTGTTAAAGCAGCATGTAATCCAAGAAAGTGGTTGTGCATTAAATATTTCTTTTACCTTCTTGGATTTTAATCATATAAATGGTAAAAGTCCAAATGTAGGTAAATATTGGCTATCAACTATTGTTTTGGCTCTTTACAAAATTAAGGTGACTAATAAGTACATTTTTAAAAAAGAGTAGCTTTTTAAACAATGGCAATATGTTCATACTATATATTTCTTGTAAAATTTGATGTGACTAACGTAAGTTAAAGATTAGATATAGTTATTCCACTTATTCTTCCTCTGCTCCACATTTTACTGCGACTCATTGGGCTTATGATGATAAATCATTAGGTATTTATTTTTATATTCCTTTTATTGAGGTCTGTCTATCACCCTTTTTTCCCCTGTTTATATTTCAGTCGACCTCTTCAGGATGGAGATATTATCAACATTGATGTCACGGTGAGTAAATCATATAAAAAATAAAATAGTCTTTGATCAACTTCAGCATTGCTGGTAGCGGCAGGAAGAAGAGCAGAATGAAAACGTGAACTGCACCGATGGAAGTGCTGTTTACTTCTAGACCCAGACGCAAGCAGCTGGTTTCCTTTTTTGTCTTTAACTCTGTGTTTATTCCAAGTAAACCCAGGCCTGACTTGAATTTAGGGTTGGAATCAGATGCACTGAGATCAATGTTGGCCTAAGTGAAATGTCAACCCAATCCTGCTATGTGTCATGTTTTTGAGAAGGTGTAATTGTTATTGATCCACTGTGTAGTTAATGCAGAGCACCACAGCACTGGGCAGCTGCCGAAGCTAGATGTGTATGAGATGAGCTAACGTGAAGAAAGCCAGCATTTTTCCTTCACTCTGCCAAGATTGATCTTCCTCTTCCTGCTGATTTTGAGTGGGGCCTGTCATTATCTCACTCTGTCATTAGGGGCTACATTGGCCTGTGTGTGTCAGTCTATTTGGACAGCAACTCTTTTGCTAGCAGTGTTCCTTAGATTTATGAAAATACCTGAAGATAGTAACGTCGTGTTCCATTTCTGGGATAGCAAGCGAGCCTTGAACGCGAAGCATACAGGCAGAGGGACTTTCTCTCTGAACCTAGGTTTTCACCAAATGGTTAACAGCCTTTCTTTTAAATAACAACCCCAAATAATTTAACATAGGAACTTCAGGTTGTACAAGTTCTAACCTTTCTGATACCCTCAGCCTTTGACTATTCTTAGACGTGGACAATTTGTGCTTTGTCAGTTCATATTACTAAAAAGTTTGGTAATGGTACCTTTGGAATATGTAGATTATAAATAAATCCTATACATCTGATGATGAATAAATAAATGTTAAATAAATAAATAAGTATGATTTAAACATCTGCTGAGAAATAGTTGAGATAGACAGCATTCAAGGAATACAGTTTCTATTAATGAGGAAATATTTTTAATAATAGTTATTTTGTATCCAGACCATGAAACTTAGGTACAAGTGGGAAGGAGGTGCAAATTGGCATCCATTAGTTGAGTTCAGTCAGGTTGTTAGTTGTTTAAATTGATTCAACCATTTTTCTTCGTATCAGTTTTATGAGGCTATAACCAAAGATTCTTTTGTTGCTGATACTCTTTCCTGTATCATTTTGTCCTACTTAAAATACTTGAACATTTGCTCCACACATATGCTGTTGGTATCTTTCTAACTCAGAATCATATAGAAGGAGGTATTTTATGAAGTGTACCTGAAATAAAGTATTTTTTATGACACACTTTTCTTTTGGGTTGTACCTGACTTGGGGGTTTTACATTTATTATCTCACCTAATCACCCCTAATAAAATATTGCTGCTTTGAGTGAAATCAAGCATACTCTTCCCTACTACTTCCCATGTATCAAAGAGAATATTCCATGCCTTTTCTAGTTTCCTGAAGACTTTTAACACACACACTTCCATTTTTAACATTCAAATGATTTCATAATTACAAAATACATAAAACAAAGTGAAATATTTTCAAGTGTCTAGAAGTGTAAAGGAGCCAAGGAAACATGTCAGTATCTTAAATTATATTCTTCTGAAATATTTTTTTAAGTAAAAAATTTCATTTTCAGATCCTATTTTTTATCAAAAAATTCTTGTTGCATTTTATAATTGTTTATGTTTAGTACATATCATAAGAAAACAGGCTTCTTTCCCCCTTGAAAGTTGAATGTTAAAAAATAGTGCGATGCCCATAGTAGTTGCTCAATAAATATTTGTTAAATAAATGAAATCCAAAACAAGAATAGTTTGTGGGTACAAACAGTAATTATAGATAACTGCCACAGACTTTCAAAAGTATTGTTATTGCCATATATATTGACTCTTTCAAGTTGTCATTTTGAAATCTAGCAAAAGTAATATGAAAAGGCAAATAAAGATTTTTCAAAATACATTTATATCTAAATTGCAGTTATACAAACATTCAGTTACAAAATTTTTTAATAATTACTCTTTTACTAGTAAATGTTATATACTTGTATATATAATTAAAACTTGTACTTTCTTGTGTTGCAAGTCGGAATAAATGTATAAAACACTATTCTATTGCAAGGTAATTAAGTTACTTTGACACAGTAAACACTGGATTAAAAGCCAATAGTTAATCCATCATATTAATCTAGATCTACCTCTATATTCTGCCACTAACCTTAGACAAGTTTCTTGTTTGCCTCGGTCTCCTGACTTATAAAACAAAGACATAATAAAGATCTTTCCTGCTTCCTTCACAGAGTGTAGGAGAGTATTTTTTTTAATGCAGAATAGTACACAGATTTAAGACATTAATTCAGTATTAAAATAGAAAGCTCCAAAAAATATCTTTTTATAACAGTTTCTGCATTCTACTTTATGAGAAAGAGAAATTTGAAAATAGGGCAAATTTATGCAAAATAACAAATTCCATGCTATATCAATAGATCAATATTCAACTCGTCTTCTCTGCCTTTTAAACTTATTATAGTGTTTGGTGATTGTTGATTTTGTATAATGAATCTGATATTATTCAAGATCCTACAGGGACTTCTGAATCATTGAAGACTAGAAATAATACATTTTTTGTAATTTTATTCTTAACGCTGTCTTGTTGTATTCTAATTTTTAGAAAATTGGCATATAGTGTTTTCTGTGTTTAACATTCTGCTATCTGGAACATTCAATTAAGATTTCACTTCCAGGCAAAATTTTTCATTCCTATGTTGAGCCACTTCAATTTTTGGAGCTAAATTCTCCTACTGTATGTTATAATACCAACATACCTATCTTACTTCCTTTTGTCATCATTATCTATCACTTCCAAGTATAGAACTGGTAAATAAAAGATCGAGTATCTTTATGACATTGGAGAAACTTTTCATTATGTTAAATACTTCTGGGTTCCCTAGACCTATTGTAATATTGGGTTGTCGGAAAAGTCATGACGTATTTTTTCTATGTTTTTTGTTGCAAAAATGCTTCATGACTTTTCTGACAACCCAATAATTATGGGTCTGTGTCTTTGGTCACTAATTTTTGCATATATAGTTTTGTCTTCTCAAAAATAAAGTGAGGAGAGGGGCCAGCCAAGTGGCTCAGTTGGTTAAGAGCTCGTTCAAGAGTGCGAGCTCTAAGCAATAGGGTGGCTGGTTCGATTCCCGGCCTGAGCTGAGCTGCCACTGAGCTGCCAACAGGTGGCAGGATGGCTCAGCTAAATAAAATAAATAAATAAAGTGAGGGATCAAAATGTTATTATAGCATTGCTAATCATAATGCTGACAGAGCCATACTAGACATTTATTTAAACATTTTGTAATATCATTGTATGGCTTCATTTTTTTAATTCCTGTACGGTTTTAGTACATCTATTATTTTTTGGTAGATAAACTCGAGTAATTCTGGAAGGGCGAAACACATGAATCTACTAAATACACAAGTGAATACAACATATACTTTAGGAAAGTAGATTTTTAAACAAGGACATATGTTTTAATTTCTGCCTGTGTTTAGGTCTATTACAATGGCTACCACGGAGACACCTCTGAGACATTTTTGGTGGGCAATGTGGATGAATGTGGTAAAAAGTTAGTGGCGGTCGCCAGGAGGTGTAGAGATGAAGCAATTGCAGCTTGCAGAGCAGGGGTTCCCTTCTCTGTAATTGGAAACACAATCAGGTAAGCCTTACACTGACAAGTAAAGGGGCGGTTGGCATATGGTACAAAGGTTATTGGTGGCTTGGTATAAAGTTGATGACATGTTTTATGATTCAAAACCATTTCAGTCTGATATCAGTATGTGACCTGCCAAGCTGCAATGTTGTTGCCTCAGTTAAAAAAAAAAAAAAAAAAAATTAAAAAAAATCTTTGGATCTTTCCATTACTAGGATATTCTTATTCATTATCCTGATTTACAAATGGCCACTTTAGTTTTAGCTTGACATCTTAGTCTATAGTGTTCCTTTCCTCAAAATCACACCAAACATGGAAGAAAGGGCCTAAGAAGGGGCTANCTTGGTATAAAGTTGATGACATGTTTTATGATTCAAAACCATTTCAGTCTGATATCAGTATGTGACCTGCCAAGCTGCAATGTTGTTGCCTCAGTAAAAAAAAAAAAAAAAAGATTAAAAAAAGTGAATTAATCAGGGTCAGCAAAGAAACTTATAGGAGCAGCAAGCAATATTTGTATGGCCACTTTAGTTTTAGCTTGACATCTTAGTCTATAGTGTTCCTTTCCTCAAAATCACACCAAACATGGAAGAAAGGGCCTAAGAAGGGGCTAAGCATCCTAACACTTGGGTAATGAGATAGGAGAAAAGTTCCACGTGCATTTTATAAAGGAATGAAGTGAAACGTATTCCTGTGATACAGAGGTAAAAGGGGTTAGCCTGAGCAAGCCTTACCTTTCAAATTAGTGGGTTAGCAAACAGCCTGAAAGGGTGATCTTCTGTCCTTTTTTTTTTTTGTCTGGTTCATTTCTCCTGTAAACCATTGTTTATTTCCCACACAGCATTCTATGCTTGCTTTTTGAGTATGTTTGTATTTTCTGAATTCAAGACTTTTCTTTGTGATTTGTCACTTGCTTTTAGATCTTTTTTTCCCCACGTAACGGTTTTGAAGTGGACATGCAGAATATATGTTTTCATTTAAAAGTAACACATTTTGTTAAAAATGATCACATCGGTATCTTTTCAAGTACTGTTCTCATTAATATGAACCACTGAATACTTCCCATTTGTCTAAAGGATGGACAGCTTAGTCACCTTGAAAAGATGGTGCCTTTTTTCTTCATAAGCCTTCAAATACTTTAAGAAAAAAGGCAGTAAAATATCAGTTAAATGTATTTATGGCTTTAAAAATATTGTAACAGTGTCTGAATTAAACTTTAGTAAAATCTCTTTGGGTTATATCTGAGAAGCTTTTATTGAAGACTTTGAACAAAATTGTGTTTTTGACAGTTTTAAATTATAGGCTAACTAGCCTGGGAAAAAAGGATAGTGTCTCTCTGTTCTTTCATAGGAAATGTTGAATCAGACCCCTACTGGGAAAAGAAATTTAATGCATATCTCACTATCTTACTGTCCATGAATATAATAGAAATGAATTCAAAATGCAGTTTTATTTTTGCAAATGGGATGAGTCGATAGATGTACCTCATATTTTTGAACACCTAGGGTTCAACAAATTTACTGGTGGTGCTCTTGCATTTTAACAAAATTTATTCTTCAGTAGAAGGGGGCAGAGAACACTAGATTCTTATTCAAGCATTCTATCGAGCTCTGCATTCATGGCTGTGTCTAAAGGGCATGTCAGCCTTTGATTCTCTCTGAGAGGTAATTATCCTTTTCCTGTCACGGAACAACAAATGATAGCTAACTACAGAGGCACATTTGCAGTAGTCACATTCATCAACTGCAGAAAAAAAAATTCAATTTAATTGTGCAACACAGCTGCACATGGGCTTTTGAGCATTTCTGTTGTTCTCCCTGTCTCGCTATTCCTCCCTCCAGATCTATTTTTTAAACTTTTTTTCTGGTTATTTTTTCCCTTTTTTTGTCTCTTCTTCCATTTTTACTCTCTGTACTTTCTTGTTAAAGTAATTTTCCTTTGTGGCTCTCATTCTTTTTTCCCCATTGAAGGCTATGAATGTAGAAAATTATCACAATTACTCATATAATTGAGCCTCTTTGTAGCAAGTGCAACTCCAGTAGCCTTTCTCCATCATGAAAATGGTTTCATTATAGGGTTTTTCATATTCTCTGACACCATCTACACAGAGGAACAGGCGTGCAGATGAGATGTACTAGGAACAGGCTAGATCAGTAAGGTCACAGTAGGAATAATTAGCTCTGCTATGGAAAGAGCATCTAGGCCTTTTACTGCTACATAAATGTACTGTCCGTGGCTTTTAGTCACAAAAAAACTTACTAACAAATGGAGCTCCCGCCTACTACTTTGAAAAAAAGATTTGTATCAACACTACAATTTTCCATCATTAAGACTAATAACACAGAGCCTAGTATACATCAAGGGGAATAAAAAGAAAAATCTCACATTCAAGTGGCGGCTGGGTGCTGACCTTTGTTCCCTTTTTTTGTGTACGACTTAACTCTTTACAAAAAAGAGCCGCATGCCACACCAACATGCAGGTGAACTCCAGCTAGTCCTAGCAAAGCATAGCATTCAGTTGGAAAATCTGATAAATCTCCATGCAGGATAATGCATTTCATTACATATTCACTACGTTAATTCTAGCTACATAAAAAAAGAAGAGTAGAATTGAAAGTAACATTGGATTTTTAGCTATTTGGATGCAAAGGTCAGTTTTTGCAGAGTATGAATTTACATGTCCAAGCTGTTTTGAAAACCGGATCAGTCCCAACAACTGCACTTACAAAACTATGTGAAAAATAACAGACAACGAACTTTTTACTTTTACCCTAATACATTTCATTATTTAGATGGTTTATGTCTGCCACCGGGCAGGAAACTGGCCCTGATTCTAACAAATGTTTATTCTGATGTGTTAAGGCAGTGTTTCTGGACATCTATTATTTTACCTTTTCTTATTCAGGCAAAATCTCAAGGGAGTAAATAAACAAGCAATCTCCACCTTTAAGCCAAAAGTACTTGGAATCATTACAGTCTGAAGGTTTACAAATATCTTTCAACTGAGTCTTGTTTATTTTAAGATATTCAACATCTTTTGCATAGCCTCCCTCTACTGATACATCATGAAAAGAACATTCAAGCCTCCTTTATTAGTATTATGTTACCAAAACCCTAGCGATCTTTATAGGAAATTGTGAGTTTCTCGGAAACCTAAAGGATAGGGTGATATCTCTGAAGAAGTATTGGCTAAAATAGTTTAATGAAAGACTTCCTATGTGTCTTTTGCTTCATGAGGGGTGGCTAGTGATGGTTAGTTAGGTTACAGTGTTGTTATCCCCATTGTAGCCCATTTGCTTTAAAATAGCTCTAAATCTGTATTTTTGTAACTACCTCTAGATGATATGACCTGTACATATGAGAATATTGTGAATGTGTAGATTCATGCATCACAAATATGTGACAGTTCAATCAAAAATAACTTAAACTTATACTTGTAAATGTCATGATGAAAGTATCAATAAATGGTTTTTAATGTTTAATTCATAGGTATATGTTTTGATATTAATTTAGAAGAATATAAAGCAGATTTTAAAAAATAATCTCTTTCTATTAGATTATGCACATTTAAACAATAAGTGGCTCAGGCAAAATAAGTCATTTTAATGTCATCTGTGATGGATTTTTCTTGACAGCTACTGTAAATTACAATTACACTGCTTCTCTCTGCACATGAAAGTAAGCATTGCAATAAATTATCTTTTATTTCAATCCATCATGTCTGCTTTTCAGAAACAGAAAACCTCAAATAGAAGTTCAGTACTATTGTAAGAAAAATACAGTAATTTGTGATCCAGTTGGAAATAAAAAAAGTACCACTCTTTTGGAAAACAGTTGTTGGCTTTCAAAAATATTACTAATTGTACTTAAACATTCGTTGTCATTAGAGGGAATCCTTGGACTTGTGAATGCCTTCATTCAAAGACTACTGCTTAAAATAAAAATCTGGAATGATTAAGGTAAAATTCCATAACTTAGAAAATCAGGTGCCAGTTGAGATCCTTTTAGAGATGTGACCATTTAGAGAGTAGTGGTGTTTATAGGATTCACGTAATAAAACTATTTTCATGTGCATTTCTATTTCATTAGAAGAGTATATACTTAAATATAGTACTCCTCTGCCCTCTTGGGGAATGTATTCTTAGTCATAAAAATGTAGTTAAAATGTATTAAAATTTTTAATTTATCCAAACAATACTTCAATAGAGGAAAACTGCCTCATGAAAGGGAATTAAACTGAAGAAAATGATCACAAGATGAAATTCCTTAAGAGAGATTTCTCTTTCCACTATAAACCAACTGAAACATGATTGTAATAATACAATATAATTTTAAAGTAAGTTCATAAACTACTATTATACATCTTTCTCCTCCTCTCCCCTCCCCACCCTCCCTAAATATTCCATATGGAGGGCTTCAAATCATAAATGTGCCCAGGCTCATGCAGCAGTGTCCTACTGTCTTAGAGGATTTTTAGTTAGAAAAAAATAAGAACAGAAGAGCTAATGCCAGGAGAGTTATTTTCAGTAGATTGTAGCAAAAAGAAGGTGGATTTCATTGTTGAAATTTCCAGGGCAAAAAGACCCTTGTGTTTAGAAACAGGTCATGGCCCTGCAGTGGCCCGTGTTAGGGAGCACCTGTGGCACTTCTTGGGCACCCTTGCCCATCCATCTGTTTCTATCTTCCCCAACACACCAGTCAAGTGAGCACACATGCTCCACCTTCCCATATCACGATTAGGGACACCAGTACTTGCTACTACAAGTCACTTGGATTGTCTCTATGAAGTTAGATTTAAACCTAGAATCAGGTGAATAATCTTGTGCTTCTTGTGTATTCCAAAATCATAGAAGGGGTGTACTTTTATATAGCAATTAGGAGCATTAATGAGATTTTATCCTATTTAGCCCCAGTAGGTGTGTGTTAAAAAGCTAACCACCAATCCAAAAGGAAAATACTCTGAAAAGCACACAGAAGTGTATACTTAGCTCCTGGGAACTGAGCATTGAGATGGGTGCTCAACCAAGACACTGAAGGAAATTTGTCCTGTTCTTTTCTTCTTTCCACATGGCTGTGAAGTCATCTGACCTTTGCATCCATGACACATACATCCTATGATACTCCTATAACCAGAAGTTCCAGCAGGATGCAGGCAGTAAATTGTCGTAGGAGAATGCACTCAGATACCTTTAGCGACCTAGTAATTGCACAGCTTCTTTTATGAAGAGGAATGAGAGGTATGGTGGGAGGAGGGACCCCAAGTGTTTTTTTGAGAGTGGGCTTTCTTCCTCTCCTCTCACTGGAAATTAAAATGAAGATTGCCACTATAACACATTTAAGATGTAGCTGCGATGGCTGCCAATCAGAGCCTTAAAAAAAATTCTTTTTTTTTTAAGAAAAACAGTTTATATTGAATGCTGTTAGTATCACTGAGGTTTGTTGAGATTGAAGTAACATAATTTACAGGTTTAGGTAGAACCCATTGTTGTAAAAAACAATCTAGATCATTATATCTTATTTAATAATATCTGTTCCACCCTCTCCACTTTCTATCCTCAGTTTCTGTTCAGAAAATGTGTGGTACAAATAGAAAAGCCTTGGGAAACTTGTTTGCACCTGCCCAAAGTGCAAAGACAAGCAGAAATAACCATAACCATAAAGTACAACTTAGATAAAAACATTGACTTATCATCCTTGTCCTCAGCATATGCATAACTGAACGATTTCTGTGCTATGAGTTACATGGAAATTAAATCTGAATGAGAGTCTGCCCATCTGCTGTTTATAGTGGCATCTTGGTCTAAGTGAAGGTACTTTACAAGTCCGGAGAGGAAGGTTCAAAAATATTTAGAGAAAAGCATATTGACATAAATGCTCATAAAGAGGCTGGCTAACCACTTTTGAGTTCGTGTTAAACTAAAGGGAGGATCTTTTGGAAACTAGTTTGGGATCTAAGAACTTTGGTTGCTAGATGGGAGGGGGGTTGGAGGATGGGTGAGAAGGTAAAGGGATTAGAAAGTACAAATTGGTGGTCACAAAATAGTCACAGGGATGTAAAATACAGCATGGGGAATATAATCAATAATGTATGGATTATGTAGGGTGCCAGATGGGTTCTGGACTTATCGGGAAGATCACTTCATAGACTGTTTGGATGTCTGACCACTGCACTGTACACCTGAAGCTGATGTAGAATAATACTGAATGTCAACTATAATCATATATATATATATATGTGTGTATGTATGTATATATACACATGGGGGGCGGTTATCACTTTGTGAGGGGTATAAATGTCTAATCATTATGTGAAAAGAAAAAATTTAAATAGTGGCCTTGTAAATCCCAAGACATTGTTATTTAGGGTTAAGGCACTATATCATGCATTCATGTGAAAATATGAATTGTTCATGGATATATGTTCTTGTGTTTCTGGTGCTCCCAGAAATAAACATGTGCACCTGATTTCAAAACCCATTTCTTAACCACATAGGTGAAGATTTTAGGGTTGGATTCTATGTGCCAGATTTCATCTTTATGGAATAGATGGAACCCAAACGATTTGCATGTAGGAATAACTAATAAAGCATTCAGAATTAGGAATCAATAGTTGCTTCTCTTTAGCATCACAGTGATTAAAAAGCATTCCTTATAAATTTTGGTAATCGCGTAGGTCTTGAGTGGAAATCCTAAATGAACACAAAGTTTTGAAGTGTTTCAAGAATATAGACAAAGCATATTTGACCTTTTGTGTCTGTTTGCAAAATGTACAATGTTTTGAAATAGATCAGAATAAGGGAACTATAAAAGTAGGAAGTTACATTTCTATATCATTTTTTTTTCTCTGTTTGGTTCCCAAATCAGTAGTAATTTTCACAGTCTTTTTTTTTTCCTCATTTTTTCTTTTTTACAGTCTTTTTGTGAAACCCATGCACACCAGGCAGGTTTTTGTGACCTGCATTATATGCACATGTGTCTTGGTTATATTGATCTATATATATGTACATGCACACCACTCGTCTAAAAGTGGCCTTGTTTAAATGCTGTACTAAGGTAAATGTAGCAAACTACTGAGTAACATATATACCTTTTTTCCTTCATTTATCCAAAGGGAGTTGTTACAAGCAATGGCAAAAATTTTTAATGATTCCAGAGTAATGAAAACATACTGTTATTATCTGACTCTAAACATAACTGATTTCTTTCTATTTCATAGAATATTTTACAGTGACTTTGTTTTATCTATGTGTGCATTAAAAACTTACGTAATTTAATTAAATATTTTGTTTGGTCACTTTTAAAGCCACATAACTCATCAGAATGGTTTGCAAGTCTGTCCACATTTTGTGGGACATGGAATAGGATCCTACTTCCATGGACATCCAGAAATTTGGCATCATGGTAAGAAAGTAAATTTGGGAGCTGTTTATTGAATGGAATCAGGATAAGGCAGTTTTGCTCCTGAAGCTCTAATTTTAAATCCACATTATCATCTTTTTGTATGTGTGCTTTGGGGGGGAGGGGTACTTAATCGTAACCAGCACATTATTATATTACTGGATTAGAGCCCACTAGTTTCAATCCTAAAGTAAGGTTTCTTTTGTTTTTTTGTGTTCTCCTGGAAGGTGATGGCTGGAAGGCACAAGGAATATTTGTCTAGAAAGTTACTGAAAACAAAATGCCACCGCATAAGTGTCCCAGCAGCATGCCCATAGGGCTGTTTTCTGTTTTTCTACCCACTTCTCTAACTGCTGACTGTTGTGGTTAAACTTCATTACATCCTACACAGCGTTGACAGCTGATGTATTTAGCAGCATGTATTCTTTAGTGATTTCTAGATTTTACCCACCCTGTGTTTCTTCCCCAGAATCTCCTGGGTGTACACCCCACAGTGGGAAGGCAGGCGTGGGCCAGAAGAGGTGGGGAGATTGGGGTTAGGGTAGGAGGCAATTCTTTGGAGTGCCCCCAAGGAGCGTGCACACCCGCACAAGGATCAAAGGAAAGTTGTTCCTGGGGCCTTGACCTGTGTGCTTGGGATGGGAGCAGGCCCTGGAGGAACTACCATCCCCTGGAAGATCCCTGGAGACCCAGCACGTCAGAACTCCCTTGAGGCCAAAGCACCCCACCTGAGGCAGCTCAGAAGGAGTCCAGGCAGGAGAGCAGAAAGGGCTTATGGACATGTGCCCCACCCAGAACAAACACTTGGAATTATTTGAAGTCACCCCTGTCCTTGCCTCCTACTTCAACCTGCACCCCAGATGGCTGTCATACCTTTGCATCTGTTCCCCAAGATGTCTTTCTCTTTGAGGTGGGAGTGGGGCACAAGGCGTAGGACCCAGCTAATCAGGAGACCTCAGAGCAAGTGGTCAGGGGACAGGGGGGGGGGGGGGTAATTCTGACAAGTGTCTAAAGCACCCAGGCTGCCCCTACGAGGCCTTGGCACACCCTTCTCTGGAGCTTTGACCCCCAAGTGCAGAAAATGCAAAGGCTGAGACCCAGGATCTCTGTGTTTATTACCTGAGTGTTAGCCAGCACCTAGGATTCTAGAAACTTCCACCCTCCCTTCTACTCTAAAAGAAAAAAAGATTAAATTACCAAGTTTTTTGAGCAGCCCAACTCCTCTAATTCTGTTTCTCTCTATCCTCCCCATTTCCCATTCCCACTCCCCCATGTTTTTTGTTTTGCAGCGAATGACAGTGATCTACTCATGGAGGAGGGAATGGCGTTCACCATAGGTCAGTGCCTGAGCTCCTGTTCAGAGAGCAGTGGCTTCCCTATGGAAGCAGCAGTGCAGGCCTAGGCCGGGCAGCCCCATGAAGGACTAATAAAGCCAATCAACGTAATGAAATAATTTAGACGCATAGTAAATCTGATTAAATAATATCCTTGAGCCCCATCTTCCTAAATCAGATACTTACCAACACATTTAGGAGACGGCAGCTGTCCAACCCTCTAATTCTGTTACCAGCATTATGTAGTCTTTGGTGTGTGTGTGTGTGTGTGTGTGTGTGTGTGTGTGTGTGTGTGTGTGTGTGTGTGTGTGTGTGTGTGTGTGTGTTTTCATTAACACCCAGTAACTAGAGGCAATTATGTATATCCCTTGCTCCCTGTTAGCAAGTGGCATGTACTCTCTAGCGGCCCATTCCTGGCTGATCATGTGATTGGTGTCACCACCAAATTCCAATCACCTAAGACCCTGAAGGCATCATATTTCTGACTGTGGGACTTAATGGAGAAGCAATTAGAGTGAAATAAGAAAATTGTTATTTGCTGATTAATGAACATTTTGAGCATGTTTTAAAAATTCAAATATTTTTAAAAACTGACTGGTATTTATAAGAGGAACTGGTGTTTGGGTGGTTATTATCCACAGGGTCCTAATTAAGGCTTGATTAAAATGCCCTTTTTTCTCTAAAAAATTACGATCTCGGCAACTTCATACATTTTGAATGCCGTGCATTTCCTCTTCCTACTGTTTAGTTTGTAGCATACTATGTAAGCAACATCAATTATCAGCCCTTGCGAGATGACAACATGAACTCGTGGGGGAAGTACTTGGGAGGAGGGGGGAGAACCTTCTTATTCTCTTTTTTGATAATCAGCCGAAACAACGTTTGACTAGATCACTGCTGTAAATATTTTCCCTCTTACAGAGCCAATCATAACCGAGGGATCCCCTGAATTTAAAGTCCTGGAGGATGCATGGACTGTGGTCTCCCTGGACAATCAAAGGTGTTTGCTTTCTGCCCCGTTGCTTTTGAATTACATGGGAAGGGAAGACCCGTCCGACGGCGCTGGCTAGCTGCTGCTCCCTGCCCCGCCCGCTCTTCCGCGCGTCCTGACAGCTGCCTTGTGTGTTTCAGGTCCGCCCAGTTCGAGCATACAGTTGTCATCACCTCGGGGGGTGCGCAGATCCTGACCAAACTGCCCCACGAGGCCTGAGGAGCGGCCCAAAGGTCGCAGCGGCTAGGCGCCTTTTCTCCTGAATCGCTGAAATCCAGCTGGACAACTTTTAGAAGAAACAGGCTGACGGCAGGTCGCGCAGTAACCTACCTAGCATCTAGTAGCGTCTTGGACAAACCCGGTGGGGATTGGGGGCAGTTGAGAACTCAGATCTGGAGCTCTGCGTGGCCGCGCGGCTTCGGACAGACGGATCCTGGTGGGCTGTCTGCTCACCAGCTCGGAAAACGCTTCTGGGGGCGGAGAGGGGGAGAATGGGGACGCCTTCGTTTGGAAGACGAGGGATTCCTAGAGATGCATGGTTTTCTCTTTCCTTTGTCTTGGCGCTGCCCAAGTATAAAGCTTTCACCTCTTAAACCCATTGTGCCTGTGTTCCTTGCGTCTCTGACAGTTACTAGGGGGAGACGAGGGTTGGGTGGTTAATTTTTGAGTTTCTGAACTTTTCACATGCGCGCAGAAAGAAAAACCCAAGCCTAGCTGTTACCTCGGAATTTTTTTAAAGTTCTCTTTTTTTCCCCTTGTGGATCCCACATTGGCCGGCCCTGAGGGCACTCGCAGAAGCCAGCTTCTCCCCAGCCTTTCCCTTCTTTCCCCTTCGTAGCTGCGTTGCGATGAAAAGATTAGCCCGAATGGAGGGGCTGGTTGCAAGCATTTCCTTGCCTGTGGAGACCCGGGCCCTGGCCTTTCTTCTGCAGGGCTTTATCAATCTAAAAACATGATTTTCCCGGTCGCCTGTGGCTTATCCTCCCCGGCCCTCATCCTGCCCTGCGGGACCATCCCAGAGGTTACTTGACAGACCCCTACACACACACACACACACACACACACACACACACACACACACACACACACACACACACACACACACACGCTAGACCGTTTGTTACACTAAGAATTGGAGCTTGGGCACCAGGCTGGTCTAGCCCGTAAACTGACCTCTCCCCTTACTGGTCCCCTTTGGACTCGCGCTCAGGCGCGGGAGACCTAGAGGATCCCAGCAAGTGGAGATACGGAAACTTTTGAGGCAAGGGCCTAGTTAGCCCGACTGGAGCTAGTGAGTTTCAACACAGCTCCACCTGTTTCAGAAGCAGGAAATCCAAGTACCCACATTCTGCATCTCCCAAGGCTCTTTCCTGCCGGAAGTACCCTCCCCATGCATATGCTCCTCAAGACCTGTTCACACCTGGGTTCGGGAGGAGAGGGGAGGAGCCTCTAGCAGTTCCCGTCTGGCTGTGGTTTTAGGAACAAGTCCAGTTAGGGTGTCCAGGTGGTCAGTGGTTGGGTTAGCTCTTGTTTCTACTGAAAGGAGTTTTGCAAAGTTGCCATCCATTAAATATAGCTTGGGCTGGAGGGAGCCAAAGAAATATGGGCACCTGTAGTTCCCATGACAGGTGGCCTCTGTGACTGGGCCCCAAGAGCCAGCTCCTCTCTGTGACACTGAGTGGTGGGAAGAGATAGGAAACGAAGGCCAACGAGCATTCTGGGGAGAGAGTTCAGGTCAAGCTTTCTCCTGAACTCAGAATTCTCTTGAGGGTCCTCCAAACCCCTCAGCTCTTTCTCTGCTTCCAGGGATAAGGGATTTGGACAGAGATGATTCCCATTCTAGTGGCTCTGAGAGCTAGAAAATAGGAGGGTGGGGTTGAAGATTTATAAGGTCCATACAGAAATTTTTGGGTCCTGGAGAATTGGCCAAGAAAAGGCCTAGAGACTGAGGCTGCTCCCCCAAACGATCCGAGCCGCTAGAGGGGAACAAGGCCCAGATGGCCTTGGGAGAGGTTTACCAGAGAATGATTTCACTTCTCTTCTAGAGCAATCGGATTGCAACAATTAGCCTGTATCTTATCTAAGGATCAGTTTACTCTGAGGTTCCCCAAGAATAATTTTATTAGGACCACAGGATTTTTACCAACCACGGGAATAACGCACTGCTTGTGCAGCAATTAGTCCGAGTTGGAGGTATTTATGGGAGGGGTTTACAATCCTTTTATTAAAGTAATTAGCCTAAGGTTTAAACATTATACATACGTATATAAGTGTATATATACCAGCATCAGACAATACTCTGCAGCTTCGTAGGAAACAAACTTCATTTAGAATGAACTTCGTTTAACATGCTTTGAAAATGAACTTAGGAAGCAGATTTTAAAATAATTTGTCCACCCCCGACACCCCTCACCCCCGCCAGCTGAACTGGCCCCAAACCTCACCCGGGGCGGCCGGGAATCCAGCTCACGCGTGGCTACCGCTAACACCACCAGCCGCCCGGTCCTGCGGTGTCTCTGCGAGGTTCTACTCGCAACGCGGGACTTTCGGGATACATGGGACAGTTTTGTTTCTTCTCAGAGTTGGGACAGGTAAAGATCTAAGCAAACCGGCTTTTCAGAACAGGTGTAGCCTCAGCGGTGGGAGGTGGGAGGGCTCATCGAGATAAGATCGCTGATTGAGAAGCCAGTCAAGGCCGGCGTCTCAGCGCCGGAGTGCCCCGGCTCAGCCGCGCCTCCTTGGACCTGTTTCTCTGGGGCTAAGAAATAATCCCAGAGTGTAGACACTCCCTTGCCCACAGAAGCAAGACTCTGAAGCCGTATCCCGAGGGAGCGCGTGCGGGTCCTTTGTTCCCCGGAGCCAGCCCCTTCCCCGAGCCGTGAGTGTCTTAGATCCTCCCGCCAGATGGACAGCACGCGACTTGTGGCCGCCTGTCTCCCTTTCCCCCCCCCACCCTGCGGTTCTCTGGAATAAACTGGGTCTGGGCGGCCCAGCCGTCGGGTTTCTTCACGCATTGTTCTGAGCATCGGGAGTCGCCAGCCCTGCCTCCCTCGGTTCCCACCTGTACCCCGCGCCAGCCGCGGCAAATCACTTACGTGGGCAGGGCCCGCGAGGTGCGCAGGAGACCAGGGGCCCTGGCGGCATCCGTGCTGCTGTGCAGGGAGCACAGCCACCTCATTCCACACCCCAAAACAGGCGCTAGAAGGAGCAATTAAAACCACAAGTGCAACACGTAAACCAAGAGGAGTCGAGCAGCTCCGGGAGTTGTCTGGTAGTGGAGTCACTAGCTGGTTGTTGCTATAAAGCATCACCGTGTGTTTGAGCGATTACGGGGGGAAAAAATCTTTTTAAACGTTGGCAAACTCGTTATTGGTTTGGAGGATTGGTTGTGGTTGAGGTTTTTTGTTTTTTGTTTTGCTTTTGTTTTTCTTTTTGCTCCAACCACGCTGCCTGAAATATTTCTACCCCCAACATCGTGCACTTAAACCAAAGGAGAGGAATTCCGCGGGCAGCAGCTACTGTTACAGAAGTTGAGAGAGAGAGAGAGAGAGAGAGAGAGAGAGAGAGAGAGAGAAAGCCCCTTCCACTAATATCTGTAACGACAGCACCGATGTAATTTGTTTTGAATGTTCATTTTTATTGGTGTTCCCTCTGCCAAAATGTGCTTGATTACAGAGGTTTGTCCTGTGATCACTGCGCACTCCAGACAGGGGAAGGTGCATCCACGAAGGTTCAGCTCAGGCCAGATCAAATCCCGGGCTGTTTAACGCTGAAAGGCTGCATGTTGCTATTAGTGTTAAATATATGGCTAATTATGCGTATGAAAATTAAACATCAGTGTTATGCTAATGGGGCGCCTTCAGCTGCGGATCCGAGCACTTGAGACTACCATTTAATCAAATGAATCAGTAACTAATACATCTGCACGTGTGAACTTTCACAAGATCATTTCCCCGTTCCCGTCACACCACTAAATTATGAAAGAAATAATTATCAACACTTTCTAATTACCTAACAAAGTAATTTGGGATTCACCGTGGGGCTGGAGGGATGGGGAACCATCAGCCCCTCTCAGGCAGCGTGGTACGCCACGCCTCGCGGGGTAGCTGCGTAGTTTGTGACAGCTGGGGGCTTTGTCCACTTTTCTGTACCTACAGCCCCAGAAGATACAAGGCGCCTTGGCAGCTTTTGCCTCTACCGGCTCTGTCCCCAGGTCCAGTGGCGCCCTCTTTGACCACTGGAGATCAGGAGGATCCTGGGCGATAATGGGGGACATGTCCACACACAGATATATAAGCCTACAATTGGCCTGGTTTTGCCGTGGGTTTCGATGTCCCCCAGGACTCCTAAACCCCCAGTACTCTCGCCAGACCCCTGGAGACCGGAAAATGACCACCTCGAGTCCGCGGCTCAGGTAGAACTGAGCCGGCCGGTTCCTCGGCTCCACTCGGCGCCGCACCCTTGGGGCAAATGAGCCCTGGGCGCTCCGCGCACAGGGAGTAGAAAGGGGAGGGGGAGGCGGAGGAAGGTTGGGAGGGGAAGAGGGGGTGTGTGTTGGAGAGTCGGGGGCGGTGCGGCCGCCTTTCCTGGGAGGAGAAGCGCGGGTTCCTGACTCTCGGCGCGCACTGTTTTAATCAGACCGGTGCAGCCTCGAGCTGGAGTGGCCAGCTGGGCCTGGAGCAATGCGAGCGGGCCCCAGGGAGCAGCGGCGGCGGCGCGGCGGCCGAGTGAGTGAGTTTGCCCGGAGGGCCCCAAACCTCACCCAGGGATGTGGCAGAGCGGACCCAGGCCAGGGAGGGGCCGCCCGGAGAGCACTGAGCTAGGCACAAGACGCTGGGGAGGACAGCTCTGTTGGCCGCCTCCAGCGACCCCAGGGCGCGGCTTCGCGCTTCGGAGACAGTGGCCAGGCTTCAGACCCACCCTAGCTCACCACCGGGACGGGTGGCGGTGGCTAGGAGAAGCAGTGCCAGGGTCCCAGGTGTTGGAGGGGGAGAAGGGGTAGGGGCAGTGGGGGGAGGGGAGGGCGGAGGCCCGGAGTCGCTGGTTGGTTTCTGGGATGTTAGGAGCACCGGAAGGCGGGAGGCTGGAGAGCTGCGGGTCGCGGAGGTCCGGGCGCGGGCGCCACAGACCATTGTGCGCCCCAAACAGCGCGCTCTGTTGCAGAGGAGCCCCGGCCGGAAAGTGTGGACGCGTCTCTTCGGAGGCCGGGCCGCCTTGCCTGCTCTAGTCCAGCGGAGCCGGAGCGCCTCGGACCAATCCCCGGTGATTATGCAAGGCAGCGGACCAATCAGCTCCGCCAGCTCATGAATATTTATGACCTTGGCTGAGTCAAAGCTTTGAAGCGAGTTTTGGGAGCTCGGCAGCATCATGCTTAGACTTTTCAAAGAGACAAACTCCATTTTCTTATGAATGGAAAGTGAAAACCCCTGTTCCGCTTAAATTGGGTTCCTTCCTGTCCTAAGAAACACAGAGACCCCCAAAAGGAAAGCAGAGGAGAGAGAGAGAGACCCACACCCAGACCCCGCGAGAAGAGATGACCATGACCACCATGCCAGAAAGTCTCAACAGCCCCGTGTCGGGGAAGGCGGTGTTTATGGAGTTTGGGCCGCCCAACCAGCAAATGTCTCCTTCTCCCATGTCCCACGGGCACTACTCCATGCACTGTTTACACTCGGCAGGCCATTCGCAGCCCGACGGCGCCTACAGCTCGGCCTCGTCTTTCTCCCGACCGCTGGGCTACCCCTACGTCAACTCGGTCAGCAGCCACGCGTCCAGCCCCTACATCAGTTCGGTGCAGTCCTACCCGGGCAGCGCCAGCCTCGCCCAGAGTCGCCTGGAGGACCCAGGTAGGTGCGCCTGCCAGGGAGAGGAAGAGGTACGAAGGGAGAGAGAGAGAGGGGAGGGGAGAAGAGGAGAGAG
>NW_017731616.1:2123995-2141666 GCF_001890085.2 Hipposideros armiger
AGAGAGACCCCACCACCGATGGCTCTCACAGCGTCTCTCCTTCCACCCTTGTTCTCTCTGACCTGGCTGTGTCGCTGCACTCAGTACTCCGCACTGCCCTCCCCCCCACCCCCAATCTGATTAGGGCTCAGGGAGGATTTCCCTAGACGTTTTGTTTGGGGACTGTGAGGTCACACGTGCCCGAACAACTGGAACAATAGACACGGGGCTTAATCCCTTCTTTGCCTTTAAAGTGTGTGGCTAATCACTCGAGGCCTGGGTCCAAGCCGCTGTCTCCCTCCTCCTCCGGGGAGGAGGTCCTTTCCTCTGCCCTCTCACCTCCCAAGTCTCAAACCCTGGAGGAGAAACAGGACCTTTCTTCCAGGAGTTTTCTAAGACTCCGGCGAGCTCATGGGCGTTCTGATGATGATTGGAGCGGGTTTCCAACCTCCGGGCCAGGATTTGGAGCAGAGCTGGGGAGAACACACAGACGCTAAGGAAAGGTTGATATAAGTCCAAATGAAAAGTTGAACAAAACTCTGGCCTTCTCAGTCAGCCCCCAATTCACTCAAGGGCAGAAAGGATGGCTCAAAGAGAGGGCGGGTCGCACTGCAAATTTATTTCCTCCTTTCCTCCATTCGATTATTTTATTGATGTTCATATTGGAATTGAGGACTGTATATTGTGCAGGCGCTGTGTCTTTTCCAGACGATTGCCAGGGTTGGGCTGAGTCCCTGGCAGGAGAAGGCCTAGTATTCCGGCTCACCCCTCTCTACCACGCCCCCTGGTTCTGCGAGAGCTGCCCCTGCCGGCCTCAGGCGGCAGCTTCCCAGCCTTTGCTTCTTAATTGGAGGTGGTGGTGCTGGTGGTGCTCTGCTCTCCCAGCAGGGAGCTGCCGGGTCCCGTAGGACAGCAGGGAGGATATACTCTTTAGCTGTCCCACAGCCACCTTATCTCCCCCACAACCACTATAGGCACAATGTACCTAGCTCGGGTCACATTGTTGTCCGCTCTTGCAGGTCAAAATCTGGTTCCAGAACAAGCGCTCCAAGTTCAAGAAGCTGATGAAGCAGGGTGGGGCGGCTCTGGAGGGTAACGCGCTGGCCAACGGCCGGGCACTGTCTGCCGGCTCCCCACCCGTGCCACCCGGCTGGAACCCCAACTCCTCATCCGGGAAGGGCTCAGGCGGCAGCGGAGGCTCCTACATCCCCAGCTACACATCGTGGTACCCCTCGGCGCACCAAGAAGCTATGCAGCAACCCCAGCTCATGTAAGGTTGCCCACCCGCACCCACCAGCCTCCTTCCTGTTTCCCCTGGCCCGAGCGCCTCCGCCTCCCGGTCCATCCACCCCATCCGCGTGCCCTGGACCCGGAGAAAGGCCCAGAGGGAAAGAAGAAGGAACAGTGAAGGTGGGACTCCCGCCGCATCCTCCTCGGAGCCCCGCGTGGTCTCAACCCGCGTCTTCCCCGGCGCCCACACCCTCGCCCGAACCCCGGCCTGAGCGGCGAGGTGACAGCAGATAGCGGCCTTGGAGCTCAGGCACAGCCACCCGAGACAGCCGTTGCCACAAGACGAGCCCGATTAACCCGGCCCGAGACCCTCAGCTGTGTGGACTATCAGGAAAAAACAAAAGCAATGTAGAAAAAGCAAAAGCTTTTTTCTGTCCTTTCCGTCTCTT
The DNA here is from genome assembly GCF_001890085.2 of Hipposideros armiger. Taxonomy (NCBI): domain Eukaryota; kingdom Metazoa; phylum Chordata; class Mammalia; order Chiroptera; family Hipposideridae; genus Hipposideros; species Hipposideros armiger. The sequence goes on from NW_017731616.1 coordinate 2,125,654, forward strand.
GTCTCCTTTCGCTCTGTATTTGTGCGCTGACGAAGTCGAGGTCCTCGTCTGTCCGCTGTCCTCATTCTGCAGCCTCTGGAAAAAGTCACCAGGTCCGAGGAGGCGCGGTCCACCAAGCCGCCCGTTTCCGGATACTGGGATGTTTTGTCCTTTCCGACCTTCTCCTGGGCCTGCCTCAACATCTGTGTAGCTCGTTCGGGGAACTGGGGGAAATTGGAGGGAGGGGTTTTTATTTATTGAGAAATGGACTTCGCCTGAGGCTGAATATTGGCCAGTTCACGAGTCTGTAGGGCACGAGGAGCGTACGGTCCATATGTACCGATTACTTTAAACGCACCGAAAAAACGAATAAGGAGGACATGGTGATTTTTAACTTATACAATAACTTTTGTACTTCGCTAGTAGAGGTTGGAGCCGAATTACTTGCATTTTTTTTTACATGTCCTGTGTTATTTTAAGAAGAAAGAAATGAAGTCAACACAATTTCTCATCTTGAAAAGAACGCTTAGCCTCCTTGCCTGGACAAGAAAGAAAATCTGAATTCCCTCCTCAGGAGAAAGAGAGGACCGAAGGGCAGTGGTGAGAAGAAAACAGGCAGGCGTGAGCTAGTGCCCTATAGTAGTGGGCTTTATAGTAAGACAAAAACAGCTTTACAATAATCCCCAGAGGCTGGACCCCAGAATAATGCCAGTCACCACCCTGAACGCATCGTCTCCAGTGCAGGATCTAATCGCTGTACATAGTATTATTGTTATTAATTATTATTGTTATTATTATTGTTCTGTAAACATGTTGCACAAGCTTAGCTTTCTTTCCCGTTCCGTTGTGTGTGGCTGTAAAACCTGATGCTTTGTGAAATGAGAATCTTGACATTTTACTTGTGAAATTTGGAAAATGTGATCAATTGAAATCAACCGTGTTTTGTGTTCTCTATGTCAAAGTTTAGTTTTATATTGAGAATGTTAACTTATTGCTTTGTATCTTGGGGGGGGGAAAGGACTTTGTAAATAAGTTGTAAAGTTTCTTTGAGACAGTAAAATTATGGTTTCGAGAAAGAGCTGCTGTCTAGTGTGCTGTGTCAAGGGGGTGCTGGGGGCCGGCCAGACTCCCACGTCTGGGGATACATAATGTAGGGGCAGCGACTCCTGGCTCCAGACATACCAGGATAAGGGGCTAAAGCCCGCAGGGCGCCCCTCTGGGACCGTTCCTCATGCCTTGCCTCTCCGCCTAGGGGTCTCATCCCTACCTGGGTTAGAAGGGTAGTGGACACGGTCCCTGGGAAGGAGGATCAGGAACAGGTGCGGCAAGGCAGAGCCAGGGCTCAGGAACCAAAGAGACTGAAGGCCGGCTGAGAGGAGATCAAAGCAGAGCTCAAAGGCAGCCGGCGGGTGAGATCTGGGTACCCCCCAAGCCCAGCCACCTCGCGGGAGGCCTAGAAGCTTGGACGCAGAGACACCCGCCTTGGCCCCCTCGCCTCCGCGGGGATCTGGCCTCCTGGCTTTTGCTTGCCCCGAGGGTGCTGGATCCCGACGAGGAAAAGACGCGGCCAGACGCCGGAAAGGGGCCGGAAGGATACGTCTGCCAAGCTACCCTCCAATCAATCAGTGAGCTTCAGGGGACAGTCCCAAGGCGCCACTCTGGCCCTTCCACAGCCACTCCCACCCACTTGGCCCTATACACAAGGAGAGGCCAGTTCCCGCCTAATGATCCCGGACTTTTCTCTGCGCTTGGGAGAAATGGAGGTGCGGAGGGGCAGGTGGGCTCTGCTGACTCGTTGGAACCAGAGAACTGGCTGAGTCGAGTCCCCAGGCCATTAAGGACCTGAGTGGACCGCTCAGATCCGTTCGCTCCAAAAGAGCGTGACTTCGGAGCAGCTAGAACCAGCCTAATACTCTCCTCCGCCCGGCTCCTCAGCTTAGTCTCAACTCCAGGTCCCGTAGCTGAGCGGAGGAAGCTCGGCAAAGTTGCGGGCCCCGCCAGCTGCTCTCACCTACTCCCAATTCTCTCGCACCAGCCTTCTGACACTGCATCCCGCGGGGGGCTGGCCCTCCGCCTTTGGGTGGGCCCTTTGCAGAGCGCTCTGGAGAGCGGAGCGGAGAAGGCAGTGATCTGTGTTGTGACAAGCACCCATTTTTCAATTGGTGCTGGTGAAAGATCAGATATGCCAGGCTCTTCCGACGCCCTTTGGGAAAGGGAGGGGAAGTGGCGGGATGAGACGGTATGGAGAAAGCAGGGCCTGGGGTTGGGGCTTTTCTTCTCCCGCAGGCCCTCAGAACCTGAAGCACTAATGGGAGAGATGAGACCTCAGAAAGGATGCGGGCGCGGACGGGCCTTGAAGCTGCAACCCCTTTGATGAGTTGCAATGAGCTGCAACTCATTGCCCAGGCTGGGCTCTGGCACGGGAGCAGGGACCTTCCTGGATTTGGTTACCCCGCGAAATGTGACTTTGCTGACGGGTAGATTCTGGCAGCTTTCTCTCACGCATCTGACTCTGGTTCCCCAGACGGCAGTCAGGGCCCAATGCCTGAAGCCACAGGCAAAATCTATTTGGTCAAGCGGATTTTAATACTTTGAGATATTAGCTTATACTAATTTAATAATCTCTTGCTAACAGTTCAAATAGAGAAATTATTAGTTTTAGCTCAATGAAGGCGGTTTTTAGTTAGGCTCTATTATAATTATAAGCGGTCGTACTTTTTAAAAAATGTTAATCTCAATATAGGCCTAATTAATGCTGCCTTGTTACTGACAAGTAGTTCATCAAATATCTGATTCAAAGATTTTCATAATGAGTATATTAATTAAACTATGAATAATCTAAAGGTGGTTATATTTTAACAATACCTCATTATAATGATTAAACACTGATTTCGAATATTATGTCTTAACAATTGTCACTTAGAAAACACAACCTTTCCTTATGTATGAGCCTGTAATGGCAAAATGTAATTTTGGGATTTTTTTCCCCCTTGTTCAAAAAATGTGAACCTCATTTTAAAACACTTCTGAAATAGGTTACACACAGCTTAATGATTATCAAAATGACTCTTTTCTGCAAAAAAAAGACCCCAAAGTGCGCATACAGCTGCAAACCCAAGAGGGTCAGCATCATTTCACTGTATTCTCTTCTTGATTACAAGCCGGGCCATCAAACACAACATAATTACAGTAATTTCAGGTTTATTTATTCTAATGCAGTTTCCCCATCTCTCTGGTAATTATGAGCAATTTTTTCGCCCAGGGAATCTTTTTGCATTAACAAAAGAGATAACGCACTGAAAGCCAAATTTGCTGTGCATTGAGAAAAGGAAAAAAAAATCAAATAGGTGCGAGCTGCCATCTCTGCAATTCTCCGGTACCGGAGCCGGCAAATTGCTTGCAGGTGTATGGAGCAAGCTTGTCAATGGCCGGGGCTCCAAATTAGCAAATGCACAGCGTCGAAGTAATGAAGACAGACTTAGCAAAATTGCCAAACAACAGATACCTCTTTAATATCTTCTCTCATACACACTCGCTCTAAAAAGGGGTAAGGGTGGGGGTGGAGGGGCAGAAGCAACAATCCACAGCCCCCTCCTCACTGGTCTTGGGCTTCATAAGCTGGGACTGAGTGGTCCTGCAAGTAGTATTCTAATTGTGGAAGAACACAGCTCCTAAATTTAGGCGACATTTAAAAAATATGAAGTGGAAAACATGTTTATAGAGTTTACAGCTTTCCTTCATGGACTATCAGGGTTTATTTTTATTTCTTTTTTGGGGGGGCTCTGTACCAGGGCTGAGTTGGATGGCTTTTCAGCCTTTCCTATTCTGGGCTAATTTTAAGCTCCACAAAAAGTTTAAAAATTCCCTCCACCCATATGCACAGAAGCATGAATTTATTCTTAGAGTTATTTGATGTGGAAATTAACTAAATCTCTCCCCTTAAAGAAATCATCAACTTCTGTCACCTAAGGAAAGGTAAGTCTGGGTGCTGGCTACAGAACCTGAGATGCCTGATTTCAAGAAAAATTGGATGGAAAGAAGCAACCCAGGCCCCCAGCTATATATTTTTATCCTTCTACCCATCTCCTGCATTCTGTATCTTCTACAAACCAATTTCAGAATTCTCTAGTTTTTGTCATCCCGTCGCCTAGGTTAATCAGCCTGAAATCAAAGGCTCAAGCGAACTTTTCCGCTCTTCATCCCTCACGGCCATAGGAACTTTCATCAAATGCAGTACAGAGGGTAAGGGTCCCTTCTTTCCATGACTCAAAGAAAGCCCCAGCTCCACAACAAACCCCAACTCCAGCGTAGACAGGCAGAGGGCTCTAAAGGGTACCTTCCCCAGGCTCAAGAAACATGTCCCCCCACCCACTCCTTTCCTACCCCCCGCCCTCATCCCCCAACCTTCAGGGATTAACACTTCCTGAAACATCAAGTGTTTTTGTAAAAAGGAAAAAAAAATAATCCTAACATCGTTGACAAGAAGTTTTGATGGAAGAATTAGCTGGTGCATACATAATCACTCCCCCACCCTCCTAGTCCGGGAGCCGGAGCCGCGGCGGCGGACGCAGCTCAGCCTTCCAACCCTCTGAAAAATGAAACCGGTTTCCACCCTTACCTTCTTCAGTGTCAATTTCAGATAATCTGGACACAATCTTTGCTACACCAAATCAAAAGGGTCGAAGGCGGCTTTTGGCTGGGAGAATGACAGGAAAGAAAAGGCGAAAAAAAAAAAAAAAGAAGGGGGAAAAAAAAGGAAAAATAGGAAATACAAAACCGACCAAACCAGAGAAAAACAAAACCAGAAAACCAAAAAGAATCCCCCAGTCCCATCCTCCTATCCAGAGAGTAAAGAGTGGAAAGAGGTCCCCAGGACCAGGCGCCTCCGAGCGCCGCAGGCTTTTTGCAGCTCTGCGCTTGCAGAATAGGACTGAAATTTTCGGCTATATAGCCTCTGTCTTTATAGCTGATGAAAAAAATTGCAGATTATTAGCATAAATGTTTACTCTTCATTACGCTGATGACATTGTGCACTCGAGATCTTGGTAATCTTTGGGAAAATTATGAGTAATTTTTAAAAATTTTAAAGCAGCAGCAGTTACCATGCAATTCAGGCTAATTCTGCGTAGGCTCCGAACGGATATAATTATCGAGGAGTCAAGATGTTATGCTAAAAACTATGCATTGATATTCCCATTTATTATGTACATACAACTTTGACAATGTTGATGCTTGAAATAGCAGGAAATTGTCTTGCGCAAAAATTACAGTCCATATTAGGACATCTGAAATTGCGAAGAATTATATAGTAATTGCAGGCTTTCAGATGGGAGAGCCAGAATGCTCAAACTAGTGCAAATGTGGATAAAATTACAGATCAGAGCAAAAATTAGGGAAAAAGGGGGTCTGGGATTTTTCAGGTTGGCTATAGGATTCCGGAAGTGTCTAATGCCACATGATTACTGCAGCTTTAGGGGAGACATTCATGCCTCAAATAGCGCCTTGGCTAGGGTAGCTTTAATTGAATTTCTTGGGCTTTTTCTTTTAATAGGGGCAAATGAAAGAATTGGCCACCCAAGGCAAATTTTCACTGTTGTCCCGTGAACAGGTCGGGCAGAGAATCCCTTTCCCCTCGTGCCTGCTCTTCCAGGCTTGGATGGCCCGGAGGCCCCCGGTACCCACCCTTAATGCAGCAATTGAGCAAGAAAGTGACTGAGCCGGATCCCCACCCCCTCCCAACACCTCTCTTTTCTTTTTCTTTACAGTTCTCCCCTCCTCCTTCCTTCGGCCCTTTTCCCGGGTTCTTGCAAACCCCCTCCACAGTGCAGCGGGGTGGGGCCCTGGAATCTGCAGGCGGGGCCCAGGGGGAGGAAGGCGGGGAGCGGGGTGATGGGGCAGCTGGCTTACTGAGGAGTTGCTGTGAGGCGACTTAGCACTCCAAGACAGAGTGCTAGCTGCCGCCAAGTGCCGGCGTTAACGAGCCTGCTATTTGGAGGCTTTGGGAAGAGGAGAAAAAGAGCTAAATTAGACTCTTGAGGCCAGCCCCGCGACCGCCTAGGCTCTTCGTTGGCCTCCATAGCTCAGAGATAGCGCGCCCCCTCCTCCCCCAAACACTCACTCCCCACTTGGGCGGCGCTTCTCTAGGGCACTGAGACACCCTGCGACTTTAAGAATCCAAGGCCAGGGCCGCGGTGGGATGGGGCGGGGCGGGGCAGGGGCTGCCCCAGGGGAGGGGGCAACGCGGCGGCTCCCGGCTGGAGAAGCCCACGGGAGCGCGGCCACCGCCCAGAGCCGCCCGGACTCAGTCGGGTTCCAAGGCCAGAAGTCCCCATTGTTCCGTAAGCGACGATTTCATCTCTACGGTGTCTTAGACTCCTGGACCACAAAAAGGAGGGGAGGAGCGGGAGTGCCAAAAGCCCGCCATGTTTGCTCTGTGCCGGCCGCAGTCTGAGCTCTGAGGTTACCCCCAGCGCGCTCCACTTCCAGTTCTTCCTTCCTCCTTGCCGCTTCTCCTTCCCTGAAGTTCTAATCTGCTGCCCTTGCAGCCCCGGCCCGCTTCTTGAAGCCATTCTCCACCTTCCCCGACTCTGCGCCCCTTGCGCCCCAGCTCCTTGCTCTGGCCCAACCCCCATCAGGGACGCAGCCGGTGGCACCAGGACTCCTGAGGATCCCCCCAGACGGGCCTCCGGAGAATCCCGGGAGCGCTGCCACGCAGCCTGCAAACTACTAAGACCCCGCAGTGTCTGCGGTCTGGCCCAACCAGGGGGAGAGGAAGGAGCCGGAGCCCAACGCGGTCCTGGGAAGGAAGGTCTATCTAGAGACCGTGCCTCCGTTCTCACTTGGAGGCTCCGGGGAGCTGCTGCTCAGAGACCTGCCTGCTCTTTCTTTTCTTGAAACATATTGCCTCCCCCGCCCCGCCCGGCCCCAAGCCCCAGGGCGGAATGTAACTTCTTGTAATGTGGCAATCACTGACAAACACGTCCCCGAGAGGGGAACTCCCGCCAGGGGGGCCTTGGAAGGACTTGGGGTCTCTGCGTCCGCCCGCGCTGGTGTGTTTAGGGAGAGGGGGGCGGGGCAGCGGGTGAAGCTTGCGGGTCAGATCCCAGGGAGGGAGGGAGGATTTGTCGGGGAAAGGCTTTCCTGGAGCTGTTTTGGGTGACTTGATTCTGCCAGAGCCCGCGAGTCTCCGGAGAGACTAGTCGGACCTGGCCAGGGGCGCGCAGGAACCCGGGACCGCAGGAACGCATCCCACCCACCCGCTTCCCGGATCCGGGGCCCCAATGTCGAATGCAAAGGGGCCTATATTTTAGGAGGAAGAGAGGATCTATAGCTTCATTCTTAAAGAGATCCAGACCCGACAACAGGTTTAAGGCACTGTTGGTCGCTGTTGCCGGAAGGGAAAGCAGCTGGCTTGTGACTTTTGAGCGAGCGCCTTGGACTGGGACGCGGCGGAGGGAGGCCAGAGGTGGTGTCGGAGTGGGGGCAGGGGGCGTGTGTGTGTGGGGGCGTTTGGTTGCTCCTTGGTTTTACAGTCAGGGAGGACGACTTTTTAGAAAGGCAAGGGGGTTTTCTGCTCCCCGACATCATTCTTCGCGAGGGCTTCTAACTGTGGAGGGGACCATCGACCACTTCCGCATTCCTCTTTTTACCTCCCTTTGCCCATTCTCCCCCCTTCAACCACAAAACTGTAAACAATGCTCCAGTCTTCCCGCACTCTCTCCGCCTCCATCAAACCTGATACTTCCCCCCAAATTCGCCCCACCAGTCTCGGAAATCCTTACACAGGACGGATATTCACAATTTTCACAAGTAATCCTGAAAGAAGGCCGAGGGGAAGCCTCCTAAACGGTCCCACATTGCAGCAGCCGCGCTGATTAGGCCCGGGATCCGTTCCCTTTCTTCTCTGCCCTCCCCTGCCCAGGAGCGGCGGGGAGGGCGGCGGGAACTCGAGGCTGCAGGAGGGGGTGTGTCTACGCCCGGCAGAGTACCCAGGGCCGGTTGGCCCGCGGCGGAGCGCGCGCTGGGGTTGTGGGGGAACAGGAATGGGAGGAAAGAAGGTGCGGGCGCGCCCCGGCTGCCTGCCTTAGAAATTGGAACTCAGTGCCAGCGCTCCGCTGGAGTTCCGAGCAATCCTGCCAGGAGGTGGAGCGGAATGGGCCCGGCACCCCTCACTCTTTGGCTTCCCTCCCCGGCTTCCCAGCGCTTGTCACATCCTGTCTCTGGTCTGATACTTCACGCGAGCGAATGGAAAGGGGATTACAATGAAGATTTATGTGTGTTCCGAGTGCGGCTAGTTTCCCAGTGTAGGGAGACGAGATCGCTGCTTCCCATTTTCATTTTTCATTCGCGCTTTGGGGAGTGCAGGCAGGCGCGGGGGGAGCGAGTCTGCGCTGTGGCGGGCTGATCACAGGGCTCTGCGTCTCCCGGCGGGCCGCAAGACTGTGAGAAAGGCTTGCCAGCGCCTCGCCCCCGGCGGGGCTGGAGCCAGCCCCCGCCTCCCCAAGCCCGGCTTTGTTTCTCCCCTTGCTCACCCCTCCCCCTTTCCGCCTCCTCACTTCTGGGACCCCAGCGCATCCTCGCTTTTCCTTCTCCTTGCCCTTCTCATCTGCGGAAACGCCCCCTTCCTCTGGCCCCTGCACCCTCCTGCCCTCTGCTTCCCCGACATCCCGGGAAAAGACGCGCCTTGGCCCGGCCCGACCCCGCCGCCGCAGGGGTGCCAGGTTCGGTGACTCCGGCGAGTCTGTGGGGCCTCGGCCCACCCCGGAGCTGGAGCCTCCCGCCCTCCCGGCTCCCAGGCTCGCTCATGCCAAGGCCTGTTGCGTGATTCCAACTTGGGCTGACATTCCCTGCCCCGGGCGCTCCGGCGTAGGCCTCTTAATCATCTTGTCTGCTGCAGATCCTCGACACCAGCCAATTTACTGCCCCGTCTCTCCTTGCTGGTTTCAGGAGGGGGAGGGGAGTGCGCGCAAAGGAGAGGAGGGCACAGTCAGCCGCAGGAGGAAGGCTGGCACCAGCTATTGGCACTCATAGAAAACCATGGAATTTGGGGCTGGCAGGAGGGAGGACAGGAATGGGGGGGGGTCTGCTAGGCAGCAGCTGCTTAGGGAAATCAGAATCTCGGTGTCAGTGAGCTTCAGCCCAGGCCCCCTAGCCTGGGAAAACTCTGCAGAAATGCAAATGGACACTAGGTTGTGTAGTTCTCCCTGCCTTCCCCAGAGCCCCAAATCCCTGGATCATACTCTGTTGTAAAGCAGGCTCGGTGCAGGACCCAAAACAATCTGACCAAAAAGTCAGGGTTCCTCTCAGGATGATGCCACTGAGCCTAGGAAAACCAGACATGGTTTTTGGCAGAGGTGCGTTGAAGACACACAACAAAGATGGCCAGAATTACCATCCTCGAGGAGAGGAGGCCTAGATATGGCAAGCAGGGCTTTCTGGTTTGCCCCCTGCCCCCATTCCAGGGGAGCTTGTTCCCTTCAGAGGGGATGCCTGAAGTTCATGCTTCTATGTTGGAAAGGGCTGGAGGTCTCCCAGTCCTAGAGTGCTGCTCTTCCACACAAAATGAGGTTGGAAAGGCCTCTGGGTAACTCTGGGCCTCATAATTTCAGGCATAAGTAAAGTCTCCTTGTTTGGGAGCATTGGGATTAAACAATGTACTACGAATAGCAAAAATGCATTGAGTGCTTACTATGTGTCAGGCACTGTGGAACATCATTGCCACATTAAATGCTCACAACTCTGAGATGGCTGTTATTATTATAAAACCCTATCTTATATATCTGCAAACTGCAGCACAGAGAGGTTAAGCGAGTACCCCAAAGTTACACGGTTAGTAACTGAAGCCAGGAAGCTTCCAACTGTAGGCCCCAGGGCTTTCAAGAAAAGGGACTTTGCAGGGGATGCTAGAAAGTACGATCACTTCCAAAGCTGGAAGCTAGTTGGGTCGGACCCAAGGTGGAAAGCAGAGCTGAATGATGTGTGGACCTTTCCCCTTGGAGACTGTGATGGAAGGATGCCACTCCCATGGCAACGTGCATCAGTCTCCGTGTCAGTGTGCATGAGTGTGCATATGTGAGTTTGTATGTCAATATGTGTGAGTGTGCATTAACTTGTGTCGTGTTCATGTGTGTGAGTGTAAGAGTGTGATTCAGTATGTGTGTGTGACTGAGTGTGTGTAATAGTATAGATGTGAGTGCGAGATTCACAGTGTGTGATCGCATGTGTGCTGGTGCAGCCCTGTGCGCCTGTGTCGCCCTGCATTCCAGAGCAGCCAACCGAGTCTCCCGAGGGCCCGGGTGACTCGCTGAGTCCTCGGCTCAGCCAGCCCTAGAAGGGCTGCAGGGCAAACAGAAGGGAGGGTCCAATGTAGGGGTCTGACCCCGGCTTCAGCAGCTCTTAGGCTCCAACTGCAGGTTCCCGGCGGCGTCGCGGAGGAACTGCCTGGCCAACACCGGGGGCGCGGGGGCGACAGAGACCGCCCAGGCGCTGGGCGATGGCGCCAGCGCCGGAGGGGCCCGCCCGGCGGAGGCTGGAGCCGCCGGGCGCTGACTGACTCACTGCGCCGCGAGCTGGCGAACCCCGCGCCGGACGCGGGTGGGGGCAGAGCTTCAACATTCCTCCGGGGTCCCTGAACCGAGTGTGCCCGTCCTCTTCTAGCCGCACTGGCAGCCTCCGAAAGATGTAAATGTCACTCTTGGCTGACCAGGTTCCCCCGCCTGGGCAGCGGCTGGAGCTTCCGGGTCGTGACACCATGGAAAAAGCGCACACATCCAATGAAAACAATAATTTATTTAAATAATCTCTTCATATTGTAAAATCAACATTAAGAGCTTGTTGTTTTCATAATAAATAACCCCAAAATACCTTTCATTTCAAGAACAAAGACTTTAGGATAAGATAAAACAAATCCAGATCAGTAGCTTAGTTTAACTGAGAAAAAATTTTAAGGGAAAATAAACCGGACGGTGAGATAACTGCTAAACCGCAGTTTTCACAAGTGGGGGTTTACAAAAAAGTCTGAAAAGATGAGTATTTTTATACAAATAAATTGGTGGGAAAATCTGCACAGACACCTTTATTTACAAACTCTATGTCGAAGTCCAGGCTAATAATCCTGAATAGATTTTAAAAAAGATAATTTAAACACTTTTTTTTTTGCAGTGTCCACATATTAAAAAATCACTTTTTTCAACATCAAAATGAGGTCATCCGCAAAGGCACCTAAACTTTTAAAAAAATAAAAATAAAAAAACTCCACTGGTGATGGATGAGGAGAGAGCTTAGGGAGCGTTCCTGGGGGACAGCTAAGGCGGGGGAGAGATGGGGCTTCCAGGGCTGGAACCCGCAGAGCAGAAAAAAAGCGGCGGACCGCCGAGGTCAAAGGGGTGTTGGGGGCGGGCGGGTAGGCAGGACCCCGGAGGTCAATAACCCTGGCCGGCTGCGCTGAGCCTGGGGGCGGGCAAGGAGAAAGGAGCCTCAGATTGCTGGGGAAGCCTCACGGGCGGGGGAGGCGTCCCTCTCCGGGATTCAGCAAGCGGCCCGCGGCGAGGAAGGCGCCGGCCGGCCTCGCGGGGCGGAGAGGGGAGGGGAGTCAAGTCTTGAGGCGGGGCTCAGGTCGGAAAGGCGGCCCTGGCCCCGCGGCCTTCACCACGCCGCTGCCGGGGTCCTCCAACAGAGGAGCCTTCTAGATCCCCGCCGCTCGGTTGCCCCACGAAGGAGCAGGGCCTGCGGCAGGCCCTGCGGGGCTGCAACCTCCGGGAGGGGTGCGTGCCGTCGGCGGGCCTGCCGGAGGGACCCTTCGGCGAGCACTGAGGATAACGGGTCTCCGCTCTCAGTCTCTGGCACAGTCTCCCCGGGGTTAGAAAATCGTCCCCGCGCTCACCGGGGCGCCCCCGCCGCCATGGTGGTGGTGGTGATGGTGGTGCGGCTGCGGGGTCTGCGCGGGGTGCAGCAGCGGCGCCGCCGCCTGCAGGTGTGAGGCGGAGCCCGAGGCCTGGTGGTACCACGGGTAGTTGCCCAGGAAGGCTGAGGCCGCGCTGCTCGGGCTGGAGCCCGAGCTGCCCGCGCCGCTACCGCCGCTGCCGGGGCCGCCGCCGCCCCCCATCCGCTGCGGCGCGAAGTCCCAGGAGGCTGGCGCGGAGACGGGCGGCGAAGCACAGGGTGGCGAGGCGCTGGCCCCAGGGTGCTGCTCCGAGGGGATCTCACCGCTTTTCCACATCTTCTTGAACTTGGATCGGCGGTTCTGGAACCAGATTTTGACCTTGGAGGAAAAAGGACCCGCGCGTTAGTGAAGGAAACTCGGCACCGGGCATGGGAGGGAAGGAAGCGTAGCAAGATCACCAGCAAGAGGTGAGCACCGGGCACCCTGGGCAGGTGGGCGGGTCACGTGCCGAGGCCTCGTAGGCTGCCGCGGCTCCCACTCCATTGCGTGGTCATCTCAAAAAAGTCCAAGACAGCCGGTGTGCGTGCACAGTGGTGGTGGTGACAGCGGCAGGGGGTCAGAGGGCCAATTATTTTACCCGCTTCATCAGTAGCGCGCGGAAAGACAACATGGTACCGGATTTCTGCCCACCCTGTCCTCCCTCTGGGAGATTTCGGCTTCGAGTGTCGAAGTTTAGGCCGCTCAAGGCGCGGGCTTCGAAATCTTTAAAATTATTTAAAAAATATTTTTGAAAAACACTGTCCTGAATCCGCCTGCTTCCCGGCCGTCCTAGACCAGCGCCCTCTTCGTCCCTCCCAGGCCGCGAGCCCTCACCTGAGTCTGGGTGAGGCCCAGAGACGCCGCCAGCTCGGCTCGCTCGGGCAGTGCCAGGTACTGAGTCTTTTGGAAACGTCGCTGAAGAGCCGCCAGTTGGAAACTGGAGTAGATGGTGCGGGGTTTCCGGACTTTCTTTGGCTTACCGTTCACTATCCGGATTTCAGGCTCGAGGTCCTCTTTCTCTGTAACGAAACGGAATTGTAAGAACCGCGCAACCAAGGGAGCCCAAGAGTTCTCTCCCGCAGAGAGGCCGGGCTTGGGACGAGTCCGGAGCCGGGAGGCGGGCTCTTAGGTGCAACATCGCAACGCGCGGACGGGTGCCGCCATCGAACCCGGGAGTTTGGCCTTCCAGCAAAGGGGGAGACGGGCACACACCGAAGAGAAAGCAAAAGCAGGTGGCAAGGAAATGAGGTTGCCATGAGGCCTGTACAGCGCGGCCCCTGAGGTCACCGGGTCCGACCAGCTGAAGACCGTGGGACGTACTCGGTGACCCTCGGCCGACTGGAGGTTGAGAAGGGTAAAGGGAGCTGGGCGGGCCGGGAGCAGGTAGCGTGAAAGGCCACGGCTCCGGAGGGGTTCCCGCGCCAAACATTTCAATCTCACCCGTCCTAGTAGTTAGACCGACTTGGTACCCTGGACGCCAGCGTTATACATACCAGGTTCGTTGTTGGCGGGGGACGAACTGGTCCCGTAGGGCGCGTAGGAGGTGTAGGCGGCGGTGTAGCCCAGGTCGTATCCGCTCTTGGCGGAATAAGGGACGTTGTTGAGGCCGCTGGCGTGGTACTGGTAGGAACCCATGTGCGCGTAGGGCGAGCCCCCGCCGCCGCCGCCGCCCGCCGGGTGCTGCTGATTGGTGTAGTAGCTGCTGTCGGTAGCTGTGGACACCGGGAGGGTGGGTGGGCGACTCCTGGGGCTTGTGGAGGTTGCTGCTGTTGCTGCCGCCGGGGCCAGCGCCGCCGCCGCTTGGGGGCTGCTGGTGCTGGTGGTATGTGCTGGAGGCCGTGATCTGGGTCGAATGCATATCAGCCACCAGACTGTCAAAGACTCCAGTCATCCTGGCCCGGGACGGGAAAGAGCAGGGGTAGCGGGCGCAAGGGGGAAAGCGAGGCGCCTCCTCCGTCTCTCCGGGTCCCTTCTAGCAGCCAATGTAATTACGAGTGGGGTGGGGTGGGGAGGAAAACAAGAAATGTGGCAACGGTCTAGGCAACTCCTCCTCCGGGGGAGGCGATCACCGTGCACTGCTCGGGACAGCTGCCGCCGGCCGCATCCTTTCTCCGCCTCTCGGCCTGCTCGGCTCCTTGCCCAGTGCCAGCTCGGGCGGGGGGCGGGCAGTGGAGGGGGCAGGGGTGGCGGGGCCGGACCGGGGATCCGGGAGGCGGGAGCAGGTGAGCAGCCCGCAGCTGCTTTACGGTGGTCTGTGGGGCGGGCTCCAGCAGGCTAGGCATTTAACACTCGTCACGTGAGCGCAGGCGACGTCACCTAGCAACAGCCAATCATAAGCCCAAGCCCGCGAGGCTACTGGCGCACAAGAACGTAGAGCAGGGGGCGGGGGGTGTCACCGGGCTGGCGTTTGTGGCTGCTGTGGTCGCGGGTGCAGACAGGCTGCTGCTGGACGTGAGCAGCCAGGCGAGGGGCTGGGGGTGGGGTGGGGAGTTAGGGTGGCTGGCGGCAGGAGGACTGAAGGCGTGAAGACGGAGACTGGCGTTTCCCATTCTGTGTACAAGTGTACAACCAATTCAAGTGATTCGTACCTTCATGTCTGAGGCCAGCTTTCAAACATTAATCAAAATAAAGCGGTGGGGAGAGCTGGGCCAGCTCTAGCTCCGCTTTTCCTCGAAGTTCCTGGCACTTAACTCTTGTCAACCACTGGGCATTTAACATAAATCAATTGATTTAGATTATCCATAAACCACGTACTGTATAATACCTGCTTCCTAACCAACCCGCAGGGATATTAGGACAATTAATTAGATAATATTTAAACGATTTGTCCTTGTTGCTTGAGAGAAAAGCTATTTAAATTCAAAGGTATTGCTAATGACATACTATTTGACATCATTTTCCCTTGTACTTTCCTGACACGCGGAAACTGAGTACTTTACGTATGTTAGATAGCTAACTGACATCCCAAAAGCCATCATGGGGAGTTCCTTTCTAGGTTGGAAAGCTAGACCAGACTGACCAGATGGCCTTCAAAATTCATTCTAGCTCTAAATTCTATGTTTTTGCGAGAAGGAAATAGAATAATACTTAGGTGAGAGTCATCTCGATCTTGGCCAAGTTACAGAAACAGATAGAAAAAGTTTTATCTTGTGCATTTAACCGCTTCATAGCTTGTTTTTTTTTTCCACTTTAGGACCCTCTTCCACCCTATTATTGCAATTTCTTCTTTGAATAGGAAGTGGCGACCTAATTTATATCTCTGTTTCCTGGTGGTTGGTAACCGTGGTCCAGAGTTAAGGGAAACTCGCATGTACTGGACTCCAAATCCGCAGTTGCTGCGGCAGTGCCTGCCTTGTGGCGCCACCTGCTGGGGGTGTGCGTGGTTGCCGCGGGCCTTGTAGACGGTCTAATCATGTTTAGGCGCCAGCCTCTGAAACCCCCCAAAAGAACAAAATAGTAATTAAAAGCCACAAAATTGTGCTAGTGCGCGCCATCTGAAGCACCCCCTTCCTAAAGACATAGCAAGTCGCTGAAAGAACTTGTTACAACAACTGCCTAATGGAAAACCAGTTGATACTTTGAAAAAATATGATCTTTGGTCTTCCCCAGAAAAACCAAGTGTGTAATTAAAACTACAGCATCCACACAGTTCAGCCTCTCGGAATAATGAGGAAGGTAATCCGCCTTCAAATCTGCCTGGATTTAGTTCCCAGCCTTTCTTCTGGTTAAGGAAGGCCCCTAATGGATAAGGGTGAGCTGATTAGCAATGCTCACCACGGGACCACGGTGCCTCATGGTTGAACTCAGCCTGCTGCTTTGTGGGAACCAGTTACAAAATTAAGCTCTTGATATTTAATCAAGATTGCCTTTTGGTGTCTTGACTCCAAATTCCAAGTCTTTCTGTCACCACAATGGTAGGTAGCTGTTTTGACCTTATACAGAAACTTTCTCTCCCCTGAAAATAAAATATGAAAGATCCAATTGCCATCCTCCCGACTTCTCTCTGCTCCTTTGTTCCCACCCCAAGCATGTCCTCCAGACTTTTTCATGGTGGTAAATGTGTTGTATTTTATTATCTATGAGAACCTCCGCTAGTAGCCTAAAGTGTAGGTCA
>NW_017731616.1:2145618-2155548 GCF_001890085.2 Hipposideros armiger
ACTTTTGTTACTGTATAACCTTGGGAAAAGGACTTAATTTTTTTGTGCTTCATCATTAGCATCTGTAGACTGTGAGTAATAATAACTTCCTTCTGAGCTTATTGCCTGGGAACACATCATCACACCTTTTCTTGTTTGCTGCCTGGGTTATCTAAAAAACTGGGCATTCTCTGGCCTAGGCTTCCCAGATTTTAAGAGGCTGAGGCGAGGGTGTTGTCCCATTTTCTGCTCCAGGGTTTAGGGAAGCCATTTCCAGGCGTTGGTGATGAGGCCAGACATAGCTGCTGGGCTCCAGTGGACCAGGGGTGTTTGGGCCTGGGCCCCCAGATGGCAGTGGATGGTCCAAGTGCATTTGGAAGAGGACAGGCGCTGGGTATGCAGGGAGCACACTGGGTTGCCTACAGCACTGAGTTTAGGAAGGCTCTTAAGCTGCTCCTAACCCCTGTGCATTGCATTACCCTCATTCAGTCCGCTGGGCAGAGTCCCATTGTGCCAAGCTCTAGGTAGCTTCCCTGTGTGACATACCCAGGTTGCTTCTGCTCATCTCTCTGAAAATTGAGAGAGGGGTGTGGGGGGGGAGCCCTCCCAGATATTTACAGGGAACTGACTGTCCCTCTGGGTAGCTATGCTCTCTCCCTCCATCCTTTTCAAATCAAAGGAAATATTGTTTAGAAAATTACTAGGCGGGGCTGGCCTAGTGGTGCGTTGATTAAGAGCTGGCTTGGGATGCCAGAGGCCCCCGGTTCGGATNTCTTTCTATAGTGACCTGAGAGGAGGTAAGGGGGAGCTCACACTGGGTTTGGAGGAATAGAGATGCCTCAGCCTTAGGGCACCTTCCTTCCGCTTTTCTGCTTCCGGCTTTTCTCTCTCCCCCTGGGCATTCTTTTACTCCACAGGGACCTGGAGAAGGATGGGGAAAGGAGGAGAGCGCAGTGTCTCTGCTCTGGCGTTATGTTTCAGTTCCCATCGCTGAAGATATTCCCGCTTTGGATCCCGTGCCCACCAGGTTGTCGCTGCGGCCCTTGACCTGGTCACCGAGTCTCACCGTTTCCTCCTGTGGGAGCCGCATGGCACCCGTCGCCAGGCAGGGACGGAATCATCATTCCCATTGTACGGATGAATACTGAGGCTCAACGGCAGGCGCGACTTCCTTTGAGTAAGGTACCCTCTCTTTCTCTGTTGCCATAGCGCAGAGTATTTACTGTGAGCTTTGGTTGAACAGCTCCGGGTCTCCAGCAGACGGCGAGCGCCCTGAAGAACACGTCAGCTGCGCCTTGCTTTCAGTCCTTTGCCGGTGCCACCCCCCCTCCCTTCCCCCCATACCTCGTTGGCCTGGGTCAGGATTTCAAGACATCGCCTGTCCCAGTGCATTGTCGCTCCTTAATCATTGGGTGTCCTCCGTTACACAGAAAGACGACCCTGAGAGGTAAGTGTGTGGTGGGCAGGGAGCGCAGGGTGGGCGCCCGGGGCCTTTAGTGTGTAGAGGGGATAGGCCAATTCTCACTCGCCTACCCCACGCGGGGGTCACACATGTTTTGGTGGGACTGCCCGGTGTTCCCACTTTGCACTCTCTCATCGATGGTCCCGGGGACACCGGTTGCCGGGCCATTGGTCTGAGAGGCATTCTTTCATGTTTTCATCCCCGAAATTGTAGCTCTAGAAACCTGCACTTTCTGAATCTCTTTGCGGTTCGTTCTAGAACTCAACGACATTGGGAGAGAGTGGGGATTTAGTTTATGGGAGGCTCCCTTCTCCCCCTTTCCAGGCCCAGACCAGTGGTGCTCTCCTTCCTTCTTCATTGGCCATTGCGTCTTCTTGGGGACAACTCTCACGCAATCCTTCCTCATTGCTAGTGTCCTCAACATGGTTTTCTCCGCTTGCCCCTAGCGTGGTCTCCAGGGACTAGGGATGCAGTCAGCTCCTACCAGCCAGCCTCTTTGGCCCTTATATAGACGGGATCCCTGACTCTGGGATCTGCGTCCTTGGATTCCACTTTTTTTTTTTTCCTTGCACCGACTAGGTGAGAGGACATAATGAAAACTCTTCTGGGACCACGACTTGGGGCCAGGGTCCTGAGATGGCAGAAACGGCTGTGCAGAGTGTGGCTGGCATTGGAATCCTCTGCCCTGAGCTACCTTGGCAGTCCCCCAGCTGCATCCTCAAGTCTCCTTTGCCTTCAGCTGAGAGACTGTCTCAGATTTCCCCGTCTTTAGCGGCCCCCACCTCCCCCATGAGCTTGAGGGTCTCAGCCACCTTCCCTCCCGCCTACTGTGTCAGGTACTGTGCCGGGTGCAGGAGAGGTCCTGTCNCTGGGAAGAGCGCAATGATAATACCAATATGGGCCAGTGAAGCAACGTCCTCCACAACTAGACTGAAGAACAAAAGGACAGCAACTTGTCTGTTCACCTTCCCCAATTCCCCAATGCTGTTCCCTCCCCCAATTCCCCAATAAAAAATCTAAAAAAAAAAAAATCCTTGTATGCTAAATCCATCATCTGAGTCATCTTAGTGTTGGTCTTTATTGATTGCAACTTATTTATTGGTTGCCCATCATTATTGGGTTGTAAAATGAAATTAGTGAGTTGTACCTAGCATTAAAAGGTTTATATATATAAAAAAGAATGAAAATAGCAATGTGCATGAAAAATTTATTTATACACATGTATATATAAACACATATGTGTTCAAAGTTGTTATGTAAAATGTATTTTTTTTTATTGTGATTATGGTCGAAAATGCTTGAAAGCCACCAGTTATAATAAAAGACAGATATGGAATGGGATCTATTTCAGAAGACCTCAAATTCTTACAGCCAGAGTTTCCCTGAGAGAAACAAATGTATCTACAAATCTGGTGAGCTCTTTTTTTTCAAAGGAGTAAAAAGAGAAGGTAAAAGCACTTGATGGCTTGCCAAAGCTTGGCTCTCTACATCAGAATCTCTAGGATTCTGAAACTAATATAATATTGTATGTTAGCTATATTTTAATAAAACTCTTGAAAAAAAAAGAATTTCTAGGACTCTTGTTAAAAGACTAAAATGGTACTTCCTGGACCTAGCTCAAAGGACCCCAGGGCAGAGCAGGAGAAATCTGCTTTTAACAAGTTCCCCCAGGTGATCCTTCGCAAAGGAAGGTTTGAGATCAGAAGCTTAGAGATTAGCATCTGAGAAAGAAATGATAATAATAGCTACTATTCATTGAGCTTTGACTTGAATAACTGAAGCCAGAGAGGTAAGTAATCCATCTGAGATCACAACTTCGAAGTGTTGGGCCTGAGACTCTAACTAGGACCATCTGGCCCTAAGCCCTAACTCTGAACCACTGAGTGGAGCAGGGTCTAAGACATCAAATCTGCAGAGAGGCAGGAAAGTTGATTACACCAAGCAATGGCTTGGCGGGGCTCCATTCCATTAGCTGTGCGACCTCAGGCAGATTTCACAAGTTCTCTGGGCTTTGATTTTCTGTAAAATGAGAGTCCAATGACACATTCTTCTCAGGTGTTGGAGGGGTGTACACTGTGTTCCATGTTGGGAGAGTATTATTGTTTTTTGTGTTCTGTCCTTTTTTCACACTCTGCCCTTTTTTCAAATGGTGGTAGTAATGAAGGGGGTGTTGGGGAGACCATTGGCCCTTTTGCAGCCAAACTTGGGGAAAGAAGACTTCAGGGGCTAGGAGGAGTGGAAGCCCACTCTGAGAATACAAGCCAGTCTCCTGGGGTTGGCAGGCAAGGACAGGAGGATGCAGAGGGCTTGTTTGGGCCTGGGAGGGGCTTCTGGGACGAGCTGCAGAAGGCCTTCGTAAGGTTTCCCTGCACTCATCATGAGATCAGGGCAGTCTGCTACGGACTTGGTGAAAATGTACATCCAAAGCCAAGGAACTCCATTTCTCTCCTCACTAGGATATTTTGAGGATTTTTTGTATTTTGAAGTACATCAATCATTTCAAGTGGGCAAAGAATCATTTGCTTACTTAATTGTCATGTTTACATAGCATTTGTTTTATAGTAAGAATCTAAATTCCAAATGTGGTTATAAAATTAGCCTCTACTCAAACTGGTAAGTGCATTCAGATGAAGCTTAATTTTAAAGCATATATTTGCATATTGAGGCTTTGGTGAGCCAACTTTTAGAGTATGATTTCCAGAGCACTGGTTTTCTAGTGTTCTGAGAATGTGGCACTTCTTTCGAATTGCTTTTGTTGGCCTGGAAACCTTAGTTGAATTGATATAAGGCTTAACAAAATGGAGAGGATACAAATTAAACGTTAGTTATAATACAATACTTTTTCAAGTCATTTTTAGAATGTTCTTGGGATACTTTAGAATCCAAATGTCACCATTTTGGAATAATGTGCTAAAGATACTTATTCTACAGCTCATTTGCATTTAAATCAATAGGCGTGAGAACTTAAAATAACAATATGAGAATTTGCCAAGTCAGAAAGAGATGGCTTCTATTTTCTATTGATACCTTCATGCAGAAATCAAGCTGTATTAATATACTTATTACAAGTCTAACAATTTCAGAGGGACTTCTATAGTTATATAAAATGAGGTTGATTTGTTTATTTTAAAACTTTCTTTATTAAGGAAGACAACACATGGAGAAAAGTGCCTAAAACACAAAGTAAGATGGGAGCAGCTGGGTGACTCAGTTGGTTAGAGCGTGTACTCTTAACAACAAGGTTGCCAGTGTGACTCCTGCATGGGATGGTGGGCTGCGCCCCCCGCAACTAGATTGAAAACAGTGACTGGACATAAAGCTGAGCTGTGCCCTCCACAACTAAGACTGAAGGACAGCAGCTAGCCTTGGAGCTGATGGGTCCTGGGAAAAAACACATTGTTACCCAATAATAAAAAAAAANAACAAAGATCAATCAATGATATATTGCCCGTTTTGTTTGATAAACTTTTGCCATCTTTCAGTGAGCTTCAGAATTCCTCGTTCATAGAAGGACCTGTCTTTATTTGCGGAAACTGAACAAGGTGCTGATTTACAGCCTCATCTGAATTGAACGTTATACCATGCAAGGAGTTTTGAAGAGAGCGAAACAAGTGGAAGTTTGATGAGTATGGTGGGTGTGGCAACACATCCCATCCAAGCTCCAATAATTTTTGAAGGGTGATCAAACTTGTGAGTGGTCTCGCGTTGTCGTGATGGAACACAACTCCTTTACAATTAACAAGCTCTGGATGTTTCTGGGTGATGGATTCATTCAAACTGTCCAATTGCCAACAATACACATTTGAATTGATTGTTTGGTTCCTTGGTAGGAGCTCGAAAAACACGAAACCTTTAAAATCCCACCAACGCTGAGATTGCATAATCTTCCTCTGATGAATGTCTGCTTTCAATGTCGTTTGAAGCGAATCATGATGTCGGGACCAAGACCGTTTGTGCACCACATTGTTGTAAACATTCCACTTCTCATCACCAGTTATCAGCCGCTTCAAAAAAGGATTGTTTTCCTCACGTTTAATGAGCATATTGCAGATGTTTGTACGCACTGTCAAATAAACTTCTTTGAGTTCATGTGGAACCCAAATATCGAGCTTGCTTATGTATCCCAGCTTCTTCAGGTGGTCGTGAATGCTTGAATGATAGATGTTCAATATTTCTGCAGTCTCTCATGTCGTGTAATGTGGATTTGACTTGATCAATGGCTTTATCGATGGGCCTTCCTGACCAAGGAGTGTCGTTGAGATAAAAGTCACCAGCACAGAATTTCATGGACCATCGTTGGCACTGACGTTCTTGTAGAGCATTGTCACCATAAACTTTATGCAACTTTTCACAAGCTTGACACGCGTTCTTCCCTTTATGGAAGTAAAACAGTAAAATATGGCAGAAATGCACAGTTTGGTCTTCCATTTTCAATTTGTTGTAAAATCTCCCAAACTCAACCAAATTGCTCAGTTTTTATTATAATGAAGCTAGAACAGTCAGCTGTCAAATGACATAACATAGACGCGCATGACTCTAGTATTTCCAAAAACGAACTAGCGCTATCTGTTGCAAAAATGCGTCATGACTTTCCCAACAACCCAGTATTTTCTATATTGGCTTTTTAGTTCTTATTCTCTGCATTTTTGTTTTGAGTGGTTGCTCTAGGGATTATAATATACATCCTTAAGTTTTTAGAGTGTACTTAGAGTTATAGTACCACTTTACATAAAATGTAAAAATTTTGCAACCATACAGTTTCATATATCCCAATTCTTTATGCTGGAGGTCAACAAATGGTGGGTTTTAGGCCAGATCTTGCCCAAAACTTGCTTTTGTTTCATTGAAATATACACCCATTTATTTAAGTATTGTCTATGGCTGCTTTTATGTTATGATGGCAGAGCTGAGTAGCTGCAGTAGAGACTATATGGCTTATTGAATCTAAGATATTTTCTATCTGGTCCCTTACAAAAAAAGTTTTTTGATTCCTGCTTCATGCTTGTTGTCATGTGTATTAATATAAGTATGTTAGAAATACCAAAATACTTCATAATTTTACTTTAAATAGTCATATATTTTAAAATAAATTAAGAGTAAAAAAATAGTCTTTATTTATTTACATATTTACTATTTGTGGTGTCTTTATTTCTCCCTGAAGATCTGAATTTCCATTTGGTATCATTTCCCTTTAGCCTGAATTTCTTCCTTTAGCATTTTTGTGGTATAGTTCTGTTGGTGATGAATTTTTTTAGTTGTCATTTATCTGAAAACATCTTTATTTTGCTTTCATTCTTGAAGGATATTTTCACTGGATCTAGAATTTTGAGTTCAAAGTTTTCTGTTCTTTAGACACTTTAAAGCTCTTGCATCAATGTCTTCAGGTCTCCATTGTTTCAGATGAGAAGTTGGCTATTAAAAGTATCATTGTAGTAATGAGTAATTTTTTTCTGGCTGCNCAGTGAAGCAATGTCCTCCACAACTAGACTGAAGAACAAAAGGACCACAACTTGTCTGTTCCCCTTCCCCCAATTCCCCAGCACTGTTCCCATCCTCCCAATTCCCCAATAAAAATCTTAAAAAATAAAAAGAATATATTCATGATCATTTCATTTTTCATTGAAATATATTTGACATATTACATTGTGTAAATTTAAGGTGTACAACGTGTTGATTTGATACATGTTCTAATAAGATTGCCAGTGTAGTGATAGTTAGCACCTCTGTCACATATTTATCAACTTTGAGTTTAATTTTAAATATACTGAGTTTGTTTATCAAATGATCTTTATCATTAAGCTATTGCTGTCACAAAACTTGGTAGCTTCAAACAGTAAGCATTTATCATTGTTCATAAGTCTATGGGTCAGCTGATCAGGGCTAGGCTTAGCTGATCTTGCATAAACTTGCTTATGTGTCTTGGTCGGCTGAGTGGCCTGTTGGAAACTGGCTTGTCTGGAATGGCCTCAATCACATGGCTTGTAGTTGGCTGGCTGGCATTTGGGGCGACTAGGGTGACTGGGCCATGTGTTTCACATCATCTAGCAGGCTGACATGTGCTTGTTCACATGGCAATGGCAGGGTTCTGAGAAAGGGGGGAAAATGCATGATACCTCTTGAGATCTAAGCTTGGAATTTGAACACTGTCACTTCCACTGTATGCTATTGGCCAAAGCAAGTCACAAGGCCAGCCCAGATTCAAAAGGGGAAGTAGACTTAGGATGATCTGCTCATCTTGGTTTGTCCATGGCTTTCCTGGTTTTAGCACTCTAAGTCTTTTGTCCCAGGAAACCCCTCAGTCTGGGGCAAATTGGGATGGCTGGTCACCCTAAATAGACTCTACTCTTGGTACGCAATACAAAGTCACATTGCAAAGAACATGGTTATAGGGAGGGATAAAGAATTGAGACATTTTGCAATCAGTCTACAACAATTCCTATGAGATATACTAGGAGAGGTATCAGGTATCATTTGGTTCTTAGAAGAGAGGTCTGTCTGGAAATAAATTTGATATAGTGTGTGTGTGTGTGTGTGTGTGTGTGTGTGTGTGAGATTATCTGATATTTATTGAGCAATTGAATGATGGATACTAATATAATAAATTACTTAATTTTAATTCTCACAAATTACTAGGAAAATATATATTACTTTTATTTCCATATTACAATGGAAATAGGAGTTCAAAGTATTGTTTCTTGAGATAAAAGGAAACTGATGGCCAGGGATATAGATAGAAAAACAACCAAAAGCTGGTATATGGCCCCCAATACAGCAATTTAAGGGTAATTAACACAGGGGGAATATCCTGACACACCTCGATTATGTTCTGATGGATATGATGAATTGTTAATATTCAGAATAATGAATCTTGAATAACTCAGACAAAATTGAAATATGTTCAGCATGCATTTCTAATTTAATTCCATCATGGTCAAAGAACATACTTTGTAGGATTCTAAAATTTTTAAATTTATTGAGAGTTGTTTTATGGACCATAGATTGTCTGTTTCTATGAATGTAATATGTATGCTTGAAAAGAATGTGCATTCTGTAGTTGTTGGGTAGACTCTTCTATAATGCCAGTTAAGTCAAGGTGGTTGATAGTATTGTCGAGAATTTCTACGTTTTTGCTTTTTTTGGACTTGTTCTAATAACTGAATATTATTCTAATAACTGAAGATTATTAAAATCTTCAGTAATGATTGTGTTATTTTTCTCTTTAATTCTATCAATTTTTTCTTTATATATCTTAAAGTTTTGTTATTAGGCACAAACACATTTATGACTTATGTCTTCCTGGTTAATTAAATCTTTTATCATTATGAAATGTCCCACTAGAGCTCTGGTAATACTGCCTTGAAGACTGATTTATATGATAATAATATAGCTAGTTTGTATATATTGTTTGCAGGGTATGTTTCTTTAAAAATTTTTTTTTTCTTTAACCTATCTGCCTTTATATTTAAAGTGCCAAGTGCCACATCAGTGAGTGCCCAACCAGGAGAAAGAAAGTACACAAGAATTTCAACCAGGAAAATTTAATATAAAGAATTACTAAGTAAAATTGGGGATTGGAAAATTGAGGGATTGACTAGTAAGAAGAGAAGAAAATTCTAAAGACTATAAGAATAGCAGATATAAGTAGCAGCCACTATCCCTAAGGTTGAGGTAGGGTGCCCAAAGTAGAGTTTCTCCCTCCTCCTAATGCTCCCCACCCCTTCTTGCTTTGTTAGAGTGGGTTGGGGCCATGACTTGCAGAATGACAGAGAAGTCAATGTGGTGTTGCATCGACAGAACTTGCTGGAAATCCATCCTCTGGAACATGCCAGAAACTTGCCCTCTAGGGTGCTGAGGAAAGTTATTCATGCAAAGGAAATCTCACTGGAGGTAGTTTCTGCTATGAAATGACCCAGGGGGTGCTGGAGACGCTGCTGGCTGCTGGGTGCCCCTGATCATTGTGCACTGCAAGAGCTGGATGCTAGAGAAGCTGACAGTGTTATAGGTGTTGGCTGAGAGAGCATTCTGAAACCAAGAAAGAAAATCCCCTCTTTCTGCAATGTTTCTGCAGTGCTCACCACTGACAAAGCTTAGTATTGTGACAGGTGGCAAAGGGAAAGATTTTAAAGAACCCAGATCCTTTTTGTAGAGCCCGCAATGAAAGGTAAATTTGGGGCTGAGAGACAATATATTGATACCTGGAATAAGTATGTCTCTTGTATAAAGCAAATAGTTGGGTCTTGCTTTTCTATTGCGTCTGATAATCTCTGCCTTTTAAATGGACCGTTTGGTCCATTTATATTTAATATAAATCATTTGAATTTAGGTCTATCATTTTGCCATTCATTTTCTATGTGTGTGTGTGTGTGTGTGTGTGTGTGTGTGTGTGTGTATTGTTATTATTGTTTTTCTGTTTCTCCTTCATGGTTTTATTTTAAGTCAATTGTGTATTTTTTAGAATTCCATTTTATTGGGTTGTTGGAAAAGTCATG
>NW_017731616.1:2162743-2172645 GCF_001890085.2 Hipposideros armiger
GTTCAGCATCTTAGCTGTAGAGGGCAGTGTCACTGGCCCTCACATGTGGGATCCAAACCGGGGCCCTCTGGCGTCCCAAGCCAGCTCTTAACCAACGCGCCACTCGGCCGGCCCAAATTATTATTTTTCTTTAACACTGCAGAATGTATTTTGTATGTCTTTTTTTGCTTGACGCTGTTTATAAGATTTATCCACATTGTATGTGTAATTTGCTAGCATATGATAGTCTAATATGTAAATATGCATATCATAATTTGCCCATTCTCTTATTGACAGACATTGGATTGCATTGAGAATATTTTTGTGGACCAGACCAGTGGCTCAGTTGATTAAGAGCTTGAGCTCTGAGTGACAGGGTCGCTGGTTCAAACTCCCACATGGGATGGTGGGCTACACCCACCCACAACTAAGATTGAACACAGCACCTTCAGGAGCTGCCGCTGGGTGGCCAGATGGTGACTGGACTTGGAACTGAGCTAGCTGCGCCCTCCACAGCTAAGATTGAAGGACAACAACTTGGCTGTTCCCCTTCCCCAATTCCCAATAAAATCTTAAAAAAAAAAAGAATATTTTTGTATATTCTTATGTATATTCTTGTATATGTCTCTAGGTACATATCCATGCATTTCTGTCAGATATGTACTTAGGAATAGAATTCCTGGATCACAGGACATGTGTATCTTATACTTTGGTAAATAATTTCAAATGGTTTTCCTAAGTTGTTGTGGTGTGTATTTGTGTAATAGATTTTTTTTTAAATGTGGCCAAAAAGCAATGAAAAATAAAAAAATGTAGAATAAACAAGAAATAAAAAAAAAAAAAACGTGGCCAATATAGAGAAATAAAAGGTAAAATAAATCATTCTTCAGTATGCATCTGTTTGTTAATTTTTGTCATTAAAAACGGGGTAGTGTGACCGGTTAGCTGAGCTGGTTAGAGCTTGGTGGTGCTGATAACATCAAGATTGCCAGCTCAGTCCCCACATGGGCCACTGAGTTGCGCCCTCCACACTAGATTGAAACAACTACATGCTTGACTTAGAGCTGATGGGTCCTGGAAAAAAACACTCTTCTCCAATAAAATTTAAAAAAGAATTTATAAAAAATGAGTCAACTATGCCATTGTAGTTGTAGCATGAAAGCAATGTGTAACCAATGACGGTGGCTGTTCCCCAATAAAATTATTAAAAAAAAAACAACCCCAAAAAACTGTTTGCTGTCAGAGATCAATGTAAGTGGGCTCAGGCTTAAGCAAAGTCATCCACCTTCATTATTGATCCATCTCAGGAGCTTCTGGTTACCCGTGGTAACACGGTGTCTCTCTAGGGAAGACTAGTGTACTTACAGGTTGGTAAGACTGATGGATACTCAGGTGGGTGCCTTGGAGTAGCCAGGGCAAGATCTAAAGGTTCTTTTCACGGGCTCTGTGTTTGGCCCAAAGTGAGAGAGACTTCATTGAGGGTTTATTTTTTATTATTTATTTTTTTTATACCTGCTTTCCTCTAAGCTGTAATCACTCCTGGGGTATGATTTTTGCTCAGAGTCTGTCCTTTTCTTTCAGTCTGATGTTCTGGTTACAAGGGAGGGACTCATTTAATTCCCTGCCTCAAAATTATATAGCTTGTTGATTTGCAAATGGCTAAATCAAGAATGAGTTAGGGGATCCTAAAGCCATTACCTGGGAAGCGGAAGTGTAAAGAATGGGGGCCGACAGCGACAGAGGTTCCCTTGAGACTGAGAAAGAGAGAGGGAATGTGACCCTCCCTCCCCAAAAGTCACAGAGTAAGTGGTAGAGCTGGACAAGAACCTAAGCCTGTAACTGAAGAGACCAGAGATTTTTCTGTTACACTCTTGGGAAGCAGATCCTAAGATCTTCGCAAATTATCTTGTAGGGGGAAAAATGCCTAAAGTCAAAAGAAGCCAGAAAGCTCCCCCAGATGGCTGGGAGTTGATTGAGCCGACACTGGATGAATTAAATCAAAAGATGAGAGACTCTGAGCCGGAGCCACATGAGGGGAAAAGGAAAGCAGAGTCTCTCTGGCCCATCTTCAGAGTCCATCACCAGAAAACTCGCTATATCTTTGACCTCTTCTATAAGCGGAAAGCCATCAGCAGATAACTATATGAATATTGTGTTAAAGAAGGCTACGCAGACAAAAACCTGATTGCAAAATGGAAAAAGCAGGGGTATGAGAACTTATGCTGCCTGTGATGCATTCAGACACAGGACACCAATTTTGGGACAAATTGCATTTGCAGGGTCCCCCAAAGCAAGCTGGAAGTGGGCCGGATCACTGAGTGCACACACTGTGGCTGCCGGGGCTGCTCTGGCTGAGGCTCTCCGGCCCGGACCCCTCTCCACCCAGGACTTTGGACTTTGCAGGTTTCTGCCCGTTGCGCCACCCCCTTTCCTGGGAATAGCTCTTCTTGCGGAGTGGTACCCCAGGCCCAAGTTGGAACTCGGTCTCTACATGTGAAGGCTTTGGTGTTCATCAGCTATGATTTATAAAAATAAAACTTTTAAAACTAAAAAAAAAAAAAGAATGAGTTAGGGAAGTAGTTTTCCACTTTTTTAGCATGGCAACCAAATAAAAAAAATTTTTTTATTATGGACTTTTCTAAACATACACAAAATTGGAAAAAATAGTGGTCCATGGATCCACCTCTAAGCTTCAACACTCATGGTTAATCTTGTTTACACCTCTCTCAACTTCCCTCCCCACTGGATTGTTTAGTTTTTTAAAATTTTAATTTAATTTAATTTTTGGTAGCCAAGGTCTTCAAGAGGAATGAGGAAAAAGCCTTTCCACTCGCCCACCCACGGGAGTAACGGTCGTGAAGATGGTTGGCACAGTCCTCAGTTCACAGAGGACACCCAGCAACCACCGTTCCTCTGCTCCTAGCGCGGGAAGTTCTTGGTGGTACAGCTAGAAGGATTGGTTGCCTTCCTGGGTAGGCTCAAAATCATATTTTCCCAGGTGCTCAGGGTCACAAGTCCTGTCCTTGAAGTCTTTTTCAATAGCAGGTGCTGCTGCTTCCCGAAAGGGCTGTTGGGCTGTCGTGCACCTAAACTAGCGCGCAGGTGTACGGTAGTTTACGTGGGGCTTGAGCCTGGAGCGGGCCAGCTCCAGCACAACCAGCCCACGGACCACTTCCTTGATCTGCACGAACTTCTCGTGGCGGTACGGGCGTCGGTGCCCATAGTAGCATGGCCCTTGCAGTAGGTGTGTGGGCCCTGCTTACTGGTCTACCTGCTCATCCCATCGGCGCCCCGCACCAGGCCCAAGCCGCCCAGCTCAGGAGGTCCCTGGCCGCCCTGCACCACGGGAGCGTTCTCACCCACCTGGAACTCAGCCCTCACCCAACCGCGGCGGCCTGCTTGAGCTCCTGCGGCCATCCGACCTCACTGCCTTCTGCTTCTAGCTTCCCGGGATTATTTTGAAGGAAATCACAGACAGCAAATGATTTCATCCACAAATACTTCAGCATGTATTCCTAAAAGGTAAGTCATTCTTTAAAAAAATACCATTATGATACCTAAATGTCATCGAATATCTTAGTATCCTAATTTCCCCAATTGTCTCCTAAGTGCTTTGTAATGGTTGGTTCGTTAGAATCTGTTTCTCATGAGGTTGACACATTGCATTTGGTTCGTATATCTTCTAAGTCATTCTCTATTTTTCTCACTCTTTATTTTCTTGCCATTGATTTGTTGAAGAAACAGGATCATTTCCAGTTTTCTTATCTTCGATATTTTATTTTATTATTCCTGCACTGATGCTAATTTTATTTTAGTGGCAATAAAGGTCATTGTGATAATGGTAGTACTTTTAGTATCCTTTGATTAAGAAAATACATAATGACAAAAGGCTATTATAAATCCAGTAACATTTTCAAATTATGTGTGTGTGTGTGTGTGAATAAAACAGCTAAAAAAAAAAGTGAGTTCTCAAACTTTTTGGTCAGGACTCATTTATACTGTTAAAATTATTGAGGAGTAACAGTAAAATAAAGGTTACTTGTTTGTTGATATTTACTGTATTGGAAATTAAAACAAAAAATTAAAAATATTTGTTAATTCAATTCATTAAAAAATAATAAATCTATTAGATGTTAATCCAAATAACATATTTGTCAGAAAAATGACATTTTCCAAACAAAAAAAAATTATTAAAGTGATATTGTTTTACATCTTTGCAAATCTCTATGATGTCTTGCTTGATAGAAGCCAGCTGGATTCTTTTATCTACTTTGGCATTTAATTTGATACAATATTACTCACCATATGGCCTTTGCTATACATTTTTGAAAGATTGAAAGTGAAAAAGGCAAAAAAAGTGTTAGTGTTAGTATGAAAATAGTTTTGACCTCATGGAACATCTGACAGGGTCTTGAAGACCCCTGTGAGTTCCTGGACTGCACTTTGAGAACTACTGCTATTGAATATTTATGTGTGGAAGACATTATTATTATTATTATTATTATTATTATTATTATTATTATTATTGTGTAGACAATACTTAGTGAAAGAGTGTATTTGAGGATCCCTTGCAAATAATTCTCAGCCCCTCCCTCTCTTCCTGAGCGCCATGATTTCTTCCTCCTTGGCAGTACAAAAATATTCTGTGGGTGTGGTAATGACATTTTAATTATGTTCTATGTTCTTTTAAAAAGTGTTTGTTTACAATATCTTTATCCAGTCCCCCTCTCTCCCCCCACCCCCAAATTCCGTGGCAAGTGTCATCATTTTTTCCCGACAGTGAAAATGAAGTAATGGAATGGAAATATGGAAATTGGGAAGAAGTTGGAAATGTGGCTTCCAACAAGCTGGGTGACGTTGGGCGTGTCGTTTACCCACTCTGAACCTCTGTTTGTTTAGCTATAACATAGAAGCTGTATCAGATTATTTTAAGGCCTTTCTTTTAGGTTCTAAATCTAAGAAATGCTCTTATGGCTTATAAATAAGCCCATCCTGACATTTTCTTTAGCTCAGGAATGTAACATTGGCCTAACACAGAATAGAAACCCTTAGCAACCTGAGAAAAGAGGTTTAGGACCCTTTTTGGTTAGTTAAAGGGAGAGCAAGGATTGGATACACCACAGGAGACTCAGAATTGAAGAGTAATAAAGTGTAGGAGCCCCTCGTCAAGGGGTTTTGCAAGATTTCCCACATCAACAGGTATCCTCAGAGCAAGAACCAAAGCCTAAAGTATTTTTTTCTCCTGGGATCTTTATAACCTTCTAACCTCCATTCCCTAAGGCGGGGATCAGCACACTCTGTAGCTCTGGAACTAAGAATGGTTTTTATATTTTCATGTGGCTGAAAGAAATAAAAAGATGAATACTGTTTTGTGGCACATGAAAATTATGTGAAATTCAAATTTCAGTGCCCATCAGTAAAGTTTTATTGGGACACAGGCACATTCATTTATGTAGTGTCCATGGCTGCTTTTATGCTACAGTGGCAGAATTAAGTTGATGTGAGACAGTATGGCTTGCAAATACATATTATCTGGCCCTTTATAGAAGTTTGCAGACCTCTGCCCTAATGCAAACCTATAACTTCTAAATTACCCATTCATACACCTTCTCTGACTTACATTTGGTTTAACTTTTAGCTTCTCTTGGGTCTCTAATGACTTCTGCTTCAAATCTTTTTTTTTACATAAAAACTTGGTCTCCACATTCACACCTTTAAAAAGGCATCTCAATCCCTTTTCTATGAAAGTTTGAGGGCTATAGCAGGTGCTCTGCTGTGATCCACCCCTCTTCAGGTCTAGCTGAAATCCCCAACCTGGCTTCCTTTACAGACTTCCTCAAAATCAAAACCATCTGCACCTTTTGGCTTTCTAGTTCCAAGGTTTTTTTACCTATAGCAATTGTTGAAAATGACAGGAGGGAGATAGATCCCTACCCCCCACCCCCATTTTTTTTACTAGGGCATAATCTGCTCAGCTAAATCACTATTTAAATCTGCAGTTTTATCACTTCGTGGTTTTCAGTGGTCATGTTCCCATTTCTCAAGGGCATAAGCTGAGGCCTGAATGAACTGGAAAGTCAGTTAATTCCATAGTTAAAATGAAAAACAAAACAAAATGGTGGCTTTTCCTTTCTAAATGGAAATCCCTGAAATTTTTAAAGACATAGCAGCGTGGCTGGTTAGCGCAGGTGGTTGGAGCACAAGCTCATAACACCAAGATTGCCAGTTCGATTCCCACATGAGCTAAAGAGCTGCGCCCTCCACAACTAGATTGAAACAACTACGTGACTTGGAGCTGATGGGTCCTGGAAAAACACACTGCTCCCCAATAAAATTTCTTAAAAAAAAATTAAAAAAAAAAGACACATAGCTACATGTGTGTAGTTACATATTTTACCCATGATTTAATTTATAGAGGTGTGAGTGAGTGAGGGCATGGAGAGCTCTGTGCCATTGAATGAAGATTTTATACCAGTCACACAGGGCCTTAGAGGAAACACCAGGATGATTAGGAGGCAGAAGACAGAAGGGAGGGGAAAGCATTAGACCAGGGCCTTTATTGCGGTTTCCCAGGGCAAGAGGAGGCAGGGCAGAGGAAACAATTTAGAATGGGCTAGCTTGAATAATTCTGTTGGGTCGTGGGGTATAGAGGCTGTCCCTGGTTGCCTGATACTGGCCCTGGGTTTGATTTAGGGCAAGGGAAATATAGGCTTGGTTGTGTGAGTTAGTTAGATAAGAAGCTAGTTGAGCATATAGGCTGGGGGAATTGGTTAGTTTGCACATGAAAGGTGTGCTTTTAGGCAAGTTGTTATTAACTTTAGGAGTTAGCAAGCTCTGGGAGGGGTAGACTCTCCTTGGGTCTCTAAGGCCCCCAAATGCCAGAGTATCAAGAATACAGAAAATAAGAAAATATAGTTAATATAATTGGCCTTGTGAAGAGTGGATGCCAAACAGACAAATACAGGACCGGCTTAGTGGCGCGATGGTTAAGAGCTGGCTTGGGACTCCAGAGGGCCCCGGTTCAGATCCCACATATGAGGGCCAGTCACACTGCCCTCTACAGCTAAGATGCTGAACAACAGCTCAACCTGGAGCTGGGCTGCCGNTGTAGGACTGGCTTTTTTCACTCAGCATAATTCTCTGGAGATTCATCCAGATTGTTGTGTGTATCAATAGTTTGCCCTTTTTTGTTGCCAAGTAGTATTCCATGGTACATATGCACAACAGTTTTTTTTTAACCATTTATCCACTAAAGGATACCTGGGTTGATTTTAGGTTTTGGTTATTATGAATGAAGCTGCTATGAACATTTGTGTATATGTTTCTGTGTTAACACAAATCTTTGTTTCTCTGGCCATTATGCTCAGAAAGTACAATTGATGGGTCCTATGGTAGCTACTTGTTTAGTTTTTAAAGTAACTGTCTCTTATGAGATGAATTTTCTTTCCCTCCCCTCAATTCATATGTTGAAGTCCTAATCCCCAGTACCTCAAAATGAGAATGCATTCATGATAGGGTATTTAAAACAATAATTATGTTAAATGAGGTCATTAGGGTGGGCCCTAATTCAAAATGACTGTGTCCTTATAAAAAGAGGAGATTAGGACACAGATACACACATGGAAGGAAGACCATGTGAAGACACAGGGAGAGGACAGCCATCTATAAGCCAAGGAGAGAGGCCTCGAAAGAAACCAACTCTGGGATGGAGATGTTAGCTAACGCTATGGTGATAAACATTTTTCAATATATAAGTGTATACTATCAACACTTTGTACACCTTAAACTTATACAATGTTGTATGTCAATTATATCTTAATAAAGCTGGGGGGAAAAAGAAGAAACCAACCTTACTGACACCTTCATCTTGTACTCCTAGCTTCTGGAATTGTGAGTAAATAAATTTCTATTTAAATCGCCCAGTCTGTGGTACTCTGTCATGGCAGCTCTTACAAATCAATACACTGCCAAACTGCCAGAGTGGCTGTTTAATTTCTTATTCTCACCATTAATGTATGAATCCAGTTTCTCCACATCCTTACCAGCATTTGGGGTTGCCACTATTTTTCATTTTAGCCATTTTGATAGGCATGTGGTGTATTTCATTGTGGTTTTAATTCACAATTTCCTAATAGCTAATGATGTTGGGCATCTTTTCATGTGTTTATTTGCCATGTATGTATGTATTATTATTATTTTTTGGTTAGATATCTCTTCATGTCTTTTGCTCATATTCTAATTGGATTGTTTGCATTTTTACTATTAAGTTTTGAGTGTTTTTTATGTATTCCAGTCTTTATTGGATATGTTATTTGCAGATATTCTTTCCCATCTTGTAGCTCATCTTTTCATCCTCTTAACAAGGTATTTCACAGAGTTTTTATTGTCTTCTCTCGCTCTCTTTTTTTTTTTAAAGAACACTTTGTTATTTGGAGAATGGACTATAGAAAGGATAAGAATGGATGTGGGGGGACCAATTAAGTGGTTTTCCCCTGTGATGTAGGTGCTATGTGGTGGTGGCTTAAACTAGGTGGAGAGAGGAAAAATGTTGAGAAGTGAATGATTCCAGAAATATTTAAGAAGTAAAATTAATAGAATTTGGTGGGAGGGAGACATCAAGGCTGACTCCTAGTTCTTTGGCATGAAGAATTAGATGGATGGTGGTGCTGTTTAGCAAGACAGAGGATATTGGAGGAGGCCCAAATTGGGGAGAACACTATGAATTTTGGTTTTATTTTTTAAATAAATTTTTATTAGAATATATTCATGATCGGGGCCGGCCGAGTGGCGCNACAGCAATGGCTAGTATTTACTTATTAAACGTTTACTTGAGCACCCAGAGTTCTGCCAAGCCCTTTGTTTTCTCACCGACTCCTGGGAACCATCCTACGTGATAGGTACAAAATTATCCACATTGAGGAAACCAGGGCTTAGAGAGACCGAATCACTTGCTTGACCGATACCCAACAGAGTCAGGACTCGAACTAAGGCCTGGGCTACAGAGGCAAGGCCTTTGCGACTTGGGGCTGGGTTTCTGGCCTGGGGATCGCCAGAGAAGGCCACGCCACACCCACCTCTCCAGGGCTGGGTGCTGTGAGCGCAGTTGGACAGATGCGAAGGGACACTGACAGTCCCGAAGTTGAGTGCGCGCCTCCGACCCCAGAAGCGAAGGAGAGATTTCTTCAGGAAGCTCGCAGGTGCAGAGGCACTGCGCCAGAGTGATCCCTGGAGCGACCTTGGGCAGATACCGAAACAGGCAAGAAGTGCATCCTGGAGGTGGGACCCCCTGGCCCCGCACACGAATTCGAGTTTGGGACTGGCATTTTGTCCCTGTTGAATCTCCGCTGAGGATTTTGTCCCTGTTGCTGTCTGTGGGAGTGTGAGTAAACCCAAAGGGCTTGACGAGAATGGGCAGACGCTTGCGGTTCACAGCCAGAAAGGACCCTTTCTCCAGCGGTTGTGGTGCTGGGCTGTCCGTTCAGTACACTGCCACAACTTTCAGATCCCATTTCGCCATCTGCCTTGTAGGTTTGCCTGACCTTAACTAGGCCCATTTCACTTTATTACCTGTTTAATGGTTACAGCAAAAACAGCGAAAGTTAGGGTTCCTGACCCGCGAGCGCGCCCACCACTGGGCGAGAAGTCCCCGAGGTTCTGAGGCGCCAAAGCGGTGGCCTCACTGTTGACTCTGAGCTCACAGGCCCGAATACTCAGAGCCCAGGCGGGCAGGCAACAGTGGGTGAGAGACATGGTTCTTTTTCAATGGCTAAAACCTGCTAGATCTCTGTGTCCAGGAAGTGAGGGTTGCAAACGCTGATGGAGTAGGTGATATCCCCCACATCCCTTTACCACCCAGGTCAAAAACTCAGACAGCTGGGATGTTCACTCTGCACTTTCAGCAACACCCACATTGCGTGATGGGA
>NW_017731616.1:2175320-2179255 GCF_001890085.2 Hipposideros armiger
GTCATCAACAAATTGCAGAAAAAACATCCAGAACATCTTTTATCTGTGAAAACCAGAGATTGAATTGGAATCCGAGCATAGAACTCAAACCATTTGATTTCTAGGTGCATTCAGTCCACAAATAGAAATAGGTTAACAAAGCCTGGTTGTTATTGTTTTTAGGAACTTAAGTCTTAAAATGATCATTAGTGAGGTTCTGGCAGGTCTAAGCCCAAATCATATGTGTTTCCTTTGAAAGGTGATGGGTTGCAGAGGTTTTTGTCACCCTGCGATGTGGGGCACTCCCCTCCATGTCAGTGTCAGTCTTGCCTTGGACACATGCTTACTACGCATAGGAGTTGTCATGAGGTGATAAGCCTGCTTCTTACTACAGGTTTTTTTGACCCACAGTACCTAACCTAACGAATGAACCAAGGTAAAGGCAGTACAAAGGCAAGAAGTACTATTAATGAAATAAAATAGGAAAACAAAGCAAATCGGGAAACTTCCTGCTAAAGGACCCAAATAGCTTTTCTTTGAGGAAAGTATACAAACTTAAGTAAAAGGACTTTGAGATGTCATGTTGGACCATTTCAAGATGTTATTTTTGCTTATTTCTTAGTCCTCAGCTGTGTCCTTCTTGCCAATATTACCACATAGCTAAATTGTAGATTGATGATATGCTTTGGTTCCATTTAGAACCGAGCACAATTTATTCCACTCTCCAGAAAAGGTGGATCGCTAATGAGCCATGCTGACGGTTGCCTGTGCAAGAATTTGATGACGCCCAGTGGTCATTTAGGGTCTTCATCTATATCGCCCAAATCATAGTAGAGCCAACACGTTGTACATATGAGGAAAGTGCTGTTTGCTTTTTAAAAAACAAAAGAAAGCTTTATCATAAGTAACTAAACCCTCAGACTCTCCACGGAGCGAGACATCCTGTGAATGAAGTGGCAGCTAGACTCCACATCCTTGACTCTTGTACCCTAATAATTTCACCTTGGGCATTTCTCACTATGTAATTACCTGCCCCAGCTGAGCTCAGTGGAGGGTTCCATTACACTCTTTTTTCCATTATCCTTTTGCTACTCTGACCATCTGGCCTTTTTAGTTATCATAATCCAAAGTACAGCTGAGGAAATCCTGAGATGTTTAAACAAGGTTTTACTAAAAAGTCTTGGGATAACAAAAGGGAAATAAACATCAAAAGTNACACACAAAAAAACCAGACAAATACAGAATCTAAAAAAACACATTTATATATTTATTGGAATGATGATTTTTAACATTAACAAATAGAAATCTTGAATTTTGAATGAGTTTAAAAATTAACAATAAAAGGCATAGATACTTTTGAGATAAAATTTAAAGCCTGTATAAAAGTTTATAATGTGAAAATTAAAACAATTTTCACTCCTGTTCTTAATCCCGTTACTTAATTAACCACTATTAACATCTTTCTAGAGGTTTGTTTTACAGGTGTATCCATTTCGCTTAGAGTGAAAGCAGTATTCTCACCTGGTCTGCAGACCCGATTACCTCTTGACTTAACTCTTGCCTGATTGCTTGCTCCCTCCCTCCTCTCCACCAGCTGGAACCATCCCAGCATGCTCCTGCCTCAGAGCCTTTGCTTCTAGTATTTCCCAGGCTCTTCCTCCTGACAGCAGCCTGTCTATTCCTTCATTTCCCTCTGTTCTTTACTCAAATATACCTCCGAGAGGCCTCCTGGACCAGGTGGTGGTATTGAAAATTGCACCTACCCCACCCTTCTATTCCCCTTCCCTGATTTTTTTTATCCTTAGCACTTTTTACATTGCGTATATACCTTTTGCTTATTTCTCTTGTTTATTTTCTGTCTCCCCCACTGGAATGTAAGTTCTGTATAGGCAGGGATTTTTGTGTAGTGCCTGATAAACAGAAGATGCTCAATAAATACTTCTTGATGAATGGACGAATGGGTGATATACATATTTATTGTATACATATTTATTGGTATAAATACCAATAAATATGTTTATTGGTATTTATACAATACAGTACATATTTATTGGTATAATATATATTTTTAACAAGTCGTATCATGTACATGCGACTCTAACTTTTGTTTCTTTAACTCAGCAAGGAATCTTGGCCATTTTTTCATGTTAGCACATCTGGATGCAGTTCATTCTTTTAAGCAGTAGCATAGTATTCTGGAGTACAGATAAACCACCATCTATTTAACCAGTCATTTACTGATGGTCATTAGGATGTTGAGATTTCACGATTTCCTACAACAACAACAAATCAAGGAATAGAATGCACACCAGGTTCAGGGTGTAGAACTTGTTCCAGAACTGACTAGGAGATGGTCGGTCATTTTCTGACTTTCGTGTGCTTAATTTATATTTTTCTTTAATCCTGGCTATTCAGAATAAGGTTGCTTAAATAAGGTATGGGCAGAGATGGATGTTGGAACCATCACATGTACTTACAATAATTCTGTATTAATAGTCCGTTACTAGAGCTGAGGGCAGACATGCGGGCTACAGGCGTATGATGGGGAGGATCCCTCCATCTTTGACCTAACTCAGCCCATTTTCCACACCTGCATCTAGTCTTATATGTCCCTTGCTGACTAGTCCATTCATCTACCATGTGCCTTCAAAATTAATACCTGACACTCCTTGTGCTGGCCAATTTCTTTTCTCAGTAATCATATCTTTCTTCTATTTGCTATTCATTTAAACCCTACTTCTTAGTCTTCTCCTTTAGAGCCTAGTCACGTGATCTCTTTCCCTATTGAAATATGCCCAGTCTCTGACATCTTCCCTACAAATGTTCAAACCTCATCTCTCAGTGATGCTTGATGGTATGGCCTTCATCTTGCCTTTATTTCCTCCCTGGCCCTGGACCAGTCCATCTGTTCCTACCCAGCATCTCTGTCGCTTTAATCTGCTCCTGCCTCTGATCTGTGCTTATTACACCTGCAAGCCCAGCCCGTGTAATATGCTCTTCCTCTCTACATTTCAGAAACCTCATCTGCTGCCCTGAGTGATTCCAGCCTTACTAGCCCTTCCAGCCTTCCCTGAGTGGTTCTGAAGGCTACTCAAGCTGCCTTCTCTTGGAGAGTCAATGTTTATTTTCCATGCTGTATCCCTTTCAGCTCTTTTGAATGTTCCCAGTTTGGCTTAATTAGGGTGCTATGGGACCATGCTTGGCCTTCCATTGTGGAGCAGCCGGCATCACTAGGTGGGCACAGGAATGATGGGAACTACCAGCTGGGCTGCCAAGCCTGGTGTCACCAGGTTCCTGGGGTGCCCAGCTCCATGGTGCTGGTGGGGAAGAGGTCACTATTTTCAGGAAGGAGGGGCAGTTGGGTTTGAGAAAATGGTGTTGGATTATACAAGATATTTATTTCTACTATAAGTTAGTGGGTTTTTTTTGGGGGGGTCAAGGGGGTCTAGATGATAGGTACAAACCTTTTTTCCAGAAAAATTCACATATACACAAAATTTTGAATGAGCTTCCAAGATGTGCATAGACCCCCTGAAATCAACAAAAGATTCCATGGCCCCAGGTTAGAGCCCACTTCCCATGTTTCATATATGTTCTTTGTTGTTTTTTCCCTGTCTACTGACTGTGGCTGGGAAGCATTGTCTTAATGCGATAATGAAATAGACACAAAATGACTCTGACGGTGTCTTTGGCTTTTCTTATTTTTATTTTTTTTAGGATTTTATTGGGAAATCGGGGAAGGGGAACAGACAAGTTACTGTCCTTTTGTTCTTCAGTCTAGTTGTGGAGGATGTCACTTCACTGGTCCATGTTGGTATTATCATTGAGCTCTTCCTGGGTGAGGTAGATCCGTCGCCAGTCACTGGATGGCCACTCACGGTGGCTCTTGGCAGCTCACGCCGGCTGCCGGCTGCTCACGGTAGCTTATGGGAGCCCACTGCAGCTCCACTGCAGCC